>NC_136511.1:83970834-84358334 GCF_053919585.1 Euprymna scolopes | reverse complement strand
TAATGGAATGAGTACAATTGAAGTTTTGCATCAAAATAAAATGATTTTTTCAGATTTCTGTAATGACACATACAAAACTTTTTCATGAACCCATGGTGCAACGGATAGAGGTGTTGATTAACAATCAGTTCTAATGACAGTCTTCTGGAGGTTGAAAGTTCAATACTTACTACAGGCTATAATAACTAAGAAAAACATAATTAATGAACACTTCTATTCCATCATGGCTGACAAAACAAGAACAATCTACTTTATTGAAATAAATAAGTTTGAAATATTATATAGATTACTGCTCGTTTGACATACAGATTCCTAAGTTTGAAAAAGTATGACTGGAGAAGATCAAAAGGTTATATTGGAATAAGTCTATTTTGAACTTGATAGAGTTCAAAATAGACTTTCTTTGTAGCCTCGTAGGGGATGTCCTTTTCTCTTCCCTGCAACCTCTATCTCACAGAAGAGATGTTGCGAGTTTGTCTCTGCTTTATCGTTATTTTCATGGCAAGTGCTTGACTGAGCTTCAATCTATGGTTCCCTCTCACCAAACTTTCACAAGAAACACTTGTCTAGCTGAAAGCACTATCATTTGTTTCCCCCCACTCTTTATCTGTGCCTAAACCTAAACGTAGATTCCATGAACAAAGCTTCTTTCTGAGAACTGCACGCCTGTGGAATTGTCTTCCGTTTTCCTGCTTTCCAGCTGACTACAATATGGTTGTCTTCAAGTCCAACGTAAACAAGTTCTTGATGAGCCGTTCCATATAAGTTAATAAATTTACCGAATTTCCATTACTAACAATTACTATATTGTCCAATTGACTACTCTACACTCTTACCCCTTATCCTTGAGTGGTCTCTGGGTCTTGATAAGTGGTTATGCCTATGTAAAAAAAAAATGTAAAATATACCAACCAAGGCGAGAACAGTAGAACAGTGTCATTGACCGACAGAGATGACAGCAACTAGTGGAATGTTCAGCAATACAGCGTCTTCATGACCCAGGTGGGGTAAGGGATTTGTGAATTATGAAATAAGATACAAATTAATATCAATTAAGGGGAGTAGAAAATGGGCTTACTTTTAGCAATCTTATAACTGTCGTTTCCCTTATTTTGTCCTTTAGTCCTCACATTCTGTGAACGATCTTTCTGACAAAGGGAAAAGAATTGCTGTTTTTTGGTTTGGAATTTACCCATATAACACTTATTGTTGGCTAGATTTTGACTTTCAGGTAGTATTTGTTTTATTTTGTTTTGTTTTTTTTAGCTCCTTATATCAAGTAGCTTCCCTTGTTTAGGGTGATTTCCATTTTGAAAAAATTACAAATTATCAACCCTAATCACCAAAATTCTGAAACATAGTATCAGTTTATTTGCTTATCTTATTGGATCCATATCTCTAAGAGTTTCTTCATTCTACACACACGAAGGTCCAACATACCTATTCATATGTCAGTTACATGCTATCTGGTCTCTAATTTATAAAGCATTACTGAATATTGTTCAAAGTTTTTTTTTTATTTTATGCGATTAAAATGACCAATATGTGGTTTTGATTGTGACTTTTTTTTTTACTTATTGGCTCACCTCTTATCAAGTCCAAAACCAACTCGAGGATATGAATTAATGAGACAGAGCAATAATCAATTGAAATATGAAGAACACTATGGGAGTACTGAATTTGTTCATTGAAATGAACGAAGTTAGATTACTTATCGAATGGTTTATGATATTTAATTTGATGATGATTATGTTGTAATCTAAAGGGAAGCAGTCCTGCGGTAAGGTTTTCCACAGACTTTACTCAGAAGCTCTGCCAATGGAAATTTTGGCTGATAGTAGATACATTGAGAACGAAAGGAATATCTTCTTTCTGTTGTGGCAAGTAGTAGAACTGCTAACTATCATCATCAAAAAAAAAAAGATGAAGAAAACTTTGATGGTATGGGCATGTGATGAGAACCAGTGGTCTAGCGAAGAGAGTTCTCCAAGGTATAGTGCTTGATGGAAGGAGAAAAGGCAAGCAGAAAAAGAGGTGGACGGACAACATTATGGAGTGGACAAGAGAGAGCTTTGCCACATGACACAGGCCTTGTCCATGACCGACAAAGATGACAGCAACTGGTGCAATGTTCGGCAATGCAGTGTCTTCATGACCCAGGTGGGTTAAGGGATCTATGAATCATGAAAATAGTAGAGTTCTTACTTTGAATGCAAGGTCAAGGAGAAGATGAAGAAAGCATGAGAGGAAATGATAAGAATAACGTTGAGAGAAAGAGGGATAAAAAAAAGACCTGTCCAGAGATCGATTAGTTTAGAAATAAATTTCTAAAGTCGTCCAGTACATGCCATTATGTAAAATAGTAGAGTTCTTACTGTGAATGTCTTCAAAGGAGGAACCAGAGATTGGAGTTCAGTTGAGCATCTCCCATCAAAATAACAATAGATTAGAGAAAGAGACTAGCAACATGTTTTTTTTTTTATTTTTATTTTTTTTTTGCAGTAAAGGAGTTGTAGGGATCAAAGTGCATCCAGTGGTGAAGCCCCAGTTTGGGAACTTTGATGAATGTGGAATCATCCGCTAGTTGCCACTACTTCAACGGCTACTCTGAGACAGAGTGGTAGTACCTGCCAGGTTCTCATCTATGGTTAAATAAATTCTATTGTTTACTGACTATTTATAAAAAAATACTAGCTGTACCTACCTGACCTTGGCCGAGAAACAGAATTACAGTGAAGTCATTTTAATTTCTAATTTCTATTTGTCTGAGCATTTTTAAAACTTAAACAAGAAAAAAAAAAAAAAAAATTTAGTTTTAAGGGAGACAACTGTTTTTTATATTCTTCAATTAAAAATATGAGTTGTACCTCTTGCTGATTTTGATTTTTCGATCATAATTGAAAAATGTTTCCATATTACCAGTTGTCCGAGCAGGACTATATATATATATATATATATATATATATATATATATATATATCTTATAATTAATTGTACTAAAGTACATTATCATTGTGTCAATAACATGGTACAGCAATAACAAATAAAAATTAGCTAATCAGAATCAAAGTTGATATATTAGTTTAAATGCTATTTAGGTATAACTTCAAAAATGTCACTAGATAACTTTAAGCACAAATTTATCTGGAAACTATTTATATACAAACATACGGTTTCAGCAAAAATTATCTAATAATGGATTGATATGCCGTATAAACCCAACAACCAGCCATCTGCTTTCACAGTTATCACCTGCACTTACTCACCTCCCATGGCTTACATAGCAAAAGTATTGCTGCTAATTGTTTAACTAACAAACCCTTCTTATCTTGTTTCTGACATAGAATGAATCTGGTGCGACAACAGAAATGGTGCCAAAAGTGCGTTTGTCGCAAAATAGGTCAGGTAGAAGAACGGAGTGCGGGGGAGGGGGGTGACGTTCTACTTGTTCCATAGTGTACACATCATGTGTAGATAATAAATATTTATTCTGTGATGTAGAAAAAGATCTAATGCCGGGAAGAAGGATGCGGCTTTCTTTTATGATGGAGATATGCATGCGCACACCTAGGCACTCTGCTGAGCTTCAAAAGTGCACTCCTTTCTCTCCATCCCACCCCCTCTCTCTCTCTCTCTCTCTGGCTCTCTCTCACACACGCACACACCTCTAACCAATTTATCAAACCTCATCTGATTTCATCATTACCCCATTATTTTTCTTCACAGAATTTTCACATATTTTAAAAATGCCTTTCTCACATATAAAGAGTAATGATCTGAACCAGAAGACGAGATAGGTGTAACCGTTACAATGTTGAGAAAAACATGGAACTTACAATGAGTCGTTCAAAATTCTGCAGATATATAATCAGTTCTATAGAAGACGAGTTAATAAAGTAAAGTAAATAGGGTATTAAATGAAATTAATACAAGATCATTTACATATGTTCTAAAAATCCAAAACAATAGCAACTTAGATTTGTACGATCGTTTCAGAAACGCTATTAACTTTATATATAATCTCTTCATCAGCACAACTTGGTTTTAACCCTCCCCTTCTCTCCCTGCCCCGTGCTGATGAAGAAATTATCTCCATATATACTATTTTGATTGCAGAAATTCCCCTCTAGACCAAAGTACCGTAGGTTTGCAACAACAGATGCCACATAAAAATCGATTATGTCTAGAACATTAGCTACTATCTTATGTAACTTTAAAACGCCATTTTAGACACATTTAGTCATTATAATAACATCCTATATTTGATCCTTGGAGCAACACCATCACAATCGCAACTTTAGAGGAAGCCGTACCTACTTTCCCTTCTAAATATCAAGTCTTCCTACTGTCCCCAATCATCACCGGGAGGAATTCTGCACTTTTGATAGATATGGGGTTTCACCCTTTGTAACTGGATCATAAACTCATAGACTTAACATAATCTTTCCCTTTTCCGATTCAAAAATAATAGTCTCCCAAGAATAATTCTGCTCTTTTCTGATTGACTGAGCTTTGACCTTTCCTATAGATTAACGGCATTTGTATGCTAAACAAACTTTCAAATATGGCGTCGCAATGATACCTACTTTTGTCCTCTGAGTAAATTCCTTACATTTTACAGCATCATTTTGTATTCCCTCCCTCCTCCTCTCTCTCTCTCTCTCTCTCTCTCTCTCTCTCTCTCTCTCTCTCTCTTGCTTGCGTTTACATTTCGTTTTATGCCGAAGAAAATAAAACATTACATGGCGATGCTGAAAAAAAACCCAACAAACATTTATTTCCTCAGTCTATCTCTATCTCTCTCTCCCCCCCTCTCTCTCTCTCTCTCTCTCTCTCTCTCTCTCTCACTCATTTGTACATTTGTTCCAGTAATTTTTTTTTTTTTCAAACATAATTTCGTTTTTTTTTTTAATGTACTTTATTTAAATATACTTTATTTAAACCTGTGCAATCTATTACGATTGTCACCAATTTAAAAATAAATGTCTCGACAATATCATCTACTGGATTCATACTTATAATGTTGTTTGAGTTTAATGTTTTTTAAAGATATGTGAAATATTCACATTTTAAAACTTAAACTTTTTTATGTTTATTTTTTCACCCCCTTATAATAAAAATATATAAAATATGTAAACTTTTTATCAATTGATTCTTTTTATTTTTTAATCGCATATCTTTTCAAATAACTATGTTTCTTTAAGTTAATGTATTATTTATTTTGTTATTTATTTTGTCAAAGTGTTTAGATAATTTAAAAATATATTTATTTAGAAAAACATGAAAAGAAAACAACGAATGTGTCAAATTGTTTACAGTTTTAGCAGTTTCAAAAAGGTGAAAACAGTTTAACAGTTTTAAATTGTGAATATCACATATGTTAAGAAAACATTAAATTCAAACAAAGTAATAAATACGAATCCAGTAGATGATATTGCCGAAACATTTATTTTTAAATCGCCGATGATCGTAATAGATTCCGGACTGATTCTCGAGATTGCACACACGTTAACTTGGGGTGGGGGCTGTACATTAGGTCCACCTCTACAATTTTCTTTAGAATGACAACTTTTCCAGGTTTTCGACTATGCTGATTAAGAAAATATCATTCAAATTTTGTGGAGACAATTACTTATAGAGATATAAAGACATGTATTATGCACTGTAATTCACTCGCTGCCAGGTTTGTATGCATGCACGATAAACAAGTCTACTTCTCTCCTACTGACACTGCCAAACTACAATTTTTATTTTAGCATTTGTGGGTGGATATGCTGACAATGATTATCACAGTTAAATTTGGGGGAATTATTTTTCCACCCCACCACCTCCCACCCCCCAAAAGGAGGTTGTCTACTCCAAAAGCCGTTCTTTACACGGGCAGGTTGGTGGTGTCTATTTTGAAAGTCATTCTTAACATGGAGAGTTTGGGATGTTTATTCCTAAATGGGGTTCTTAACATGACAATACTCAAAGAAGTGAAGTGAAAAAAGTCGTAATTGTTTTGTTTCACATGCTAAAAACAGACAACATAAAAATGGGTAATTTACTTTATTACTATTAGTGGAAGAGTTGAAAAGAAGAGGGAGACTTGAACAACAAACGGAAGCAGCTAGGAATGCTAGCACTGATTTCGGTCACTCTAAACAGTTCATATACAGTGAGAATCCCTAACTTCTAAAACTTCTGTTTTTACTTTCCATTATTATTCTAATGGACCAGTTTTCATAATTTTATTAATGCATACTGATTTATGCATTCCCATAATTGCTTTTTTTTTTTAATTTTAAACAGTACCTGCATGTTATCGCTCCAAACCAGCACTAATCGCCAGTGAGAACCAGATTATTTCATTTCGGCCACGGCTGCTAGTGTCCGCAATTGTTCAAAGACAGCAGTGGCCACCAACAACAACCGTAGTTTACTTTTTTGCAAGGTGGTGGAGGCAGACTTCCACTGGGCAATACCGGTTAACAGGTCCTGCTGGTATATGAATAACGTTGCTAACCTATCTGAAATGATCAAACACTAAACTAAGTTGTTATTGTTTTGTATTCTTCGAACATATGTTAATGATCTTGTAATAATTTTGTTTACTTCCTATTTACTATATATGTAATATATACTAACAAACTGCTCAGTCATAAAATATACTTAAATATGATATCTTAATTCATGCATATTTTGTATTTATTTTTATAGAGCCAATTCTTTATTGATAATTATATTGTACCCATTTCAAAAGTGACAGAAAATATGACTTGAATGTCATCATCTAGAATCGAAACCAAAACATTTAGCTCTCCAGCATTATTTGCTACCATATGACCTAAGGACATACGGATATCAAAACTTTAAAAATTAATACAGTTGAATGTATAAATATATATTTGTGCATGTGTAGAGGATACAAATTAAGTATATATCAAGCTTCAAGTTTGTAGACCAAAGATTGACAGAGTAGTTTGGTAGAGACCATTCTGTATGCACACACATACACATACAAGGTCACTTTTATCACAGATTTGATAATATTAAATATTATAGTGAGATAATATTGTGAAGACGATCCCAGCCTAAAAGGTAAAGCTCAATATATAAAAATAGAGCAAATTATAAGTGTAAGAATTAAAGTTAAATTCTTTGAATCAAAATATGTATGAAAAAAATATATTCAAAATAAGAATTTATTATTGTAAAATGCATGGATTAAAGAAATAAATATAATTATTTTCCATATATTCCTTGCTTCAAACAATAAATTCTTAACTTGAATATATATATATATATATATATATATATATATATTAATCCAAAGAATTTAACTTTAATTCTCACACTTTTCACACTTTTACGTCTGCTCAACGTCCAAATTCTAACTCCAATGTAATCTCCAGCTAACCTGATCACGTGGTAACATACACATAGTTCCGGCAGCTGATCAGATACTTCCAATGACTTGTCTATGATATGGTTTTATTATATTTTGACACTTTTTATCAACATTCTTCATATGCATCTCTTGTTTATCTCTCCAGTTAGATAGAGAGATAGATAGATAGATAGATCGAGATGGATAGATACACAAATAGATAGATAATTAGATCAAGAGATATATCGATAATACACACAGGTAAATAGATAGATCGACAGACAGATAAATAACTAAGAAATACGTTCTTGTGTTCGACCTACGACATAACATTTGTAAAAGTGGTACAAAATTCTTATGTTATTACAATGAAATTTATTTGTTTTTGCAAAATTTTTCTTCAAGTATATACACACACACGTATATATATATATATATATATATATATATATATATATATATATATATATATATATATAAGTAAATTTTTGGTACAGCAGAATGGAAGGAGAAATTTCAGAGGAAACATAATTTAATTTAAATACCAAAAAAAAAACAAAGAAATGGGCAGGTGAAATTAAAATTTTCCCTAAGGCCTTATCGTCTGACCCTCTAAGAGGAAACGTCAGAATGATAGATTAAAAACTAAGAAAACGAATGAGGGAAGAGGGGAATTTTGGTTACAGTTGGAAGAACAGTGGAGAAAGAAAAAAAAAAAAAAAAAAAAAAAAATCTCACTGTTCAGGTGGTTTTAAATCAATGAATATCTCCAACTGATGTCTAAGAATCTTTTGTCTACACAGGCTAGGTCGAGAGTTGTTAATAACTAACGCCTCAATGATATTGAGATGATAGTTCGACCTAGCACTGTATAAAACAGAAAACCACCAATCGGAATATTGATCGGCACACCTATTTATACTCAACAGGTGATCGCCGATGGCAGACTCATGAGCCTGGGAGTGCCCGGATGCTCTCGAAACCTGGTGTAGTCGAATATCCCGAGGGATATGTTGGGATATTCTCATTTCTAATCTTTGGGACGTTTTGCCAACGTAGTCAGCTCCACACTGACAAACGAATTCATAAACAACAGAGTTCTTTTGAATGGTTGGCAAAACATCTTTACGAAAAGAAGAGAAAAAGGTTCGAGTTGTGTAAACTACTCTAAGCATAGTAGCTGGAAAACATCGTTGAGTAGCAGAAGAAATCCTTTTAACAATATGAAGGCCATCAGGACCCAACCATGGTAATTTTAGATAAATGGGACAACGTGATGGACCGATATGTTTACCGCTATTAAATGTAGTAATTTTACGTTCAATAGTAGATTTTATTATATTAATGGGATATCCATTATTAAGAAAAATAGTTGTAATTTCACTAAGTTCCGTATCAAGACGGTTTGGTGAACAAATCATAAGTGCACGATGCGTAAGAGCGCTAATGAGGTTTATTTTTCTAGACTGAGGGGCAAAAGAAAACCAATTAAGATAGAGCCCTGTAAATGTAGGTTTTCTATAAACAGAGGTCTCAAACGTAGTACCAACTTTAGAAACACGAACGTCGAGGAATGGGAGAGAGCTACAGTCTTCAACCTCCATAGTAAATTGTAAAGATGGATGCAGGTTGCAAAGAAGACGAAGAAACTGTTCAGCTTCGCTCCGAGAGGGAAAGCATGCAAAAGTATCATCAACGTAGCGTGTGTAGAATGCTGGCTTAATAATTTTGGAAAATAATTCGTTTTCCAAAAATCCAACGAAAATGTTGGCTAACGAAGGACCAAGAGGGCTACCCATTGATATCCCATCAATTTGACGGTACATAATGTTGTTGAAACTAAAGGAGACTGATTTAGTAGCAAGTTCCATTAGTTCAACAAAAATTCGTTCAGGAAATTGTGGAGATTTTAAGGGGCCACGGTATAGATAGTCAGCACAAATACCAATGGTTTCATCCAAAGGTATATTAGTATAAAGACTATTAATATCAAAGGAAGCCAAGAACTCGGTATTTTTAGATAAAGGTAATTTTTGTATCTGAGATATGAATTGAAAAGAATCAGAGATACAATGGACCGAATAAAAAGAAAGCACAGGTTTAAGAAGGTCAACTAGCCATTTACCAAGTTCGTGTTGTGCAGAACCCAACATAGATAAAATGGGTCGCAAAGGAATGTTGGGTTTATGGACCTTGGGTAAACCGTACATTCTAGGCCTTTGAGAACCGATGGGTCGGATTCTATCATAGATCTCCTTAGAAATAAATCCGCTTTTATGAAGTTGAAGAAATCTTTTCTGGATTTTTATTTCCATACGAAAAGTATCATCATGGCATAAATCACCCAAACGGAGAAACTTACTTTTATCGTCCAAGATTTGTAACATTTTGGAGATATAATCCGTTTTGTTAAGTATAACAACGCCCGATCCTTTATCCGGGCGAGAAAGGTAAATGTCGGGATTAGACCTAATTAATTTTGCAGCTTCAAAATGATTTTTCTGCCAAATAAAATCACTAGATTTAGTATTTATGGCAGAAAACCTCCGACCTAATTCGCCCAACTGAATTTTAACACTAGTTAATTCATCAGTAGAGATAGGCGAATGGTGTTTTAATTGAGTATACAATAATTCAATTTCACTAAATACTGAGATTTTATCAACAGAAGGGGGAGGAATGCAAAATTGTAAGCCAGCAGATAAAACAAATTCTTCTGTAGTGGACAAAACATGAGAAGAATAATTAAATATATGTTTATCCAAATTTGTTATAATCCCAAACTTCTTAGTAATTAAATTTTTTAAATATTTATCATAAGAAGAAGTACATTTAATACGGGTAAAATTATCGCCGATGGATAAAAACCTAGAAAAACGGAGTTTATCAAAGAAAGATAGTTCTTTCCAAACCATGGCCCAAAGAAAAAGGTGTTTACTACGTAACGAATTATATGTATCAGAATTAAACAGGATTTCATCTTGTAGGAAAACACGTTGAACTGCCAATGTATTTCTACATTTAATTTTAGAAATACGATGGCAGATATAACCGGGAGCAACATGATTTAGGCGGCAAGATTTAAGAAATTCCATCCTACACTTCAAAACGATTAACTTATTTTTAATACGTATAACTTTGTTTAACGTTTTGATAAATTGTGAGTTGTACCGACCTCGAAAATATGTAAGTAAATTTTTTGGTACAGCAGAATGGAAGGAGAAATTTCAGAGGAAACATAATTTAATTTAAATACCAAAAAAAAAACAAAGAAATGGGCAGGTGAAATTAAAATTTTCCCTAAGGCCTTATCGTCTGACCCTCTAAGAGGAAACGTCAGAATGATAGATTAAAAACTAAGAAAACGAATGAGGGAAGAGGGGAATTTTGGTTACAGTTGGAAGAACAGTGGAGAAAGAAAAAAAAAAAAAAAAAAAAAATATATATATATATATATATATATAAAGAAGAACATTCGTCCAGGACAGATAAAATTAATCCCTCAAACAGGAATAATTTTGCAGCACATTTACGTCCCTTTACAAAGATAAAAATCAAGATAGAATTCTACTAAACCTTACATCTTATTCCAAATTTGATAAAAATCCATATGATTTTGATTGTAGAAAATATGTGAAATTTAAGATTTAGCTTAAGAGTGTTTTGAAATTTAGAGAAATCTGTTTAAATGGTGGCTGATGACTAATGTCTTACTTTTTAGTTCAGCTGCACTATAAGCTCCATGAAAAATACGGCGGAGGAAAATCTCATTGGGGTGCTTCCCCCCCCCCCCCCCGCTTCTCTTGATGCCATAAACACATGTTTTTTTTTTTTGTGTGTGTAATAGGTAATGCAATGCTGCTGATTATTAAATATGTAGCCTGTCAGTAATAGAGCGTGATCCTCACCAAATGTTTCACGGCTGAATAATTGGATATGAATAAGCCAAGTTTGACAAATATGAAGATATCGGTGTGGGTGTCAGCAGTTTTCGTACTTACTCATTGACCTTATCTCATAATACTGTTGATACAAGATTTTTAACTAAAACCTGCATTACATTCATCTCTAACATGTAAAGTTATCTTTTTGGGAAAATTTATTTTTTAATAAAAATTATTTAATGGCCATAAGAAATATTTAGGGAATTGAACGCTATTTGTTTCATGAAGTGAAATATTTAAGGAATTGAACGCTACTTGTTCCATGAAGTGAAATATTTAGGGAATTGAACGCTACTTGGTCCATGAAGTGAAGCCAAATTTAATGTCCCAACTTCCATTCTAGTTAGGATAAAGTGTGAGTATTAATGAAAGGATGACTTTCATCCTCATCATCATCAGTTAAATTGCAATGTTTACTCTTCCACAAATTATGGGTATTTATGTAGAGTAAGGACCGTGCTTTCATTGGAATTTTCCAAGCAGTTTATATAAAATGCATAAATACCAAATCATCTAACATGTAAAGTTATATTGTTGATTTTTGAAGTCAGATCCAAATAAAATGTAAGCTGACAAATCAAAATTCACTTCTTACGTTTTAATTTTCATTTATTATTGTTGTACCATGTTATTGGCAATATAATAGCGTACCAAGCTGAAATTTATTTTTTTAAATGACCTAGTCCAATCCATACTACTCATGTTATGAAGCATCTTTAAATATTCACCTAAAAATATAAGTCAACAAAGGCAATGACCATTTATATTGAAGAATATAATAATAGTAGTCTACATTAAGGTTCAAAATGTGCAAGCAAATAAAAATTCAAAAAGTAAAATTGCTTCATTGCATCCCAGGCAATGCAGGTTTAGTACAACTAATCTACTATTATATAAAAGGAACTTTGTGTGTGTGTGTGTGTGTGTGTGTGTGTGTGTGTGTGTGTGTGTCTGTGTGTGTGTGTGTGTGTGTGTGTGTGTGTGTGTGTGTGTGTGTGTGTGTGTGAATTCGTTCACTATAAATTCGATTTTTATGAAATTTCACACAAAGGTACTTCATGTGCCTTGTAGTGTTCTTAGATGGGTTTTTTTTTTATCGGAATGTCATTGATAAGTATCAATAATTGAAATAATCCAATAAAAAAGTTAACACCTTACATGGCCTAACATCACAACTGCGTTTAAGAAATCTTATTATCACACAAGCTAAAAGGCCAACATATAAAATCAACAGTAGGAGTGCATTCCAAATGAATGTTTCTGTTTAGAGCGCAATTGAAGCATGATACTTGATCTTTGCATTGTAAACTTTGATTTAAGCCATTATATATAAAAAATGATTTTTATAAAATCAACACTAGGTTCTCTACAGGGCAATGTAGACTATAATGTATTGTGGACTAAGTCACTACGAGGAGGCATGTGAAGCTTCCTCCTAGTGCATTGGGATGGATTCCCATCTAGAGCAGGCAATCAATCAATCTATTTGATTGAAAAATGTGTGATTTCACCAATTTCGATATATGACGATAAAAATATGGGAGTCTGAAACATTCTTTGATCATCATTCAATCCTCGTCAGGTCTCCTTGCTAGTCTATATATAAAACAAAGTTTGTTTATTCTCTACCGAAATGCATATGACTGAACTAAATAGTGGTTTAAAATTTTTAAATCTTTGGATTATTTGGATTACTGTTCTCATTTTGGATGTTATTCTCAGCGTTTCAGCCAATGTAACCGTCAATATTCCTGAGGTATGTCTTGTCGATCTTGAGAATCTGTACGGAATTCTGAATGGGAGTAATTTATTCTCATTCCATCAGCCATAACCGGGTAGATATTTATAATTAATATATAATTATAGTAATTTATAGTAATTTATAATTATATATATATATATATATATATATATATTTACAAGGAAGTCACCACTTATCAAGGCGCAGAAGCCACTCAGGGATAAGGGTTATTCCGTGTATAATCAATGGGATAATATTGTAGTAATCGCTAGTAATGGAGATTTGATAAGTGTCTTACTTAAGGGGGCGGTTCAACAGGAACTTGTTTATGTTGGACTTGAAGACATCCAGGTTGTAGTCAGGTGGGAAACAGGCAAACGGAAGAGAGTTCCACAGAGTTGTTAGTATTGCCCATCTTGATTATTAAACCTTTAACCACCAGAAGATTGTCACTTCGCACTTTTATCCATTATTTCATGAGTCTTTGCAGATAATTCTGTTATGAAATCAAATTTTAAAATATCCTGTCAGTATCAAATATTGACGTCTTTTCTCTGTCATCATAAGACATATTTTATTTCTTCTTCTGTGTGCCTATGTTGTGTAGTGGGATGTATGGCAGGAACATATAACAGACAATGAGACAATTATAATGATTACACACCGTTCATATTTATAACACATAGGAGATGAGAATTCATTATTAAAGGAGGGGATTCAATTAACATTATGGAAGAGAGTGTTTTAAACAAAGTTCGTTTACAAAAATGATCACAAAAAGCACATTACCTTTCGGTGGATGAAATAATGACGAAGACAAAAGATTTACAAAATACATGATGATGTTTATTCTCCCAGCTGAATGATTGATGATCAGGAATTCAATTGCCTTGTTGATTTCTACATCGTCTTTCTTCCCTTTCTTTCGCTTCTGGAAGGGGCTTAGCTAACTCCCCTCGTTCATCGACTCGACCCTGACTGATCTGTCTCTACTGCTCTGTCTGATCTGAATGAATATATTGTAAATTACCTTTCTTTGTGACATCAAAATGTGCTTCAGCCATGTGAGAGTTCTTATGTGGATCCTACATCTTACACATTTCTCCACATGCAATTTTTTGCAACACAAAGAAAATTCCTAAACTGAATTGTTCATTCTCCTAACTCTGATATAATTAATATATTTAGTTATTTCTCAACACAATGGACAATTGCTGTATATTTCTAAAATCGTATCTAAATAGCAATATGTATTCACTTTTAACTTTGATTACTGGGTTCAATTCTAGCCTTTTCCCTACAATAAATATTATTTTTAATCCTATTTATGCTTTTCTTTAATTACTGGGGTCTATCCCCTTTTATATTTAACACCTAAAATCAAACAGGATTTCCATGAACAGTTTCTTTCCAAAGCTTTCCATCCGTAAAACATATGTAGACTACAACATGATAGTTATCAAATAAAATGTCGATATGCACTTGTCATAAGCCGTCTTAATAAGTAATACAGTTTGTTGATTCCATTCATTGTTTTCAATCTTCTCATAATATTCTTCAGCATTCAAATGACTATTAATTCAATGTTAGGTGGATACAGATAGTAAATAAATAATAATGACATTTGTGTTGAGATCAAAGTTTAGTAACTGTGTATTAAATCAGAAATATTCACAAATGTAATAATTTGTGAAAAATGTCCAACCTTTTCATTGTCTACTAGATTGGATGGAGGGGAGGACACTTCTGTCCCCTCACTTTCACTTGATTGCTCCACTTACCCTTAATAATGCTGATTATTTAGCAAGGATGCATTAAGTATCATTTTTTTGAAGTCTTTGGTGTAACTTGATTGAGTATTGAACTCTGATCTTTCGGCTCAATAGTGAACAATCTAACTATTGTGCAAATTTTCCAAAAAGAAACAATTGAGCAAGGGAAAAATTGATTCATTTCTCCAAGATTATAAATTATTTTTTTTAGAATATGAACAAAATTCTTATCAGTGTCAAATGTGAGTATACCTCAGCGGTCGATTGTTGAACCTTTATTATTCCTGATATTCATAAATGACCTCCCTGATAAAATGGTCTCTGAGATGGATACATTTGCTGATGGCATCACGCTCTATAACTGTCACAAGAAAAAAAACAAATGTACA
This sequence comes from Euprymna scolopes, assembly GCF_053919585.1. Taxonomy (NCBI): domain Eukaryota; kingdom Metazoa; phylum Mollusca; class Cephalopoda; order Sepiida; family Sepiolidae; genus Euprymna; species Euprymna scolopes. The sequence goes on along the minus strand of NC_136511.1, from coordinate 84,343,116 downwards.
CATATCTAAGGATTTGACTAAAACCTTAAAGAATGACCTCCAGTCATTAGTGGAGTGGGGACGTAAATGGGTGATAACATTTAATGCTGCTAAGATTAAGCTTCTTTCCTTTAACAATTATAAGAAACCTTCTCAATCACAAATTAATATAACTAATAAGACGCTAGCTGAATGCTCTTCATTCAAGCTCCTCAGCAAGACATTCATGGACAACATGAATGGGAACGAATACATTGAAAACATTGCCAAGGTTGTTGCAAGTAAGGTGGGTTCTCTTTACCTAACAGTATCCTATATTTCTACAAAGCCACCATTCGTCCATGCTGAGAGTATTGTTTGCTGGTACATCTACTGCTAGTTTCTCCCCCTTAGAAAAGGTCCAAAAAAGAGTCTCCAACCTAATATGTCCCACACTATCAATCAAACTCCAACCTCTGCCCCATCACTGCAATGTTGCGTCTTCTGCTTCCCTGACTGTACTGATATGCAGAAGTTTAAATGTAATGTGAACAGACATCTTGTTGTTCAACTTCCTATGTAGCGTCTTTTCCCTGTGTCAAACAGTCTACCGTTTTTAAGAGACATTTTATGAATAATACCAAGCAAAACTGTCATGGCAAATTTGTTGTAATTTTTTTTATTATATTTGACTGACACCAATTTCACCTTTCATCAATTGCTTCTCGTTTAAACGTTTCCAGCTTCTTAGTAAAATTCATGTGACGTGTCCAGAACATCGAATATGACAGTTTTCAGCCATGTTGAGTTCACTGGAGGTTTCAGTTGTCACATTTTTTTCCATTTCTTGCATCGAATACGTTGTGATTTTTAAGACCTTTGCTTTGCCCATTACAAATATAACAGGGGTTTTTTTTTCAGCAGTTTCTAACTGCATTGGACACCAGTCACCAATTATTTTAAATATTACTTTTTAAAATTTTACAGAATCATTTAAAAATGGAAGAAAAAATTGTGCTTCCGAATTTTTAAGATTAGATTGATTAGTTATATTATTTATATATATATCTATCTCTACTATTATATAAAAAGAACTTTGTGTGTGTATGTGTGTGAGAGTTTGTTCCCTATAGACTCTGAAATGGCTGGGCCGATTTTTATGAAATTTAATGCAAAGGTACTTTATATGCCTGGCAGTGTTCTTTGATAGGTTTTTGTATCAGAATGTCTTCAATAAGTATTGATAATTAGAATAATCCGACTAAAGAAGGAACAGGCGATTTTGACCAAAGTTAAAATTTTACACAGCCTAACATCACAAGTGCATTTGAGAAGTCTTATTATCTCACAAGCAGTAAAGCCAGGCATATAAACCCAACAGTAAGTTCTTTAAGCAGGGGCGCATTCTAAATGAATGTTTCTGTTTAAAACACAATTGAATCATGACACTTGACTTTTGCATTTTAATCTTTCATTCAAGCCATTATATATAAAAAATAATTTTATAAAATCAACAGTCGGTTCTCTACAGGGAAATATAGACTACAGTGTATTGTTGACTAAGTCACTATGAGGAGGCATGTGAAGCTTCTTCCTGATGCACTGCGATGTGTCTCCAACTAGAGCAGGCAATCAATTGATTTGATGGAAAAATGTGCGATTTCTGGGCAACGTTGGATATCCCTGTGAATATATATATATATATATATGTATATGTATATATATATATGTTGTAAGAAATTTCTTTCTCTCTGTTTTCTTCTTTATAACTTCCTTAGTGGGGTAACATAAGTCTAAAATTTGTAACCAAGTTTCCCCTAAAGTGGTGGCTATGGTTGAAATCACACTTGCTTGGCTAAGTAAAAGTGACGATAACAACTGCGTGGAAAAGAAATCTCAAAAATCAATAAACACATGTGAAAATTATAGAAGAAAATAGAAAAATAAATTTTCTTGCGTTTGGTAACAGTTATTTGTTGTGGATTTTTTTCTTTTCACGTGTGTTTTTCTTGTTAACTATATTGCACAATCGACTTAATTTTTATTTATTTGAAATGCTTCTCTCTCTTTCTCTATTCACTCGCTCCCTTTCCCTTCTCTTTCTCTTTTTATCCTCTCTCCACATTTTTTTATATATACAGAAAATAATATCAACGTTTTAGTTGTAAGGGAGACTGCTTCGGAATGGCGTTTTTTTTTTTTTTTAGTTTTTAATTATTACGTTTAAATAAGATTCTTTTTTGCAACGTTTTGATTAAGAAATAATTCCATTACGATAGGAATTGCATCATTCAATATTTCTTTTGGATGTGTTCACATACGATTTCTACATTCATGCATCTCGATAACAATCTTTGCCTTTTTATCAGTCAGGCCGTTGATCTGTCATGCTTAGATTTGAAATTGCTACAGATTGAATGAACCCATCTAAGAATGGACTTTTCACTCTCTCTCTCTCTCTCTCTCTCCATCTTATCTCTCTTTCTCTTTCCTTCCTTTTTCTTTCTCTTTTCCTTCCTCTCTCTCTTTTGCTTGCTAATTTTTTCCTTTCCTTCTCTCTCTCTTCCTTTCTCTCTCCTCTCTTTCTCCCTCCCTGTCTCTCTTTCCTTTTTCCTCATTTCTCTTTCCTTTCTCCTCCCTGTCTCTCTTTTCTTCCTCCTCCCTGTCTCTCCTTTTCCTTTCTTTTCTCTCTTTCCCTTTCCTTTTTTTATTCCTCTCCTTTCTTCTCTCTCTCTCTCCCTTTCCTCCCTCTTTCCCTTGTCCCTTTCCTCCCTCTCTCTCATTTCCTCTTCTTACTTTCCCTCTCTCTTCCCTTCATCTCTCTCTTTACTTCCCTTCTTTTCTATTCCTCTCTTTCTCTTTTCTATTCACCCTCTCTCTTTTCCATTTCCCTCTGTCTCTTTTCAACTTTCCCCTCTCTCTTTTCAATTTATTTCTCTTTCTCTACTTTCTTATCTCCCATTTCCCTTCTTTCTCTTTTTCCTTTCTTCTCTTTCTCTTTCCCTCCTCTCTTTTCTTTCCCCCTTAGCTCTTTACTTCCTCTCTTTCTCTCTACCTCTCTTCAATTCCTCTCTCTCTGTGCCTCCATTTCTCTTTTGGATTACACACATAAATATTCGAATTTTCTTTCTTTTCTCTCTTTTTCTTATTTTCTTTCTCTTTTTTTTTCTTTTTTATACTTGCCCTCGTATTTCTACTAAAAAACGGTCACATATCTCTAGTTAAAAAAAAGAACAGTCGGTCTACCCATTGTTTTGTCACAGTCAAGTTAAAATAACCTTTTTGTTGGTTTATACACAAACAACATGCATCATCCAGTGTTGTTTTGGGTGTGTTCTTGCATCTCTGCAAGTCTCCCTTTTATCAGTCCATTTATTAATCTGTCACGTTTAAATAAATAATAAAAAGGTCTCTTCGTCCATACAGATTGAATGGACGTATCTTACAAATGGATTCATCTAGATCTCGTCTTTTTCTGCTTCCGCTGTTTCAACGCAACAATAATCATGCTTCACTGTGACCTTGCTGAAACGAAATGAACAATCTCCATACGTGGAACAAAAAATCCAATCTGCCAGATGTTAAGGAATGAATGCTTCCGCTGTGGAAATCTTGTATATTTTTCATTTTCCTACACCCTCATCTACATCTCTTTACTGTTTTTCTTTGTTTTCGTGATTAAATGATTCCGAATGTTGGACGATTCCACGGATAAGCAGCCAATTTTAGAAAGTGCAACACTGGATTTTTCAGTCTCTGTAAAGAAATTTTTGCATCCAACTCCATAAAAAAATTGCTGTTATGTATTGCTCCGTTTTTATTTATTTTTGCCCAATGGTTCGTAGGGTGGAGGGGGTATTTTCTTGCATTTTACTGATATTTATTTTGAAGAAGTCTTAATTGTTGTCTGAGACCAATTTTTCTTATTTCTCTTTCCATCTAAAACTAATTTATTTTTCTTTATCTCTTTTAATTTTTTTTTCTATTCCAAACCACTACTTTTCTTTCTTTTTCGAAAGTCTCTCTCTTTCCATGTTGCCTCCTTTTTGTCCCTCCTCTCTCTTTTGTTCTCTATCTTTCCTGCTTTTATGGAGATGAAGGTTACCAGTGATGGGATTTCGATCACCAGTTTTTAAGTTCATGACAGTTTGGAGGTTTTTGTTTGGAGGTGTTTTGTCAGGAGAGAGATATTTTGGAGATGAGCCGGGTTCAGAGAAATATTTTCAGTGAAAAAGATTTACAGGTTTTATATGCAAATGTGAGAAAACGAGAGATATTGTCTGACGATAATCAAAACAAAATAAATGAGTTAAGAAGGCATTTATTAAAAAAGAGAGATAATTATATATGTTTAAAATGGAAAAAGGTTTACAACAATAGAAAAACATGGAATGTTCGTGAATATTTTTAGAGTTCTTATAAAAACAAGGGGATTCATTAGCTGAGATGTTAGAAGAGGTCCGGATCAATTAATTAGGAGCCGTGAGTTTCAAGGGCCAGGAAAATCGTGTTCAAAACTTCTCTGCTCAATAAAATAAATTATAATTCATTGAAAGTTATTTATAAGAGTTAATGTTCTTTGTTTATCATATTAGAAAATAGTTCTGTGATTATATTTTGCAAATATTTCAATTGATGAGTTTTAAATGAGCAGGCGGCATTAAGTGTGAGTATGCAAGTGACAGTGCATGATTACTAGGGATGTGACAACAGCATATTCTTTTCATTGTTTTGACTTTTGAGTATATATCCGTTAATATCTTATATGTTTTTATATAGACGGATGTGGTTCTCGGTTGATTAAGTGTGTCTAATTATGTCGGATATATACCGGAGAGTCAAAAGAATGAAAAGAATATTCTATTTTCACAGCCCTAATGATTACGTCAGTTGAGGATTGTGGCGATTAAGGAGACATAGCACTGAATTTTTGGTCTCAACTGTTTATTAAAAGAAAATCTGGCTCTTTTAAAGGGTTTAGACGGTTCCCACAAAGACCAATTCGATTAGATTCAGAGTTCTGATTTGTCAAAATATAACTATTTATTTACATTCAGGCCTGTGCGAATTTGGTGCGCAGAAACGAGCTTACGGACTTTGATTTTGGACACCGAAGGGTAAACTTCAGTGCTACACCCTTCCATCCTTTCCTCTACCTTCTCTCTCTTTCTCTCCTCTTTTCTCTCCTCTATCTCTCTCTCCTTTCTCTAGTCCTTTCTTTTTTCCTTCTCTCTATCTTTCCTCCCTCTTTCCCTTATTCTATCTGCCTTTCTGCCCCCATTTCTCCCATTTTTCTCTCTCCTTCCTTATTTCATCTTTGCCTTTTTCTCTTTCTCTTACTAGCCTCTCTATTACCGTACCTACATTTCTTTTTCTGTCACTTTTCTCCTTCTCTCCCCTTCAAATTAGTTTCCTCATCCTCTTTTCTACATTGTTAGTCATTACTGTATATACCGTTATCATCACCACGACGACCACAACCACGCTAAAACCAGTTGCCGATTATCAACTCTTGCCCTTTCCATTTTGTGCATCTCAAAATCTACCCCCTGCCGCGCACTAACCAGACTGCTGTAGTCTAATTAAGTTTTCGAGTTAAGTGCACTCTCTCTCCTAACAGTACCGGAAAAAGCTTGTTGATATCTTTACAAGAAAAAATGTCTCTGAACTGAAACCACTGAGTAATTTGGAATTTTATGTTTTTGATTTTCTTCCCTTTTAGCGATTGTTTTCATCAAATTGTCAAAGATCTTAAAAGTTATTTCGATCGAAATGTTCTTTTTTTTTTCCTGTTTCTTTTTCTCTTTACTTTTTTCTTTCCCTCTTTTTTCTATTTGCCTTTCTATTTGTCTTTTTTCTTTTCTTTTTTCTGTCTTTTTTCTTCTCTTGCTTCTTTCTTTTTTCTTTTCTTTTGCTCTTCTTATAGACCGTCCCCACAACTATTCAAATTTTTTTTTCTTTTCTTTTTCTCTTTTCTCTAAATAAGATAGAAAAAAAAGAGAACAAAGAAAATAGAAAAAGAAAGAAAAGAGAAAAGAAAATAAATATTCAATTTTTCTTCCTTTTATTTCTTTTTCTCTTTTTTTTCTTTTTTATATGCGTCCACGTATTTCTACTAAAAAACGTTCACGTATTTCTAATTAAAAAAAAAAAAAATACAGTCGGCCTGCCCATTGTTTTGTCACGCTCAAGTTAAAATAGCCTTTTTTGTTGGTTTAATAGTATCTTTGGATGTGTCCAGCATCTCATAGGAGACCATGTCCATCCGCTGATTTCTCACACTTAAATTTGAAATAATTTTTTTAATACTTCATCATTGTTTCCATACTAGGTGCTTGATCGAACTTTAATCTCTGGTTCCCCTTGTAAGAAATTCGCAGCAAAAAAACAGACAAACACATAAGATGGAATTTCCACTAGCAGAGTGTCTTTACAAGAGCTTCATAATTGTTAAACATTATCACAAGACAGCTTCCCAGTAGATTACAACATGGTCGTCTTCAAATTCAATGTTAACGAATTCCCTTTCTGGATCATTCTTACGAGTAGACATTGACTTGCTGCCCACCTCAACAAGATGTAACACAAGGTTGGAAAGTGGGGATGTCCAGCCAGCGTCCCTAAAGGAGGGGCACCATGGCCTAGCAAAAATTGCCTGCGCATCCCCATCGGCATTTCCCAGTAGGGGCGCCTCAGGCAACTAGCGATAAACTTGCCCTACCTGAAAGCCAAGTGGCAAAGCTTGGCAGGATGGACTTCCTAGGTAATACCCAGGCAGCCTACCTCAGTTTGACAGGTATTGGGCCAGTTCCTGACTCCGCACCTGTGATACTGATTGTCAAAAACAGATTCTTGACTGGTACTTTCTATTCAGGCTTCTAAGCAACTGAAGCAGCAAGGAGACTAATCCTCCAGCATTAAAAATAATACGAGTATTCTTTGTCTATTCCAGCAATGATTCTCAATCCTCTCATGTTTTTCTTCATCTTTCAACCAACAATCATTTCATCTCATTAACTATGATACTCAAATGGATTTAGGCCTTGATAAATAGTGATCCATTTGTTTAAAAAAAAATGTGCCCACACATATATTTGAAATAAGCCTAAAACATTTTTTTATAGAAATAACTCCCGACTAAGCATAAAGCCAATTGATGTAAGAAGCTAAAAAAAAAAAAGAAGATACTGCTTGAAGATTAAAAATTAGCCCAAAATGAATGATATATGGATTACAACACAGAAAACAGTAATTCTTCCCCTTTTGTCAGAAACATTGTTAATGAAATGTGGAGACTAAAGGGTCAAATAAAGCAATCGGGAGCTAAGAGGCTGCCAAAAGTAAACCCAAAGTCCACTTTCTACTCTCCTGGATTCATGAAGTAACATTGAGACGTTTACCTTCATGATGTCAATAAAACAAATAAGCCAATATTGCAAACCTTTCATTCATCCAAATCTATTAGAGTGCACTGTTTTTAAAGTCTAACACATAATACATGATCATCGGCTGAGTTTTATTGTGTTGAATCTGAAAATACTAGTCATTTTATCAGATCAAGGTTGTGAAATTTAGGCCCATATCATAAATTCCTATATTCTGATCTACATAGGTGAATGCAATGCATAATAGCTAATGTTGAATCAAGTTAGTCACAGAATATTTACAGAATATTTCTAATAGATAACAAGCCGTTTAATAAACAGTTTGACTCCAAATCATCATCATCATCATCATCATCATCTCGAGTTTAACGTCTGCTTTACATGCTGGCACGTGGTGGACAACTTTTAGAATTTGATTTCCAAACTAATCTATCCCTGACTACGTCTTTATTTAACCTTATTTCTGACACATTCAGCAATAAAATCTTCAGATTTATACATGATGATGATGATGATGATGATCATGATGAAGAAGAAGAAGAAGAAGAAACAATCTTAGCATATTTACCCGGTCTTTCTCAGGTCTTAACCTCCCCAGTGGGGAGCAAATCGCTCCCCCAAGTCAATCACGTTACACATGGACACAGACTTTTCACACGCATGCATACTTTGTGCGTTTCAACAAACGCATATTTTAAGCATTTTCAACAAACGCATACTTTTGCACCCGTGGGTTATTGTCGGTGAGTGATAAAGAACAATTCAATTAATGAAGTCTTTTTGTACATATGTGTGTCTGGTCTTCATTCTTTGTCGCTTTTTCCATGTGGCCCTTCTCTTGCATCATCTAGTGGCTCGAGTTGTCTATTCTAAGACTAATAAAATTCATGCACAAGGAGACTTTTTGGTGGAGAAAGATTCATTCACAAGAGCAGCGACCAAATATTTCTTCCTCATAAAAAATAAGCTGAAGTCAATTTATTCTTACCTAATTTAATAAAAAATTGGCCAACGAACAGACAATCTCAGGAAGATTCACTTAGATCCTTACATTGTGCGTGTGTGTCGGGATCAGCGGCTTTCTTGCAACAAGCTACTCAAAACTCTGTTCCAATCACATGTGACCATTTCTTATGTAATTGACACTTGCATCCAGCATGTTTTGTTTATGGAACTGATCTCTGACTCCCCCCCTCCCGCATTAATCATGGCAGGTGCACTGGATTACTTTCCATTCATCCTCAAGCCATCCTGACATGTACTTAATGTAACACTTCTGAAATTCCTACTAGCTAACATGATCTCTACCTACCAGCGCAGGGTCCCAATATATAACAATAGAACTCCCATCCCTAGTCAGTGACTTTTTATGTTTAATGATTTCTGGAGATTTTTTTGTTCTGATCTAGCAGGTTTTAAAAATATCAGTGGCAACACTGTAGACAATCCTTGACCTTTGACAAAACCCTGAGACATTGTAACCAAGTTGTTTACTGGGGAAAGTAACTTTATGTGTTCGTGTCCTGTGCATGGCAACCAGCTAACCAGTTGTCAAACATGATGAAATGATAGGCACATCCTCTTTAAGTCTAGGAGCTCATATGGCATCAGCTACGTCTGCTTGACAAGTTTTTTCTTTGAGTTCGTAGCATCATTAGTGGCTGGGTTTTCATTGTCATTAAGTCTCTCCTGAGAATTAATTATTTGGGCTTGGATTGTTTAGTGTTGGAATTAAGTGAACAACACATTTTTATAAAAATAGAAATTTATTTTAATATTGAAGGAGCATTTTAAAAACCTGAAACATTGAGCTGGCATGATTTGTTCATCGCTGATAAAGATTGGATCCCAACTGAATTAAAAATCTTTCCTTATGGCAAAAAATGATAAAAATAAAAAGAGAGGGAGAGAGAGAGGCATGAATACATATATTGTTATTAAAATTCAACAGATTGTTTTTTAGGAAGCCGATGTCAGTGAACATTGATCTGACCTTTTTTAACCTGGCTATCTTCGTTTTTTGTCAATAAACTCTCAGCCTGAGTCAAATGAAAAGTTGCTGTATTCACCATGTTTTTCATAACACCATTTTTAACTATACTTGTTCCACCCCTCTCCAGGGCAAGGAAGGTCAAGTAGAAGGTTTTAAATGTGGGGAGCTCCAACTCCCCCAAAAGGACTCTTTATCAATTTGCCACAACACGGATCAGTGTTATTTTCTGAAGAAATTCATTTCCATAATATGAGGCTAGGCAAAAAGTAATGGAACCCAAGTGATGTTTGCCACGTTGCTGTCTCCTGTGGGTTTCGCATCATGGTTCTGTAGTTAAGATTTCTGACACATGGCACCACCAGCATGACAATTTTTTTCATATTCTTCTTTTTGCGGTTAACTGCCATCATTGTCACATTCCACTAAACATTTCTAGTTTAGTGTTCTTCCCCCTTCACATGTACACATTCCCTGAGATGCACCTTTCCATCTGCCACTTGATGAATGATTGTTGGCACTCTTGTTTAACTCTATAATGAACAGACCCCCTGGGGTGAGGTCACCTATATAAAGTCTGTTTTCATATACTGGGTGTGGCTACTCATTCATAGTATAGATGTCATCAGTAGACACTGTTGTACTCAACCCAATTACCCCCCCCCTTGAGAGAAGGGAGGAGATTCTGTTTCTCTTTGTCGGTTGGGAAAAAGAAAAGATATAATCCCAAACTTTGTTGCTTGCTTGTATCTCTCTCTCCATGTATCTCCCTTTCTCTCTCTCTCTCTCTCTCTCTCTCTCTCTCTCTCTCTCTCTCTCTCTCTGTTTTCCATCTTCTTCCTTTTCTATTTTCCTTACTTTCTCTTTCTTTCTCCCTCTATAACGTTGATGATAAAATCCCCTGTGTGTGTGTGTGTGTGTGTGTGTGTGTGTGTGTGTGTGTGTGTGTGTGTGTGTGTGTGTGTGTGTGTGTGTGTGTGTGTACCCCCCTCCTCCGGGAGTTTGCTAGTTGGAAGAAGAAAAAACGCATAATTCCAAATTTTGATGATAGAATTTTGAGTATGTCTTTTCTCCCCCCCCCTCTCCTCGTATCTCTCTGTAACATTTATGATAAGAGTCCACTCTCTTTGTCTCTAATTATGTGCACATGTCTCCTTTTCCTTTTCCTTTTCCTTTTCATTTTCATTTTCATCATCTCCCTCGAAATTTCTGATTTTTGTATTCTTTCTCTCTTCTCAGCTTTAACCAGATTAAGATCTTTTACAGACAGTTATGACAAGAGAATATTCTTATCATTGTTTTGACTTTCACGTAATCAATCGAGAACCACATCACTCTATCTAAAAACATATAAAATATTAATTGATATATACTCGAGAGTCAAAATTATGAAAAGAATATTCTCTTGTCATAGCCCTATTTATTATTATTATTATTGTTGTTATTATTATTATTATTATCATCATCATCATCATCATCATCATCATCATCATCATCATCATCGAAAAGCCATGTCTCCCCATCTCTTCTCAACTTCCTATCTCTTTCCAACCATTCGTATCTCCTTATCTTATCTCGTCTTGCTCTTATTTCCTTTTGCTCCCCCCCTCTCTCTCTCCCTCTCTCCCCATTGGAGTAAATTAGTCAGGTTGCACGGTTGGCCAATGTGCATAGCTGTGATTTAATGATTTAAGGAACCAATCATGCTTGCCTTACTGGTTAATTAAAAGTGTAGCTCTCTTTATGTTAGCTCTATGTGCTATAAAAGTTTACGCCGGTAAGTAGGAGATCTACTGAAATCAACAAGGGGTACTTAATCATTCTATTGGCCAATGAAACATAATGACGGATAGAGTAACGAACAAGTAACACAGTTAGAAAGACTACGAACAATGGTGTCTGACAGATACAAACTCAAATGCAAATCTGCCAATCTTCTTTCTCTGCAAGTATTTAAAAAATATTTTTCTATATATATTACTGAGCCACCTTTTATCAAAGCCAAAAGCCATTCGAGTATAAAGGTCATTGGGATTGTCCGTTGGATGATGAAAAACACCCTGAAAGGATTGGAAATGATGGGTTGAATGTAACTGCTTGACAATTATTTATTGATATTGGATTTGAAGATGACCATATTGTAGCCAGTAAGGAAGCAGTCCCATGGTATTATGTCCCACAGTTTTACCTGCTTCAATTGATCTATCGCATATGGTCTTCAAGAACAGGCCAAAAATTCTACTAAGTAGGCTAGAATCCATTACCAGCTGGTTAGAAAATCATCATTTTAACTGCATCATCGTACTTTCCCAGTGCAAGGTGATATAATTACCCAAGTATAACTTATAATTTTACTTTTAGTTAAATATAGGAATTATCTCCGTTACATTTTGAGCTTTTTAGGTCATTACTTATTTGTCTCCATTCTTATAATCTTCTTTGCCGGAGAAGTTATTTTAGGAAAGAAACTGAATAAATTGGCCCTGTCGGTGGGGCATTAGAATATGCCCACTGCCCCCCTGCAGGAGGTAAAAGTCCCTCAATGGGGGTCCTGGATATGACCTTAAACTATATCCAGTGGTGAGACCCCAGCTTGTGGGCTTTGGGGAGTGTGGAGCCACCCTTTAATTACCATTGCTCCCAGGTCCACTCTGACCCGGAGTGGTAGTACCTGTTAGGGTCCCAACTATGGGTTAAATAGAAACCGCCGTGAAAACAACAAATATATTCTATTAAAAAAATGTTTTCTTCAAAATCTTTGGATTCGGCATTAAATAACCCGAAAAGGGTTGATATGCCGTAAAACAAAAACAACCAACCAACTGAATAAATTTGTTTCTTTCTGTATTTTTATATTATTATCTCTCACACATACACACACTGTATTTTTGTTACATCTTTAAGTCTATCTTCAGTTGTCCTTAGTAAGAGGAAACTGAGTAAATCCGATATTTGATGTTTGAATCTGTTTTGAATTTGGGACATGGTGATTTTTTTTTTTTTTTTTTTTTTGCACCTGTATCAAGTTTTGAGTTGTTTCCTCAGTGCTTTAATTACATCACACACAAAGTATTTCTCTCCCACACATACAAACAGTACATATACACTGTATCTCTCACAGATATACACACACTTTATTTTCATACACCTATGCACACACTATATCTCTCAAACACATATACATTAACTGTGTTTCTCTCACATATATACACAGACTGTGTTTCTCTCACATGTCCACAACCTGTATCTCTCACACATACACACACTGTATTATTCCCACTGACATATACACACTGTATCACTCAGACTCACTCACATACATACACACACTCACATACACATATACGCACTCATTGTATCTATCACAAACACACTGCTTCTCTCTCAAATCTGTATGCAGTCATCCACACACACACACTGTATTTTTCACATTGTACCTCACTCATCACACACAAATATGATTTTAATTCTTCCGTCGGCAACATGCACATATGAATGGCAACAGCTGATTAGATGCATAGTTTCTCAACATGAAACGCTCTTCCTGCAGAGACAGTTGGCACCGTGTAACCATATAACAGCTGATCTTATGTGCATAGGTTAGCAAATAGCTTAAATAAATTAACTTGCTAAACGGTAGGAATAACTGATCTGTGGCTGTGTAGTCCAAAAGCTCGATCCGCGAACCAATACTGAAATTTTAAATTATGTCAGTCAGATAGTAAAGTTGGACCTAAATGACAAATCAAACTTTTTTCAGTTGTGATATACAAAGCATGTCTCACTGAAATACTTCATTACAATTCATTTTTTAATAGAAAATTTAAACTGGCTTGGCAGTTTGTTAATACGGAGAAATTCTTAAATAAATATCAAAAAGGAAAATCAAATTAGAGGAATATAGAGAAATAGAACATAAAATTATTTATAAAAAACATTATGTTACTGTTGTGTTGTGCAACAACAGTGAAAATAAGAACAATCAAGTCAAGGTTCGGTTAAGGAACAAGTGTATTAACAATAATGTACAAAGATAGGAAAGCGTGTATATCTGCTGGGCACTCGGCTAGCAGTTGAAGTGCAGTCGCATCTCTCTCACCGGAGTTGGAATTACTAGTTCTATTTATCGTGCTAATCGATGTAAATTCCTCAGTTCAAGGAAGGCCAGTATAACAGTAATAATAAAGAATTCATATCTAATATATAAAGTTATTTTGTCAGATTTTACATGTTTTATCTAAGTTGCAATAGATGTGACAAATCAATATTTTATCATGGCTAATGTTTTCTTCTGTTTTTATCCGTGGAACATGTTTTTTTGGCTAAATAAGTGTAATTCACTTTTTTTTAATAATTGTTCTGGCAAAGGATATTATTACAATGAAGATAATTTTAAATACAGGGTGCAACGATAAAATTGTTCCCCTAAAGAAAACAACACTACAGCTTTATTTGAAAACTTTTATTGAAAACATCAACTCCGGTAACTTGATTATGAAGTAGAGTTGACATCTATTCAATGCATCTACCTTCAGTTTCAATCACCGCCTCGATGTGGGTTTGAAATTTTTGAGCATGCCTTTTCCACAAGCGCTGGCGGGAGCTTGGCAGATGCCGATGATCAGGCTGGCTTTGGTGTTGTGGGAGGTTATGTTGGTGATATTCTTGACATATGACCAAAATAGTCCAACAGGCTCAGGTTGGAGGAGAAGGGAGACTAGTGAGAGAAGGTTACAAAGTCGTAGCTATCCTTCTGAAGCCAAGCCTGGTTCTTTTTGGATTGTGGGCTGGCGCCGAGTCCTGCTGCCACACCCAGAGTCTGCCAGCAGCCACCTGATTGCACCAGGACATCACCACCCTCTTCAGCACATCCAGGTACACTTTGGTGTTAGCTTTCAAAGGGTCATCCGATGCATTGAGCTGTGCTCTTAAGCATTGAACCATCTGAATTTGCATTTTGAGGGTGCTGGCAATAGCTCTTTTGTCATAACTTGGATTGGTAGGAAGCATGAGTTGTACAGTGGCGCATCTCCAATCTTACAAGTTGAACATTGTGTCACTTTCAGACGTGATAGAAGCCTCCTATCACTTTTTGAATTTGTACACAACTGACCAACAAGTAGAGGGTCTACAACAAAAAAAGAAAACAGGTTTTCATCAATGGAATCATGTCTTCTTTCCTAGGGCGACAATTTTATTGTTCCAGCCTGTAATGAACCAAAAAGCTAAAACGTACAGAAAATAATTAATATTTTAACTTAGGATGCACTATGTTGGTGATAAAATTGATTAATCAATAAATGCAATTAGCTAAGTTATGTTAAGACATCCACAACAGCCTGGTCACAGTTTTTTCTCTTTTTCAATAATAAATAATAAATAAGGTTATATTGTACGATCTTGCTTTTTATATCACAAGTGTCTTTCAATTAAATAAAAACTGAATTTATTTTAAAAAATGTTTGAAAATTTAATATTTTATTTAACATATAAAGTTACTTTCTTAGATTTTCAAAGTCAGACCTAAATAGCATTTAAAAAGACAAATCTAATTTAGCATTTATCAAATTTTCATTTGCTATTGTTCTACCATGTTATTGGCAATATAATACTGTACTTAGAATTTATTTTAAAAATATTTAGTTCAGCCCAAACATTGCTAATATGAAACATTTTTAAATAAACGCCTAAAAATAAAAATCAGTAACAGAAATAACTTATTTAAAATTGAAGAATACGTTATGAGTTTATTTTTAAAAATATGCAAACAAATAAAATAGGCATGCTTCACTATCTCTGATTAGAACACATTGACATGAGCATTCTCATAACAGTCTTTTAAGCCTTGCAACTTTCGTGCTGGCTCATGAAATATTGTGACACCATCAAAAGAAGATTGCCATAAATTCGGTTTGTTTTTCAACAGACCCCCCCCCTTTCCTAGATGTACTGTCTTCACCACAGCTGAGAAATTCCATCTACTCTCTGTATGGGAACCCTTCAACTAACAGATACTTCCACCTTGCCCAAAACAGAGGCATTCATCACCTTTCTTCCTCTCTATCTCTCTCTTTCTTCTTCCCCCTCTCTGTCTTCCCCCCCTCTCTCTCTTTCTTCCACTCTATCTATCTCTCTTTCTTTCTTTCTCTCTTTCTTCCTTTCTATTTCTCCTTTTCACATACCTGCTTACCTGACAGGGCTTTACGTTGCAAATGAAACAGTCGCATTTGCGAGTGATTTTTCAAAGTGCCAAATAGAAATAATACAATGCTTATCTTTTGGTGAATGTGTTATTTTTTCTTTCACCGACAATCTTGAAAAACTCATTACTGAGTTAAAAATGTCTTTTCAACTATTATTTTGTAATAAAACGATCAAAATCAAATTATTTAAACAATGAAAGGTTTAATAGAACAATATACTTTTTTTAAAGGAAGGCAGTTTATCTGAAAAAAATTCAAATTTTTAAAACTTCAAGTATCAACATGAAATTCGGTGCATATTTAAAATTACACTTATTTAAATAAAAATACAAAACAATCTTTATGATGTATGTACTTGTCACGGAACAAAGACGTCATATTCCAAAAATCATATTGGTTTGGCTTGTAACTTTTCTATTTAGCTAGTAAACGAAAATATTTAGTTGTCAAAGGTCAACTAAAGATAAATTTGTCCATAGTGCCCTACCTGAATATATACAGTGCCTAGTATTTCCAAATGGGTACTCATCTGGAACTGACTAGAGTTAACATTGCTTAACTTTGATCATCTAACAAGAACTGGTGTGTCAACGTGATTGTGCTGTAGATAACAACTAAAAAACTAAAAACTAAAATGGACTTCACTGCATCCGTGCAATGCAGGATAGATCTTGTTACAATTAAGGTGGAAAAAAGTTCCTTGATTAAATCCTTATGTGGTTCCTGTGTATTTTGAGAAACGCACAATTTTCTTCGGCAAAATTTGGGTAGCATATTCCTATCTTGCACATAATCTGTGTAGGTGTAGATCTACCCCCCCCCACGAAACTTCTCTTCCATGTTTGTTGTTTGTTATTTCTTAAATAACTGGTTTTTTTCTCAACTCTGCTCCCACCGATTCTGCTCTAGTGCCTTCTGTGATATTTTGTTGATAATTTGGAAGGTCTGAGAAAGATTTAATTTTGTAACCCAACTTCTACTCTCCGTCTTTCCCAACAAGAAATATTTGTAAAAATCAATGATTATTAGGAATATCCCTTCCTTCCTCCTTCTTTCTCCCCGCCACCTCTCTCTCTTTCTTTCTCTCTCCTTGTCGTTTTCTTCCTCCCTCTCTTTCTCTTTCTTCATCTCTTCCTCTCTCTTTTTTCCTCTCTTCTTCTCTCCTTCTTCATCTCTATCTCTTTCTTTTTTCCTTTCTCTCTCTTTCTTCCTCTCTCTCTTTCTTCCTTCCTTCCTCTCTCTTTCTTTCTCTCTCTTTTTTCCACTTTATCTCTTTTTCACTCACTCTTCTCTTTTTTTTACTCACGCCTCTCTTTTCTCTCTTTCTTATTCACCTTCTTTCTCCTTTTTTCCTCTCGCCTCTCTTTCTGATTTTTCTACTTTCCTCATATCTTTGTCTGTTTCCCCCTCCCTCTATCCTCCCAATCTCTCTCTCTCTCTCTCGCTTTTTTTTTTTTTTTTTTTCATCATTCGGAGTGTTGTCACCAGATTAGAATAAAGTAACCTCCTAATGTAATTGCTTAAAATGCTGTCAAAAATAAAGAATTTCCATTTGGAGTCTTTAATAATTTTCATTCTTCCTCCTCTCTCCTATCACCTTGTAAGAAACTAATCAAGTTCAGTTGAATCAAAACTAATGAGATTCATTAAGTCTGCTGCAGCTGCTGCTGAGTGGCATTAATCAAAACTTGGAAATAGAATTCATGAAGCGCTGTATGTTCACACCACTTTCAGCCATGTTGCTGTGGAGTTGGTAATTCAAGCTCTCTAAATGTGAATCAATCAACGTTTGTTTCTCTATTGCTTTTTCTTCCTATATATTTTAATGACACAAATAGCAAATTGCATGCTAAAATCTACTTTACTTCTGAGGTTAAAGTATGCATGAAAAATGATTAAATTTAACTATTCTAATTGGCCATAATTTCTATATATCTAAATCAGTTGTTTCTCTTGACTATGTATGTAGTTCTCTCACAACCTTTAACTCTATGTTAATCCAACCACTCTTAGATATTTCTTAATTTTTCTGTGAGCATTTAGAGAAAGAGTGACTCTTTTTATTACACCTTTTGTTACACCTTCAGATTTACTGCTCTAAACTGTGTTATGTATAGATGAAGGAACATTTCATCCCATATTATCCAGCACCGACATCACCAACCCCCAATTTTTTCTCATGGACACTCCAAAAAATTTAGATCAAAACTAAGATAGCTCTGCAATTTCAGCTAGATTCGAGTAGGGGAAACGCAATTTTTCAGGCTGACGATATCGGTTTAGAAATGAGAAATTTTGGCATCATAACTCTCTATTTTGGACCCCCCCCCCTTCCAGCCCACCGTCTTAGGAGATCTTAATTGCACGCACACAAAAACATGTTTGTGTGCGTGAAATATATTTAGGAGACTATCTTAAGTATCTGTCCATGGCGAATTTCTCAAACCGTTCTCTTCTGTACATCAGTTCGAATAGAAAAAGATATTTTGTTTTTTTTTTTACTTTAAATTACAATAAAAAGTGCGTCTTTTAGGTTTATGATGATCGATATTACTAGGGAATAATTAGAATGCTATAACAAAAAAAATAAAATAAAATAACTGTCTAGTGTGAGATTCGAAACCTGAAAGATTGCATAAAATATTGAAACTGAGGATGAATGTTTCATCCACACGACCACGGATGAAACAAAACTATTTGGTCTTTTTATCTACTTATACTGATTATGAGTTTGGTGTGAGAATTTACTTTCCGTTTTACCTCTCTGCGCTTTGATTATCTTCTATCTATATATATATATCTATATATATATATATATATATATATATAATCTAGCGGGTGTGCCTGGCATAGCCTAGGTGTAAAAGAAAAAAAAAATGTAATGAGAGGGAGGTAGGCTCGAACCCAAAGCCTTGAGGCAAATTGACTTGCCACAATGCTATGAGGGCTGAGAATTGAGAATGGCTGAAAATAAACGGATAAAAAAGCAGTTGGTTAAATGAACGTGTGGTCAAACATGACGCCATAGTAGTAGAGAAAATAAAATCACAGCGTGAATTTTGTAACATAATAAAGAATACAGATGATCTCGTTTCATAAATCGGACATATTATAATCTAGACAGTATATAAAAAGTTGTAAGCGCCCCCCCCC
Source organism: Euprymna scolopes (assembly GCF_053919585.1). Taxonomy (NCBI): domain Eukaryota; kingdom Metazoa; phylum Mollusca; class Cephalopoda; order Sepiida; family Sepiolidae; genus Euprymna; species Euprymna scolopes. The sequence goes on along the minus strand of NC_136511.1, from coordinate 84,324,427 downwards.
CCAAGACTTTGGCAGACATAGAAAAAATACACACCCATTTTCGCTTTTATACTATAGACTAGCGTAGGTGCCCAGCGTTGCCCAGGTGTTTGTTAGTGTAAAAGAAGAAAAAAAAGGTTTTGGTAGGTAGGTAGGCTTGAACCTGAAACCTTGACGCGAAGGTGAAAAAGAAAGTGTGAAAAAAACCTGACATCTTGCCGCTTCACCACGATGGAACAGGAAGTGAAAAGAGTTCTAATTCAACGATCAAAAAGTTAAGTGACAGGTGCATAAATTTAACGAGGTCAAACATCATGCCATAGGGAATGAAATCCCTCATTTAACTTTTTAGTTTTCCCAAGATGTTGGGGAAAACCAGCTCCCCTAAAAAGGAGAGAGTTCAACGATAAAAAAGTTAAGTGGCAGGTGCGTGAATTTAATGAGGTCAAACATTACGCGACTTAACTTTGGCTGCAAGCCAGTTTTCCCAAGATGTTGGAGAAAACAAGCTCTCCATAAAGAGAGGAGTGTCCAAATAAATAGCAATTGTCTGATATAAGGGCCCCCCCCACCCAAAGGGCCCCCCCACCCACATTGATCAAAACTGATTGCTTTTCTGGACTTCCCTGCACGAATACCAGATACGCACTTTGTTTTGATTGAGTTTCGCTTATATACGGAAAAGCCAAATAAACACTGAGACTAAGAAATACTAGGAAAATAGCATGTAATAAAAGTCGCTCAAATAAAAGATACGCACCACCCGCTTTTGTAAATGGGAGTTATTATAATCTAGGTAGCAAATAAAAAGTTCTAAGAAACGTTAACCCCCCCTCCCAAGCGACCCCCAAAAAAGCCTTTTTGTGGACATGCACAAAAAATGCACACACACACACACACACATTTTGCCTTCTAAGGCAAAATGTGTGTGTGTGTTTGTATGTTTGCCAAAAACTTTCGACAGAGGCGACGGATTTTCACGAGACTGGTATCGCTTTGAAGCTCGATGTCTCGGACGACAAAATATCAGAAAATTGGCCAAAAACATTAATTCCTTCACCATAAACTGGGCAGTTTTCTGCAGGGAAGGGTCGTTTTTTTGAGTCACTATTTTTGCAAGTCATTGTATCGGTTGGATTGACTTCACTTAATTTGAACGTTCCGAACTTCCGGTCGTGTCATGGAGCATCTGTAAGATGTATAATTTTTTTTCTCTTTCTTTTCCGCCTTGCGTCACATGTTCGAGCCTGCCTGCCTGCCTATTGCCACTTTTTTTTAACATGTGTTGTTTTGATCCCCCTCCCGCTACTACCATTTTTTTAACAGCTCTCTCCACATTCGCTGCCGACTGTAGTTTTGATTCCCCCTACCCCCACTATTACCAGGTTTTTTTTAACCCCTCTCTCCACCCGGGGTTCCTTACTACACCACCTACACACACCTGGGCAACACCGAGAACCTCCCTCCGCCCGCTACTACCATTTTTTAACCACCCAGTCTGCCTACTGTTGTTTTGATCTCCCCCTCCCCTCAGCTACTACCACTTTTTTTAACACCTATCTCCACCCGAACTTCCTACTGTTATTTTACCCTTACTCCACACCTCTCCCCACCTAAGCAACGCCAGGTACTCCTGCTAGTCTAAAATAAATAATAGATACACAAAGAAATGTATATCAAATACGTAACTTTGACTAAAAATAAAACAATCTTGACTTCTTTGTATATGTCTATTTGTTATTGGCAGATTAAATATGTTTCTTGGTCAGCTAATTATAGAAAATATTAAATTGGAAAGAGAATGCTAAAAATGTTGGAAGATTTGTTTTTAATGTTATTTTTACACACTTTTAATGAGTTTTAATGAGTTTTATAAAAGGTTCATGAACTTCTGACACCGATAAGATATTGGATCAAAGCTACTGATTCTAGTTTGCCCTTTAAATTAATCGTTTAAATATGATGCTGTGACATACGGTTATAAAAGAAATGTAGAATGTTGTTTTCATTGAACCTCCATTAGTGACCTTGGTAAAAGGTCATGCTTTAGACATTTTAAGAAGAAGAGACATATTGGAATTGCATAATCTCCCATCTAATATTTGGACTGCAGAAAGTCCTCTCTCGACCAAAGTATTGTAAGTTTGCAATAATAGATGCCACATACTAATTCATTACATATAAGCCATTAGCCACTATCTTATGTAATGTTTGAACATAATTGTAGACACATTAAGTCATTGCAATAAAATACTATATTGCATCCTAGGAGCAACACCATCACAATCGCGACATCTCTAGAGAAAGGAGTTCCTATTTTTCTCTAAAAGTATTTAGTCCTCCCACTGCTACCAGTTGACACCAGGACCTATTCTACATTTTCCGACAATACTTTCATCGCACATATCGTAACTGGTTATTAGCTACATACACATAACATAATCTTTCCATTACCCGATTCAAAAATAATAACTTCTCCCTTTTCATAATCCACCCCACCTGATTGGTTGAGACCAGTCAATTCTATTATTCCAGAGTCCACTTATTCATATGTAAATGAATGCTCAAGAAATTTTCCAATATGGCGGCTCTCTCTACATGATGCAATCGTGCTGAAAAATTAATACCAAATATAAACATATTAAACGCTCAAATCTTACACTTATCTATGCATAAATTGCCTACACACCAATAACCCTCATCTCCAACAAAAGAAAAACTCTGAATAAAAAAACACATTTACTCGTATCATTATATATTTTTCGATTTAAGAACGGCTTCTCAACCCTTACACGATGTTATTTTTTTCGCTTGTGTTTAGTGGGCGTTTTTTTTTTTTATTGCTTATATATATTTTTTTTTTTTACATTTACTATAACTGTTGACGTTTTTAATGATATACTTTCCAGCGATTACCTAGGCTTCAACCATGTTATCATGTCAATCGCTTCCAACTCTTCCACGGTGCTATTTTTGTTTTACATTTGCTGACAGACAAACAAATTATAAAAACCTTTTATCTTTATATAAAACAGATTGAATGCATAATGCCGTAAAACTATTTATTTGTGTACCTCTATTCATTCTCTCTCTCTATCTCTCTCTCTTTCTCTCTCTCTCCCTCTCTCTAGGTAATACAATTTTTTTGTTAAAATCAAAAAATTAACATATTTTCCATATGTATCACAAACGTTTTCGATTCTTCATAAAATCATCATCAGTTGAAAAACAGATGAACAAAAAAGCTGGAGAAAGGAATTTTAAAATATAATTGTGCAATAGGCACAGAAATTAATTAATGTTCCAGGAAAAATGTTAATAATTTAAATTCCATGATGCCAGAATTAGCTCTTCATGGGATAAAATTGTATTATGTTAAGGTATTACTATTGGTTTTATAGGCAATATCATTAATTGTGAGTTGTTGGGTTTTCATGAAGATAGCTTTTAGTATTTTATTTATTTATTTTAATTGGTTTTGTAATGTATTATTTTAGTGTTATTAACTAGGATTTCTCTTAAGTCGGAAGTGAAAGGGGGTAGTTATATTTTTGTAGATGCTGGTAAATTGATATAGAGTTTACAAGATGAATGGTGAGGCAACGGGATAGGGTAGTAGTTGTAAAACCAATGTACCTATTAGCTTTATTATTATTATGGGAGTTACATTCTTCCAAACATTGTTTCTTTTTCTAATGTTTTAAGGGTTGTAGAGTAGTTGCTTTTAACTATAAGATTTGAGGTCTTAAATTTCTTATAATACATAATGAATCTAATTTTATTATTGATATTAACTGGGGATATAAATCTGTGTAAAATGTTTTTATGGTCTTATTTGCATAAGTTTAGTTGTATTTGATATAAGTATTAGATGTTTAATTGAGTTTAAGATGTGGTGTTCAATATTATTATTTGTAGTAGTATTTTTAAAGTTTTGAATCATTGATTTTATTTGTTCGTCGATGATAGAATTAGAGAATTTGTATAAGATTTTGTTTTATATATATATATATATATATATATATATATATATATATATATATATATATATATATATATATATATATAAGCGAGATAAGATACAGATTAAAATCCGATGAAGCATCCTGATAGATATTACTAGAGGTAATACTTTCAGGGTGATCCTAGCCAAAAAGGAAAAGCTCAATATTTAAGAATAGAGCATTATATAAATTTAGTTGTTAAAATGAAATTTTGAAAATCAAACTATAGACACATATATTCCAGTTAAGAATTTATTGTTTGACAAAAGGAATATATAGAAGGGGTTATATTAATTTCTTTAATCCATGGATTTTCAACAATGGCTCATATCATCAGAGGAAATGAAATGCGGTTAGCAAAATGTTCAGCTGTGAAAAGGCATGTATTTTGCTTTTCAGCGCAAATATTGAAAATAGTTTTTGGGGTGGTAAATAATAGTTATATGAAAATAATTATTTGAAGAGGGAATTTCATACAACCTGGGCAGTCCATTATCGGAAGGAGTATAATGTCCTCCGGGGTTTTATTTCCAAGTAGGCAGAATATTGATCCAGAGGTGAAGGCAGTAATCCCATATAACAAAGATGCGTGGTTGCTCCTTATTGATATTCCAAAAGGTATACAGGACGGCCGTATTCGTTGGTGTGTTGAATGTGTTTTGGTATATTTAATCCAGATTTTTTTTTGGTGTTGGCAGAGTATATCAGATATTGGATGGATATACTAATCCATTGCATATATTCCCATGGGTGATGGAATTATATATGCATGTCTATGGTGAAGTAGACCTCGAAAATCAATGGTCTAGGTGGCAAAATATTCTGAGAGATGATTTTTAGAAGCGATGTGTTGGAAGAATAGCTTCTAATATGAGATTGATACTTGGTGAACTATCGGTCAGCTTTCTTGTTGACAAGGGGAGAGAGAAGCCTTTTAGATGAAGAAACGAGGAGGATGGGGGTGAGGTTGAAAGGGTAAGGAGAGAAGGGGGAGGATTGATTTGGGCTAGGAGGCATGTGCTTAATGGAATTTCTTCAGTGGGGGGAGGAATTGTATTTTAGTAAAATGTGTTGACCTCTTAATTTTAGATTCAAATGAGAAATGTACATTCTTGTGATTTTTTGACAGGAGTGTGTATGAGATGGGGTGGATGTGCTGTTTTGCTGTGTAGGTGGGTGAGTAGGTGAAGTGGAAATGGAGATGAGTCATGGTCTAAAGTTTTAAAATGCTTGGGGAATTATTTATTTAAGTGGGTTAAAGATTGGGTGTTTTTAATTATGAGGGTATATTTAAAAGTAACGTGATTTACTGAGATACATTTTGTTTATTATGCTTGTTACCTTAGTGTGCTCTGGTTTAATTAAATTCATTTAAAACGTATATATTTCTGTTTGGGGGCGATCTATGGATAAATAGGCTTTGCTGTTCGTTGGGTTGGAATCGATGTTTGAGTGGATGCTTTATATACTGTGGTTAATTAGCTATTCTTATACTGGGGGACTTGATGCATATGCGAGGCTAAGTGTGAGGTTGTCCAAACTTGGTTGAATCTAACTATTTATATTATAAGCTGTATAACTATCTGCCAAACATACACCTAAGCGCAGATACAAGCATATGGACACTCACACATACACGTACAGGCTGAACAGAAAGTCCTTGGACCATTTTTAGTTTTAAAATTAAATATTGTTAAAATCACTTTTTCTCTTTTCGAATAAAGTAAGTATTTAGTCTAACTATTAATCTAATTATTTTCAACAAAAATATTAAAATAATTTTGTTTAAACTTTCAGAAAAATGAGCAAACGAGAGGCCATAATTCAGCTTCATTGCGTGGGAAGGACAAACTCAGAGATTATTAAGCTCTTGAAAGTGGCTAAATCCACCGTGTACCATGTTGTGAACAGATTTAAGGAACTTGGTACATCTGAAGACCGTCCTAGGGGTGGAAGACCTCGCACTGCTCGAACAAAGAAGGTGATTAAAGCTGTCCGAGAGAGGGTAAGGAGGAACCCGAAGAGATCTGCAAGACAAATGGCTTAAGACATGAATGTGAGCGTGACCTCGATGAGAACAATCGTAAAAAACGATATCCAGTTGTCCCCCTACAAGATGAGAAAGAGACAGTACCTCACACCTGCCCAAAAGCACAAGGGACTTGAAAGAGTAAAGCTTCTTCTTGGAGAACTGAAGGCTGGCACGGCAGAGCGAAAGATCGTTTTTTCTGATGAAAAACTCTTCACAATTGAAGCGACTGTTAACAATCAGAACGACAAAGTTTACGCAAAATCTTCAGCAAACATTGATGACTCCGTGAGCATAGTTTTCCGCTGACAAAAGCCATCTTCCCTCATGGTGTGGACTGCAGTCTCCAAATCTTGGAAGTCGCCTCTGGTTTTCGTGGAGCAGGGGGTAAAGATCAACACAGATCACTACATTAACGATATTTTGGTTCCAACATTTGAAGAGATGAAGAAAAACTTCAAAGATCAGCCTTTCACCTTCCAACAAGATGGAGCACCATCCCACACCTCCAGAAAAACTCAGGACTGGTGCCAACGTCATTTTCCAAGATTCTGGAGTAAGGAGATGTGGCCTCCTACATCGCCTAATTTGAATCCCATGGATTTTTCGGTGTGGTCTTTGTTGGAGGCAAAGGTCTCTTCAATTGTTCATCCAAGTGTTGATGCTTTAAAGACATCTCTTCTGAGTGAAAGGGCTAAAATACCTCAGGAAACGCTGCGTGCCTCGGTTGGTAACTTCAGACAGAGAATTGAACGTCTAATCGAAAGGAAGAGACATCACATTGAAAATAACTAATTTGAATTTATTCTTGGTTTCCTAACTTATGATTTTCATTCATGTTTAATTTATATTTTTGTAATTTTCTATTAATAAACCACTTTTGAATTGGTCCAAGGACTTTCTGTTCACCCTGTATATACGTATATACATATATATGCATATATATATATAGCATTCACATGAACATATATATCCATCTATATCATGCATACACACATATACACCTATATACACATGTATCCATATACTCTTGCACATGTATATACAGTTACATATATACATATCACAAAACATACACGCCTGCGCACATGTGAAAAATGCACATACATCGGAAACTACAAATACATCCGATCGCTCCAACGTGCGCGGTCCCAAGTGTACAGCTGCACCCATGTATACGACCGAACATCCTCGTAAACATGTGTATACATGCACGTCACACTCGCACATGCATACCAGCGTATACATACAACAAATAAGCATGTCCCTATAAGTGATATGTCCATACGGACATAAAGGCGCGCATATCATGCATATACATATACAACACATTATATATATATATATATATATATATATATATATATATATATATATATATATATATAGTTTAATGAGTAATGCTTTTCCATTAAGGAAGAGATTAGTTTTAATCAGTTTCAATAAGTTTTTAACAAAGGCTATTTTGGGGCGTTCATACTTGAACTGTAAAAGACAAGAATTTAAGTTGGTTGTTTTTTTATTTTTACAAAAAGATGTGTTTAACGTATTATTAGACGTGCCAATAAAAACATCCAGAAATGAGATTTTTATTTATATTTAATTCTATGGTGAATTTATGAACAATTATTTTGAAACAGCTTTTCTGAATTTTTGAGATGAGGATTGGTTATTCATATTATTTGGATTTTTCAGACTATTGTTCTCATCTTGAGTGTCATTTTCACAACGTTTTGCTCTTGCCTTCTTCAGGTTTATTTTGTCAAACTCAGGAATCTTTCTGTTTAACTCAGGAATCTGCACCGAATTTCGAACAAGGCCCTTTATTTAATTCACAGGGTAGCTTGTTCTTGTTCTATCAGTCATGACTAGATAGGGGTCTTAAGTAATTCGCAATTGAATTTTTTAGTGTGGCCGACCGAAAACACAATTGTGAATTACTTAGGACCTTTATCAAGTCATGGCTGATGGAACGAGAGCAACCTACTTTCGTGAATTAAATAAAGGGTTCCATTCAAAATTCCATGTAGATTCCTAAGTTTGACAAAATACACCTGAAGAAGGTTGGCGGTTACATCGACCAAAACGTGAAAATGACAATCAAGACGAGAACAATAATAAATGTGAAAAATCCAAATAATCTGAATCTTTGAAGAGGTTCTGAAGATTGTGTATTTGTCCATTATTATCATCGGTATAGTGTACGTAAATAGATTTTATGGTGTTATTAAATCATTGTTATTCAATTATTTTGCTTTTAAGATTAGCCACACAGACTTTGTTAAAAGTCGATCTGAGAACTGAACCAATTTTAGAGAATTAATTGAAATGTAAGACAATCAAAATAGTTGTTTTTCAAACATAATTCAGCTCCAATGCAAATGTATTTTGTGTAATGAAAACAACAGCTTAAACTGTAAAGTTTTTCAGAAAAGAAAGAAAATCCACAAATCTCTATAAAAAAGAGAAAGGGAAATAAAAATAAAATGTCTCATTATGAAAATAGTGTGGACGATTTCTTTCGAATTTATTTCTAACAGGATGTTGTCTGACCTACTATTTGCTTTCTCTGTTCCCCTAAACACTTAAAAAAACATGGATTAACTCAACTGTAATACTATATTCTAAGATGTTTGTGTGTGTTTGGTTTTAAAAGAAAAACGTATATGCCCCACCCTAAAAAAAAAAAAAAAAAGATAAAATAAGATGAAATTCTATCTTATTTCAGTAAATAACTGAGGGTAGATTGTTTTTATCTGTATTGGTTTCACTTGAAATTGGTTAAATAAATAAATAAATAAATAAATAAAAATGAGTCATGGCCGTGTTAATGACAGAGTTGGTTTCATTAATATAATTGTGGCTTTGTCAAAAAAATTATCACTTTATTTTATTTATTTTTTTTGGGGGGGTTTGACAGTACAATACAATACAAATGAACCATTATACTAGACATTTGCTTTAATTCTATCCAGAAATTATTTTTTATCCACCAATTCAAAATCACTTTCAAATATCAAAGACTACACAGTAAATACCTCTCTCCTTACTCACTATTATTACTGACTGAAACAAAATGGCTGTCACAATGATTTATGTGTAGACTTCAACATTAAGAAGTGATTGCAAAGTTTTTAAATTAACGGATTGAAAGTCATTTCTGTTTAGAATCAAAGTTTATAGCTAAAAGTTGAGTAGAATTACTGTTCGGGACTGGAGTGAATTTACTTTGCTCAATAGGTCCTATCCATCACCATTATTTGAAGAAATGCTTCAAACTTTCTCTTTGCCTGCCAACCAGTAGGACGACTAATCAAACTTCCTAATGCTTCGGATATATCCATAAAGGACCTGTGGCATCTATAATATAAATCTCACCTGTCTGTTTAAATGTATGTATGTATGCCTAAAACTTTCGGCAGAGGCGACAGATTTTCACAAGATCAGTATCATTTTGAAGCTCAACCCTTCGGACGACAAATATCGAAAAATTGGCCAAAAACATTAATTCTTTCACCCTCAACTGGGCACTTTTCTACAGGGAGGGGGTTGCTTTTTTTGCTGATATTTTCGAAAGGCATCTCTTTTTGAGTGTCTAGCCTTAATTTAAACCTACGTCACTTCCGGTTTGGCGATGGGCGCAACAGCAAAGACGTCAGATTTTTTTTTTTTCATATTCTTTTCCTCCTTCGTGGTATGGGCCCGAGCCTGCCTGCCTGCCTACTACCACTTTTTTTTTTTTTTGGCTCAACACTCAACTCCCAAACACCTGGGCAACGCCGGACACCCAGGCTAGTAATGAATAAAGTACTAAGTAAAATTTTGCTGTGACATTCTTTTGGAACTTGAAGGTTCAATCCTCAGTGTGGGCGGTACGAAAAATACAATTGCAAATTGGTTACAACTTTTATCCGTTCATGGTTGATGTAATGAGAACATGGATAAAATAAAATGAAATTTTGTGTTGATTCCTGAGTTCAATAGAAAGATTTACAAGTTCAACAAAGTACACCTGAAGAAGGTCTGAGGTTATATTGATCGAAACGCCCTATGAACAACACTCAGTAGTCTGAACAATCCAAATAATCTATATTCAAAAAGGTTTTCTTTTTCATTTGGCAGGTGAAACATTATATGAAATAGGATGGCAGCATAGTAAATATTTACAAAAAAAAAAATTTTAATGCGGGTAAAATTGAACTTTTATGTTATTTTATGTATTACAGCCATTTTTTTTTTTTTTTGATAAATTATTTAAAAAAGTTTTTCAATTAAAAAAGATTTCTAACTTATGTCCGAATATTGTGATTGGAATGAAATGTCCAGTATGACTGTATAAAATAAACCTTGTGTTTACTTTCGGCAACTTTGTAACTCTCACTTTCTTCCTAGTGTGTCTTTATTCTTAACATTACGAAGCGGGAAGAATTACTGTTTTCCGGGTTGGCTGTTGTTTCTGATAAGTAGTACATCGATTTTCAGTCCTTTTATAATATTCATAATCATTCAACTGTCAATCTATGTATCTCACTGACCCTTATCCTCGATTGTTTTTAGGCCTTAAGTGGTGACGTATTAGTAATAATAATAATAATGATAATAATAATATAAAATAAATAAGTAATTATCACTCATCATCGTATTTTGGTATTTAAAGATGTTGTAGATGTCCCAGACTCCAGTGTAGGCAACACCAAGTGTTATAGAATGGATCAAGAGAGAGAGGGGGGGGAGTGTGAATTATAGTGTAGACATGTTGACCGGAAGTCAAGAGCAGCTGATCGGATTGCATGTGAATCATGTGATCAGGTTAGCTGAATCGGGGAGATTTGGTTGGGACTTGGAAGAGATCGGACGGCTTCGCCGTTGTCTCCTTCCTTCGCTGGGGAGGGGGGGGGGACGAACGCTGACGTGGTAGAAATAAGACCTACAAGAAGAAACCACACAGGCCAAAGTCACTTTCCATTCTTCTGCGTTGGATCTGGAAGGTGAATAAAAGACTATAGAACCAATTTCTTGTCTTGGAGTAAAATGTACCAGTCTCCCTCCCAGACGAGATGTTCCAGATGGACCAACAAGACGCAGAAGGTATGTTGAAAATGCATGTCACACACACAACGGCATTAACTCTGATAAAATAATCAAACACTCAATCCTTTATGATATAACAACGCAACACAAGCAATGTTTCACGTCTGCTATCCGTACGGTCTAATCTGTTGGATGTGATACCAGTTATATTTCGAGTCATTAAATTACTTCATATGCACTCAATGGTTTCTTACTTCACTGTAATACTCTCTTAACTTTCGGCAATCTACACCAATAAGTGTAGGTTACTCAGCTGAATAAATCGCTATTATTTATTAAAGAACTTTGTTTTATTTTAGTTTTAACAGTCCATGCAAGGATAGGCTCTTATATAAAATGGTGACCATTTAACATGATGTGAACTCGTATGCATTGGTGGTTGAATAGTAAGAACTACATATTAACTTTTATGAGTATATTTATTTTCAATGGTTGAATTCTGCTCTGTTTGCTCTCCTAAAAAGTAAATCAAATATTTAGATTATTGCCTTCCTTTGAGTCTTTGTTTTGTGTTGTGTGTTGTTTTGAACAAGTGGTATATCTTCTTGTAGTTTTTATCATAATTCAACTCATTTAGCTCTTGTCCTCAAATGATTTAACCTCAGTAAGTGGCGATTCTTTGGCTAAAAAATATTCTTTTAACTCGTACATAGTGAAAATCTTCTTTTATAGTTTTAGCCACTTTTATTTATATATTATTAGGGAGACTTGACATTACCCGGGATTGAATGTTGATGAACGAATGTTTCACACTTCCATATTTTTATTGTCATCCGAATTGATGAAATCATCCATTTTTCAATCAAATAAACTGATTGCCTGCTCTAGTTGGGGACCCATCACGATGCACTGGAAGGAAGCTTCACATGCCTCTCATCAGTGACATAGTCCTCAATACATTATAGTCTATATTGCACTGTAGAGAATCTACTGTTGAATTTATAAAATTATTTTTATATATAATGGCTTGAATTAAAGTTTAAAATGCAAAAGTCAAGTATCATGGTTCAATTGTGCTCTCAATAAAAACATTCATTTCGATTGCTCCCTTGTCATATCAAAGAATCTACTGTTCTGCCTTTCAGCTTGTGTGGTAATAAAAATTATTGAATGCACTTATGATGTTAGGCTGTGTAAGATGTTAACTTTGGTCAAAATCGCCTGTTTCTCCTTTCATTGGATTGTTTCGATTGTGGAAGACATTCCCATACAAAACCTATCTAAGAACACTGCACATAAAGTACCTTCATGTGAAATTTCATAAAAATCAGCCCAGCGGTTTTCGAGTTTATAATGAACGAACAGACAGACACACACGTTTATATAATAGATATTTTATTCATACATATATTTATACATATTTTATTATTTTTTAAGTTTGAATCAGTAAGTGTTTACTGACTCCAAAAACAATGCATTTGTTTCAACTCTCCAGCACTGTGCCCCTAAACCAGACCAAAACCGTATTTTCTAACTGGTGCCATTACTGTAGAAATTAACCAAAATCATGCTATATAAATAGCATTAAAGTTACAAACTTGCTCCCTAAAAAATAAACCACCCAAAATCTGAAGAATGTAGGTCATTCAGAAAAAGAGAGTGTGTTAGAAGGCAAGGGAGGGGGTAGAAAAAAAGGTTTAGTTTCCAAATTTAGATATCCGGCTCTCCCAATAGTCACAGAATACTTGAGGATGTGGGCGTGGCTGCTTACCAAATTCTGGTACATCTATACTAAATCTTCTTTAAATTGATGTTTTTGTTTTTGTTGTTCTTCCTTTACTCCCTTCAAAAGAACATAGTATGCATTTTAAGCTGATTATTTCAAACTGGCCCGTGTCAGCCTTAAACAAATGTACATTTTTGTTTTATTTGTTGAGCTTTTAAAGGAAAGGCAAGCATTTATGGTTTTCTCTTCTTTTTTACCCTCTATTTCATTTTCTCCCTCTTTTACTCTATCTCTTTCTTATGTTCTCTTTTCTCCTCTTTCTCTCTCTCTCTATTTTACTTCCTCTCCCTTCCTTTCTTTCTATTTCACTGTCTTACTCTCTCTTCCCCTCTCTATTTCGCTTTCTCTACCTCCTCTCTCTATTTCACTCTCTCTTTCTCCTTCTCTCTCTATTTTACTTTCTCTCCCTACCTCTCTTGATATTTCACTTTCTTACTCTTTCCCCCCATCCCTAATTCACTTTCCCTCTCTTTCTCCTCTCTAATTCACGTTGTCTCCTCTCTATTTCACTTTCTTACTCTTTCTCTCTCTCTCTCTCTCTCTCTCTCTCTCTCTCTCTCTCTCTCTCTCTCTCTCTCTTCTAATTCACTTTCTCTCTCTCTTCTTCTCCTCTCTATTTCACTCTCTCCCCCTCCTTATTTCATTCTCTCTCTCTCTTCCCCTCTCTATTTCACTCTCTCTTTTCTCTTTCTAATTCACTTTCTCTCTCTCCTTCACCTCTCTACTTCACTTTCTCTCTTTTCCCTCCTGTCTTTATTTAATTTTTTCTCACTATTTCATTCTCTCTCTTTCTTTTTCACGCTTTCATCATCTTTCTAATATACACTAATAATTCCGTTTGTGGCTTACATTATCACCATGGATTAATAGCTAGAGATCACAAGACGCAATAATGTCGATGTATGGCCGCGAGGTAGATGGGAGGGGGTCTACTCAAGTCTTCTGATTTATTTGGTGGATCTTTTGAGACAATTCTCACTTTGCCAAGGACAAGCAAATTGTCTGTGTCACAATGTGCATTGTGATATGTGCAGGTGATTCCAATACATTTAATGACCTCAATTCTCTTAATGCTTAGGTCATCATCTTCCAGCATTTGGAATGTAAGCAGCTCTAAAAACCACATAATTTGACCGCCGCCCTCTTTCTTTCACGCACTCATTATATATATATCAAAGTTGTGGATATATAAATGATGTGTCGCAGTATCACAGTTCAACGGTTGATCTAAAAGCCAAACTAATTACACAGCACCTTCGATCGGATGCTCTATTGATGTCTGAGTTTTTTGAAACTTTTTTTTAAATTCATTACTCAAAATTAAAAGTATGTAAAAAAATACCATTAAAAACAAATGTTCAGACATTTTCAGCGTCTCCTTTTAGCTGAGCAAGCAACTTACACGTAATAATCGTTTATACTTTTCATGTCAAATCACATATTGTTTACTTTGAAGAGAAAACGTTTATCGTTTTTTTTTTGTCCCCCCACCAAAAGGAGGGTGGACCCTTGTCCGTTTGTCTGTCCGCACTTTTCTCAATAACAAGGCTTTGGAATTTTTTGAAATTTTGCACAAACATTAAACATGATATCAATAAAAAAAAAAGTAACAGAACGGATTTTCCAGGAAAACTCCAGTTGCCTCCGTTGGGGTGCCTTTCAGGTTAAAATGGCTAAAATTGACATTTTTGTGCTTATTAAAAAAATTGATGCCTTGGCTTCTTATAAAACTTCCTAAAAAGTTGTAACTAACTGATTTCTATATAATTTTGTTTGTCTATACTTCACGATAACTCTTGGGTGTGCCCCAGAGTTTCTTTCAGGGCAAATAAAAACACTCCATTTTGGGGATTGTTTTACCATATTTTTCCAAATTTTCTGTGCATGTCTATTTAGCAGTTTTGCATGGTGCTGAACTTAAATTTAAATATGTTAAGGCCTTGGGGACTTTTGGGGCTGAATGGGGGAGGAGCAAATGATGGACTTAGTCATTTCTTTTTTTGCATGGTGCAGAACTACATTTTACATATGTTAAGGCCTAAAACTGTACCGTTTGTTCATTTTCACCAGGATTTGACGTCCCCTGGGAATTTTTGAGGCTAAATGGAGAGGAGGAGGCAAATGCTGAACTTAGTCATTTTTTATTCCTCATTCACTGTGCACTCACGGAGGACCATGCATGCTTCACTTGTTTAATCAAAAATGAATAAAAAAATATGTGATAAATGTATTTTTACTTTAAGATTGTTTATTTTATATTTATCTTTCATTATTTATTTTAAACTAACCTGCCCTGGTATTTGGAGGTGTAAAAAAAAATGTAGTAGTAGGCAGGCAGCCAGGCTCGAACCCGTGACACAAAGGCGGAAAAGAAAGTGAAAGAAAATCTGACGTCTTACCGCTATTCCATGATGCGACTGGAAGTGTAAAGAGTTCAAATTAAACGTAGTCAAACAAAAAGATGAAATAGCGTTGCTTTTAAACCTTCCACAAAGGTCGTTTTTAATGTAGGAGGAAAACCAGCTCCTCCAAAAAAAGGGACACTCTGGCAGTATCCAAATGAATAGTAATTGTCTAAGGAGCAATTACAGAACAGATATTACCCAGCCGGAAGGCCAGGCGCCAGGCATTTACGTTCAATTAGTTTTGCTTTATTTATACCAAAAGACAAACAAACACTTGAAACAATGGTAAGGAGGGAATTTTTTTAAACTCAATTAAAGAAAAAGAAAGAAACAAGGTCCGTTTGCAAATGTGAGATATTATGATCCAGGAAGTATAATAAAACTTCTCCTGGAATCTAACCGATGCGACCCCCACCCAAAAAGCCTTTTGTGGATATACACAAACGCTTGCGCCTATTTTGCCCTTTTGCCAAAGGGTTTGGAGGTGTGCATTCAGCACAAAAAAAAAAGTTGTAGTAGGCAAGTAGGGTTGAACCCGTACCATAAAGGAGGAAAAGAACGTGAAAAAAAAAGGTGACGTCTTTGCCAGTGTGTCCATCACTAATCGAAAGTGGCAAAGGTTTAAATTAAGGCTAGTCAATCGAAAAGTGGGGATGACTTTCAAAAATATCGGCGAAAAAAGCGACCCCTACTTGAAGAAAAGTACCCAGTGAGGATGAAGGAAATAATGTTTTTAGCCAATTTTTGGATATTTGGCGTCCAAAGGGTCGAGCTTCAAAATGATACAGATTTTGTGAAAATCTGTTGCCTCTGTCAAAAGTTTTAGGCAGACATACATGATGATTGTATAAATACATACATACATTTAAACAGAGAGGTGAGATTTATATAATAGACTAGCGTGGGTGCCCGGCATTGCCCAGGTGTTTGTAGGTGTGTGAAAAAAGAAAAAAAAAAGTGTTAGTAGGTAGGCAGGCTCGAACTCATGACGCGAAGGCGGAGGTGTAAAAAAAAAAAATTTTTTAATTAAAAAAGTGATAGTAAGCAGGCAGGTTCAAACTCGTGGTGCGAAGGCGGAAAAGAAAGTGAAAGCAAATCTGACGCATTACCGAAGCTCCATCTCTGACCGGAAGTTTGCAATAGTAAAATAAGGTAAAGTCAATCAAGACAATACGATTACTTACAAAAATGACAATGCAAAAAACAAAATACGACCCCTCCCTGTAGAAAACCGCCCAGGTGAGGGTGAAGGAACTAGTGTTTTGGTCAATTTTTCGATATTTGTTGTCGGTAGTTTTTGCAAGGCATACAAACACACACACAAACATATTTTGCCTTTTATATATATAGATTATCAAACTATTTTAGATCTATGCAGAGAGTTAAAAGATCCTTATGCCTAACTCATTTAAGTAGGTTAAAAAGAAGACCTATTTTTGTGAAGCAAATGTTTTTTAATGTCTATACCAATGTTATTGAAAGGTTGAATTCAGTGGCAAGGAGAAACAAAAATAATTATAAACAATATTCAGATAAGCAGAAATGTTCTAGTATTTGGAGTTTTGGATGAGTATGCTGGGTAATTAGGATAGGAAAGGATATGGATCACTTGATAATCTATCTATGTTATAAGGTTCACACAGGTTTGAAAAGGTTTTAAATTTTGACTTTGGAAAGTCCTTATTTCTATCATTATTTTGAAAAATCCTTGAAAATATGGAAAATGTTTTGAAAAATCCTTGAAAATATGGAAAATGTTTTGAAAAATCCTTGAAAATATGGAAAATGTTTTGAAAAATCTTTGAAAATATGGAAAATGTTTTGAAAAATCCTTGAAAATATGGAAAATGTTTTGAAAAATCCTTGAAAATATGGAAAATGTTTTGAAAAATCCTTGAAAATATGGAAAATCTTTTGAAAAATCCTTGAAAATATGGAAAATGTTTTGAAAAATCCTTGAAAATATGGAAAATGTTTTGAAAAAGTCTTGAAAATATGGAAAATGTTTTGAAAAATCCTTGAAAATATGGAAAATGTTTTGAAAAATCCTTGAAAATATGGAAAATGTTTTGAAAAATCCTTGAAAATATGGAAAATGTTTTGAAAAAGCCTTGAAAATATGGAAAATATTTTGAAAAAGCCTTGAAAATTGTATTCTTTATTACCAGTAAACAACTTTTTTGCAATATTAAAAATAAAATCGAACTAAATACTATTAAAGTATTTTTTAAGTTTTAATAAAAATATCATTCAACTATTATTTTAAATATTGAAAATAAGATCAAAATAGATTGTTCTGAAATTACAGTGTGTTGTGGATACAAGAGTTGTGTCCATTTATCACAAAACTATCGGATGTTTTCCATATAATAGCATCAGGTAGCTTTGTGATAAAGGGACATAACTCTTGTATTCACAATACCGGAAATTCAAAATTTAAAAGTAAAGGGATCACAGTGTAAACCAATCTATAATGGGGAAAATATAATTATGCGTAGTTGGCCAAATATAAGTGGGTCAGAGAATGTAAATATGATTGTCGACATGCATATTGTTTTGTATGTAAATTAAAATTACTTTTTCTATTGTCAATTAAGTTTCTTTGGTTTATTATATCATTGTTTATATATCAAATTTCGTTTTGGAAACTTCAATTTTGTATGGAGAAGGCCTTGAAAAACTTTGAAAGGCCTTGAAAAATCTTGGAAAGTGGACAGTGAAAATCTGTACGAACCCTCTATTGTGACTTTGTTCAATAAATAAATATGATACATCATCATCATCATCATCATCATCATCATCAACAACAACAACAACAACATCAAATGTTTTCGCTACATCCTGTAGAATATGTTTTAACTGTTTCCAAGACCTCTTGCCTGGTTTTGTTTAATTCTCTGATTAATTTGCAAGTTCAGGAACATATATGGTCATGCCATCTTCTCGGTGGTTTAACTCTTTTTCTGCGCTCATTGACCATTCTTTCTAAACATATTGTAGAATACTATCTAACATGTCCCCCCCTCTCTGTTGTGTTTAGCTGTTTGTTTTATCACACTATCTTTTTTTTCTGCACCCTTCCACCCTTCCTTTTTGACATGCTTTAATCACACTGAATGTTGATCTCGTGCAGTCCTAATACTTTCCATTTAACCAGAGACATTCTTTTCTGAGAATTCATCTTGCCCGTTTCAGTTAAGTATATGTTTTACTAAAGATGATAAGCAATATTAATGTTCCGTTTTATGACATCACGTGTTCATTGGCATTCCTCTAATTGACTTCCAGCCATTTATAAAGCAAAGTCATTTCGCAAATGTTCAACGATTTTGATCAATGAAATATTCATAGTAATTTCATGCATGGATTGCAAATTCAGAATTATTTATTGGTTGGCATTTTTCTGTTCAAACAATGTATAACATTATCCTTCATAGCTAAGATTGTTCAATTGTTTCATCATCATCATCATCATCATCATCATCATTGGATTAACATCCATTTTACATGCTGGCATGTGTTGGGTGACTTTTAGAGATTGACTTACAAACTAACTTATCTCTGACCAGCTTTTTATTCATCTCTCTTTCTCTCCAATCCATTTTTATCATTTTCTCCCATGTTTTCCTTTGTCCTCTTCTGAATTGGAGCTACTACCTCAACTCTTTTACATCTACTAATCCAAGAACTCTCAGCCATTCTTTCAATGTGGCCACACCATCTCTTGTTCTGCTCCTCTCTTTATTGTCCAGATCTAATCTTCCTTTAAAGTCATAAGATCTAAACCTGTGTTAAAACAACATTATACATCTATCATATCACTCTCATATTATATCTCTCCAAACAACACATGTCCTCAACACTAGTTGTCCACTGGCTAGGTTTCACGCACGTACATCATCACACTGTGCACACATGCTTGATTTAACTCTTTTGTTTGTGTAGATTAACATTTTCTTCCTGAACCTTACTCAAACAACACAACAGCATGCAGTGATTACGAATGCACTATCATCGCATGCTGTTGTGTTGCTTCAGGAAACTGCTACTAATCCTTCCATCTTGCCACGTTTCCTTCATGATTTGGAACAGTCTTTTCAGTCTATATTCACTCTGCAATCTTGCCAGACAGTGAAACATGGTTCCAAACACTTCTGATTTGCTTTGGTGTAATGAGTGTGCCATAGTAGAATGGATTTTCAGCTACAAATTGCAAGAAAGGGTTTTATCATCCGTATTTCATCAAAAGTTTTGTCTCTCAGCCCCTCCCCCTCATCAACAGAGATTAAATCATTCCTATAATGATCTGGTCACTGATGATTGTGGTGTAAAACTGTTCCTGTGCAGTTCTAGGAGGTCCACTCTTCCAGGCTTTGTCTTCTCTTTTAAGAAGGATTTAGTTTATCAGGAATAATGATGAGGCTGTCTAGGCACTTTTTGTAGGTCAGAGTGCACCACCTCAGGGACGCTGATATCTCAATCCCACTTTTCGACCCTGTTGTCTAAGTCCTTGGAGTGGGAGAGAAGTAAATACTGTATTAGTGGGATTACAGATGCCTTACTTGTTCAGAGTCTGATATTCTATAATGCATCTAGATATTCCATGTAATCGGAGCATGGGAAAGTGAGAAACATCTGACTCAAGTGTGTAAGAAGCTGACTGCATGCAACCTAACTGATGTCAACTCTTGTGCGATGAGAATGCATGAGACACTGCCTGTTGTTGCTCACTTCAGTCTGAGATATTCACAGAACCCTAAATACTAAAACTGGATGAAGAAGAAAGAAGTAGATTTTTTTTAGTTCAAGCACAATAAATACATGTTCACTTTTTTTTTTTTAAACCATTTACAACATTTTTAGTCCTGTGATAAGTTAAGGGCTTCATTGCACTGCTTTATCCGAGGTAGAAAAGATTCAACAGATGAACCTAAAATTATTTTTTTTTTCCAAATTTTAGATTTTAATTCAGAAAAGAAAAGTTTAATTTTGAAGGATTTTTATGGCTATTTGATGTTAAATAATACATCTCAAAATCTACCTTACACATTTAAGGGGCATGCTAAAATTGATGATTTTCAAAAATTGATTTTTTTTATAGATGTGAACCACAGACCTTAAACTGCTTTAGGAGGATGATGTAGTTTGTTTGAAGCATTGTGTGTAGTGGTTAAGGAGACAAGGCAAAAGGATAATGACAGTATTGAAAGATTTTGATAAGCTGACTCCATCGAGATGTTGTACATTGTTTTCTTCTTTCTGAAGATGAGGTTTTCCTTGAAATTTAGCAAACATCTCCTAGTTCAACACATTTTAGTAAATAATTACTTAATAATTGACAATTATTGAAATCTTTCGATATTGTCAATATTCTTTTGATCTTGTCTAATATTTAACGTTTTTTCTACAAGATTGCATTGGCATAGTTTTCCAACACAGCTCCTTACAGAAATTGCTTCTTTTTTTTAAATCTATCAACATAAAATCAACATTCTAAACAATTTTTCATAGAATAAGGACAAAAATCTAATTTCCATTTCCATTTAATAAAAAATGGTTGGTGCTTCTGCATCGTTGTGTACATAGGAAATATTTCTGTCTTTAATTTAAAAGAGTGCCATGTAAAGGGGGATAATTCAAACTTTAAGGGGGATGATGAAAAGGAGATATAGACAAATAAAACATAAATAGAACTTGGTAAATTTAATTTCGTTTCAATATGGATGTAAACGATAGAATATAACTTATTTCATGTGTTTCGTTCAGTTAAGGTTTACTTCATTTCAATTAATTTTTTATATTAAAACTAGTTTAGTAATTATTTCAATAAATCTCTTTTAGCATATTCTAAGAAATTTTATTTGATTTTGTATTTATCTCCTCCTTTAATTTTCTCCTAAAAAGTTTGAATTATCTCCCCCTTCCATGCCGCACTTTTAAATTAAAGACAAAGATATTTAAGATGTACACAATGATGTAGAAGCACCAAATGTTCTAGATTTGTAAAACTCCCAAGAATTTCAAAAAAATTAAAGTCAAACCTCACTAGTCTCATACGTTTCTTTTCGAAAGAGTTGCAAGCTTTAGATTAATTGTTCCTAAAAATAAAGCATCGATTAAGTTTCAAACAAAAATCAAATCAAATTTATTTAGAAAAAAAATAGCAAAGTGCAACAAGCCACCTAAAGATACATGTCGAAGCTATTTACGTCCACATACAGTCTTGACGTTTGTTTAAGGTCACTTTAAATCTGCTAGTCATCATCACAGACATTTGCAGAGAAGAAGAGCAGCAGATATTTACATTCAAATACAGTCTGAATTCTGAACGTTTCTCCAAATCTCTTGAAACCTGGATGTAGTAGGCATTGCTATAACCTTCTCTGGCAAGTTATTCCACGGAGCAGAAACACGGAGAATGCTGCCTTTCTTCTGTTTCTATTGAGTCAAAAGTAACGGTCGTACATCTTTTGTGGGTGCCGACAGAGACCAACGTCTTCGTGCAGGGTAAAAATCTCCATAAAAGCTAAATTTATATATTCCTGCTGATGATTTTGCATGCCAGAATCACGTCTCGTCACACCCTCTCCTGCTCAAATGAGGACAGATTTATGTTTTGGAATCACTTTTTGTATATAAGCATGGAAAGTCCGTTACCATTCTGGTTGCCGTTGTTGAACACGCTTCAGATATATGATATCTTTTTGTAGACAAGAATTTGTTACTTGAATGACATACTTAAGAATGCACCCTGAGTTATATCCATA
Organism: Euprymna scolopes; assembly: GCF_053919585.1. Classification (NCBI taxonomy): domain Eukaryota; kingdom Metazoa; phylum Mollusca; class Cephalopoda; order Sepiida; family Sepiolidae; genus Euprymna; species Euprymna scolopes. Next base: position 84,302,426 of record NC_136511.1, on the reverse strand, counting down.
AGGGGCAGAAAGACCAACATTTACCACCAGAATTGTACAGAGTTTGAAAATTTCTGATGAAATTCACTATCAATTCGTATAAAATAACCAAATTTCAAAGAATGTACAAAAATTTTTACAGAATATTTACAAAATTGAGTATTTGAGAAAAAGTCGTTCCTTTTTTTGTTGTTGTTTTGTTTACATTATGTGAAGAATTCGTTACTCCTCATCTTAAATGGAACATGTACATCAAATCTGTTGCCAAGGCCGCTGGAAAAATGGTGGGATCTTTCTATCGATCCAGTAGATATCTCACTGCTGATGCAATTCTCTATCTATATAAGAGACAGGTATGTTCAAGGATGGAATAGTGTTGCCACATCTGGGCAGGAGCTGCTAGAAAGGACTCGTCCTGCCTTGATAAGACTTCGTAGCCTCGTAGGAGATGTCCTTTTCCTTTCCCTGCAACCTCTACCTCACAGATAAGATGTTGCGAGTTTGTCTCTGATGTATCGTTATTTTCATGGAAAGTGTTTGACTGAGCTTCAGTCTATGGTTCCCCTCGCCAAACTTTCACAAGAAACACTCGTCTAGCTGTAAACACTATCAATAATTCCCCCCACTCTTTATCTGTGCCTAAACCTAAACATAGATTCCATGAACAAAGCTTCTTTCTTAGAACTGCACGCCTGTGGAATTGTCTTCCGTTTTCCTGCTTTCCGGCTGACTACAATATGGTCGTCTTCAAGTCTAATGTAAAGAAGTTCTTGATGAGCCGTTCTAAATAAGTTAACAAATTTACTGAATTTCCATTACTAATGATTACTATATTGTCCAATTTCTACTGTACACTCTTTAACTCTTATCCTCGTGTGGCCTCTTGGCCTTGATAATGTGGTGATGCCTGTGTAAAAAAAAACAAAAACAAAAAACAAATATCCAATCACTCCCAGATGATAATATTTGGGTGAGTTATGGTGAAAACAATGATGTCGCATTTCGTTCACTTGAGAGAATTGCTTCACAAGCTCCACAGAATCTAAAATCATGGGAACATGTTATTTATAGGGATCTATTACATTCCAACATATTTCTTTTCTTTTTTATTATTTCTTTTTTTTTTTATTATTTCTTTTCTTTTTTATTATTTCTTTTTTTTGTCTCTTGGATCAGTTTTCCATTTTTGAGTCTGCAGATTTGTTGATGATGATGACGACGCCTACTTTAAGAAACACCTCCTTCACTTTAAATAAATATCAAGTGTTCATTTAATTTCCACCCTCCTCCTAGGATTTACCCCCCCACACACACTCTTAAACTCTTGAAAACTACCTCTAATAATGTATTTTAAGAAATACAATATCATGGCACTGTTTCTTTCTTCTACATTTTGTTTTCTCATATTTGCTTGGATTCCAAGTTTTATTTCTTTTCCACTTTCCATGTTCATTGCTTCTTGGCACACAAAAAATAATCTAGTTTAATTTTCTTTACCTCCTATTCTGGAAGTTAGACACAAGATCAAGTGTTGATTTGATGGATGTGTTTCTGTGGAATGAACTGGATTTGAACTTGGCACACCCAGGTTTTTAGTCAGTGTTGTTAATCACTAAGCCACCGTCACAATCTAATTGCGTGCTATGTAGCACTAGTTATTATGTAAACAGGTAGCGTCCAGCAGGTGTTGGTGTGATTGCAAGATTTAGAAGAAAGTTAAACGAACTTCTGTTATTACTAAACAGCAGTCTTTCTACTGTCAACAAAGAGAAGAGTCTATCAGGCATGTGTATGCAATGTGATACTATGTATGGAGATTTAGCCTGGTCAGTGAGGATTGAGGACATGCGTTGCATGAAATAAAATGTATAAGAATGATACGATGGATGTGTGATGTGTATCTTAAATACAGGCTTAGATTTGATGAACCCAGAGGAAGATTAAATCTGGAGAATATAAGGAGATGTGTACAGAACAAGAGACTTTGATGGTAGGGTCACATTGAAAGAATGGCTGAGAGTGTTTAGATTCATAGATGTAGAACAGTTGAAACAGCAGGTTCATTTTGAATGGGAAAGAAAACATGGGAGGAAGTGATAAGATTAGCTTTTGAAAACGAGAGAACAAATAAAGAGCTCACCACAGATAAGTTAGTTTGAAAGTCAATTTCTAAAAGTTGTCCAACACATGCCAACATGTAAACAAATGGTAATGTTCTAAGTTTCAGAGAAAACAAAGTAGTCTCTTATTTTTATTTACGATTTTAGACTTACCTCATCTTTCGAAAACAAATTTATAAATGACTGCCATCTTGACTGTTTTATGATGTGTATATGAGATAATGCTGAATTTATAGTCAAGCATGATCATGGACATTGTCTTTTTCTTTCCATTTCTGTTTTGTCTGTCTATATGTCTGCCTATCTAGCTAGAATATACGGCACAGTCATGTCGACACACAAAAGTTAAGCAACATTGAGCCTGGCCAGTACCAGATGGGTGACCATTTGGGAAGGCAAGGCACTGTATGTAATGCGAGGTAAAATACCAGGTTGAGAAACTAGCACGGTCTATCTTTCTCTCAAAGGTAGATGGGACGTCTAGTGATGGCGTCACAATAAAAAATACCCTTGATAGCCCTGGTGAAGCATCAAGTATTCAGCTACCGACAAGATTTGAATTACACTACAAACTCATAGTGAGTTCAATCTTGGCTATGGCTGCACTGGATTGGATTGGATCTAGCTTTCTCTCTTTTTTTTCCATTCCTTACATATGACGATTTGATTTTTTCATCCCAAATCCGTCTCTCTCAATTTTCTCCCAAGAATTTTACTAAACTGCCTTAGATAAAACCTAAATATTAATGGTTGCATAAGATTAAGAACCTATAAACATATGCATATCACCATAAACCATTGCAATACATGGTTGCCTTCAGTCTTAACTCTCTTCCAGATCTTCATCAATGATCTCCCAAATCACATTCATAGACATTTATGCAGACGACACCCCAATCTATGGCAACACTTTAAAGGCAAGCAATGATCAAGATTTTTCTGATTCTTTCTCTTCTGATCTTGAGAACTTGATGCAATGGGGAAAGGATGGCATCGAAAACCAAGCTTCTCTCCTTTCCTTATAATCGCTCTGACCCCCATCACGCTCTAATTGAAATGAATGACTCATCTTGGGGAAGCATCATGTCTTGACAAGCTTCTGGAACTGACCTTCGCTTCTGATCTGAAATGAAACACACTAGAAAAATGGTTGGATCACTCTACTGCTCCAGTAGGTATCTCACTGCCGATGCAATTCTCTATCTGTATAAAGCCATGTTTGCCCTAAAATGATGGTAACGTCAACTAATTACTTGCTGCTAAATATTGAATCATAAAGTATCCATATAAAGAGGGAGGTCTTTAAAAAGTTTTAACATGGATGCGAGTTCTTTGCTTTTTAGCAGAATTCTGATTTTTTTTCCATTATATAAAGTGCAGTTGTCTGTATGTGTGTTTGTATATCTATCACAAAGTAAAAAACTACAAAACAAAACCCCATAAAGTTGGTATGTTCCTAACCAGCATTGCCCTGGATGAATAGAAAAATTATTCATTTGCTGGAGGTCAACAGGACCAGGTTTCATCAGAAGATGGTTGTTTTTTCAGTGTCATTATGTATTTTGGAAAGAAAATGCTGACTCTTTACGTGAGAAATCTACTACATGAAAAAGAGTTGTATGTGTGTGTGTCCATCTAGAGAGGAGTAGGCTGGGCAGAGGAAAAAGAGAGAGTTGGAGAAAAAAATAGAGAGAAGTAAAGAGCTTTAAATTTTAATAGAAATAGAAAACTTTTGCTCAGACAACACCATATAGCCCTGCTAGTCTTTAATAGTCTTTTTTTCCTATTCTTATACTTCAAATCTTGGGGTACTTTCCGAGATCTACAATAAATCTTGGAATTTGCTGAATCTTGCTTCTCTAATAGCTGGAAGATGGCCGTGTGGTACCAGTGTACAAAAATTCTGGTGAAAAGACTTACCCTCTCAATTATCGCCCTATTAATCTCCTCCTTGTCTTCGCTAAAATCTTTGACACCTTAATTAATTAAGCATTAGTTCACCACCTCGTAAAAGCAAATCTTTGCTCTGACAAACAGTATGGATTCAGTCGTTCTACTGCAGATATTTTAATAGCCATCTCTGAACACATTTACCATGTACTGGATAAGGCGGTCGAAGCCAAGGTTGTAGCCCTTGATATATCCAACGCCTTCCTAATGAAAATAAAATCGTATGGTATAGGTGGACGTATATTAGATATAATTAGATCCTTCTTAGACAGAACTATCCAGGTTGTCATTGATGAATGTACATCAAAGCAGCATAACATTCATGCAAAAGTGCCTCACTATTATTCCTGATATTCATAAACGACCTTCCTGATAATATTGTGTCTGAGATGAGTAGATTTGCTGATGATACAACATTCTATAATATGCATTAGGGAAGAACAGATGTACATAAATCTAAGACAATGGCAGAATCATTAGAAAATGACCTCCAGACCATAATGGAATGGGGCCCGCAAATGGAGGGTAACATTTAATGCTAGTAAGACTAAGTTGCTCTCCTTTAATATTTACAAGATGACTCTCCAATGACCTATATCGATGACAAATAACACCCTACCTGAGAATTCTTCTTTCAAACTCCTCAGCCTAATATTTGCGAGCAATATGAACCGGAACAAATACATTGAGGACATTGCGAAAGCTGCTACAAAGAAGGTAGGTTCCCTTTATCAAGCTAGAAGAATACTCACACCTGAGAGTATCCTGTACCTCTACAAGGCCACCAATCTTTCCTAGGCATGGTCCAAAATAGTAGCCCCTTACATCTAAGTGGTAATATGCCTTGTTAGGGATTAACGTGAGTAAAAAAAAGTAAATAAATAAATAGAGCTTGTCTGTCTGTCTGTCTGTCAATCACAACTTTTTTAAACGTAATAAATATGTTGCAGAATTTATTTGTTTTCAAAATATTCGAATTGTACCTACTCTTTTTTTTTCTTTTTTTTTTTTTTGTGTAATGGAAATTGCTTCAGATCCGACATGAAGCCATTTGATGTAAGAAGCTAACAGGAACTAAACATGATTATTAATAAGGTAAGAGATGTCTCTTGACCTTAGTTTTGAAAATACCAAAACTTCAGGTAAGAGGAAAATAGTCATAAGAGAGTTCCACTAGCTTGCAGTTCTTGGAAAGAAGCTACTGGAATAGGAAGTCATAAATTAGATAATGACGCAAAAACAAATAGTTGTGTTTGAAATGCTAATGAAAACATGAAAAAATATCAGTGTGATTGAATCGATGAAAGGAAACAAAAGAAATGGATGAGAGTGGAGAACTTTTTTAATGGAAATCGTTCAGGACAAGACTTGAAACAACTTGATCTAAGGAGCTAACAGGAGCTAAGCATGATTATTGCAAAGACAGGAGATACCGATTGGCTTTAGTCTTGAAAAGTTATTGGTAGGAAGAAAACAGTCAGCAGAAAGTGACTCCCATAAGTCTGCAGTTCTTCGAAAGAAACTTCTGGGATAAGAAGCTGTATTACAATGAGCTATCAAAACTGTGAATTGATGGAAACCACTAGAACAACGATTCAAACAAACTGGAACAAAGGAAGCGGAGAATAGATTGGACAATTCTAAAAAAACACATGCCATAATAGTATTTATAGAAAAGATTGTGACATTTTTTTTTTAATGGAAACTATTGGATTAATACTAAGTAATAAATTTCCAAGAAATGAAGTGGAAATCGAAACCAAAACCTTGAAAACTTCAATTTCGCATTTATCAACTGATCTATGTGAACTTTCTTATAAATAGAGCTTTAAACATTACCTTAACAAAAACAGTACAGTTTTTGTATGATGTCATAGATTTATGATTTCTGTCATATTTCAAAACATGAATTCAAACATAAGCAATCATACCGGCTTCCCTAACTGTACTGATATGCAACAGTTTAAATGTAACGTAAACCAACATCTTGTTAATCTTTCATAGGCATGGTCCCAAATAATAGCCCCTTATGTTCAAGTGGTGATATGCCATGTTAGGGGTGAACGTGAGTAAAAAATATAAATAAGTAAAGGAATAGTTAAACAGTATTAATAGTTTGGAAATTATTTTAATAGACCAAAGCAATTTATTTTGCTTTGATAATTGGTGTTAAAAATAATTGAATATTTAATAGATATTAGAATTTGGGTTCATAGGTCCCATAATTTTAATCTAGAAAAGGTTTATTTTCGCTTATATTACTAGTAGCTCCCATGCATTTTAGTTCTCCCCTTTGTAGTCAAAAGTTGCTTACACTTTAATTTTGTTTTTTTGATTCAACATTGGAAATTCATCTTTATTTCAGGTTGGTTGGGGGGGGGGCATTTGTGAAACTAGAATTCTTTAAAAACTTAATTTTAAGACTTGATACTAATCGATTAATAGTAAAGAAAAATTAATGTTTTATTAATCTGAAACCTTCTCTTTAACGTTTAAAAATATGTTTTTTGATATTTATTTTTGCAGAAGTCACATGGAATAACTCTTTACATGCCTAGTACTCTTTAATGTTTAAAGAATATTGGGTGAGTAGGGAAAATATCTCCATTTCCAAAAGTTCTTTTTAACCAGAATAAATATTTTCAGAAAAAAAAATGAAATGAAATAAAATATATTTGTACTAGTAACATAATGAAAGGAAAAAATAGGCTACTTCGAATCAAATATTGCTATGTCAAATGGATTACTATTAGGGTTTGTCTCTCTTAAAAATCCAGCAAGATAACTAAAAAGAAGATATATATTTTGTGGTGTCAAATTTTCAGTGTATAAACTCAATAGATGTTAATTTATCATTCCTGAGCATTTATAAATAGGCCATAAAAAAAGCAAATTCCAACTAGAATATCTTTATTTTCCAATAACATATTTTTTAGAAGTAGATATGGAGAGACAATCGTGTACTGTTTTTGGCTTTCTATGGTTAAATCAAATATAGCATCGGTTTTGGGACAAATCTATATATACATATATATAAGTGAACGTGTCCGTGTGTGGCTGTCTTTATGTCTGTGTACATTTCCCTATGCAATAACTCTGTCAATTTTAAGTCTACAGACTCGAAATTTAATATACAGAGTACTGAGATTTGTGAAAATCTTTGTAATCCATTTTCAGACAGAAATTTGGCTGTTAAGGGGTCAAAGTTCAACGATGTGACCTTTCAGAACTCTACCAAACTCCTCTGCCAATTTTGTGTCTAAACACTTGAAATTTTAGATATAGGTTCCTTGGACATGGATTTAACTTAATAACTTGATTTGAGCCCCAAACAATAAATGTTAAGGGGCCATAATAAGGATCAAAATTAAAAAAAATTGACCGCTTTTTTTGTTTGTTTTTTTTTTGTTTTTTTTGCTCAACATACACCTCCAAACACCCGGGCAACGCCGGATACCCATGTTAGTACACAAATAAATCCATCTGAAGGAATGTTTTCTAAAGGAAGATTTCAATTTTTAAATATTTTTCGTTTTTATTTTTTGTTTTTGTTTTTCTGATGAAGTATGTGTTCTATAAAATTCAGGGTATGCTTGTATAACCTTGTTAACCTTGTTAACCTTGATTATCTTGATAAATGCAGAAACGGCCATTGAAAATGAATTTCTTTGCTGGAAAATAAAGATATAATCACTGGGATTTGCCTTTTTTTCTGTTTATAAATGCTATAGAATTATGAATTCATATATATATAATAAATATTTTTTATTTATCCACATACATATATATTTCATTGTAATAAAACTCTTCAGTGTGACTTGGTAAGGCTATGTCGCTGGTTGCTGGGATTGAACACTGGACTAAAATTGCATTTGACTTCCATTTAACACCTGCTAAACAAAAATTATTGGAAGAAATGGACGTTTTCTAATGATTACGTTTTTTTCTTTTCATTAATTTTAAAATTTTTATTTTTATTCCATTTTCACCCCAAACAAGGCACTTTGAAGTAGGGGGCTACTATCGGGGATATAAGTTGCAAGGATATTATGAAGGGAGATGAGCAGAAGATGTCTGATTAAAATAGTTGTAGAACAGGTAGAGAGATGCAACATAGGACAGAGGCTGAAACTTAGATGACAGTTCAGGAACTATCAGGTTTGCAACTCTCTTTTGAACCGTGTCCAGGAGGAAGTGATTAGTAGCAGATGCATCAAATGTGATAACAATACTCCATACATGGGCGAATGGTGGACTTATAGAGGCACATGATACTTTCAGATGTAAATAGCTTTCTAGCATGGTAGAGAAGGCATGTCTTCTTCACAGCGGCTTTGGCAATGCTCTCAGTGTATCTATTCTAACTCATGTTTTGCATGAACGCTAAGCTGAATTTAAATTTTTCTCAATTTGTGAAGCAAAAATCATGAAAATTCAATCAGTGTTGATTATTTTTTATTATTCTTTCGATTTACATCTTGTCACAGGTTTACCCAAAAGATTTCTGTAGAATTGGTAGTACAATAATATTGTGGTGGTCTCTGCATTCAGTGTCATTGGTATGAAAATATATTACAAACTCCTTAGGATATCTTGTGGATAAACCTGTACATATTTTTTTTTTTATGATAAAAATGAATAAATATAATAATATGCTAAGGAAATTTTATGTTCTTATGTATGTTACTAGATTCCCTCCTTTTTTTTTCAAAGATAAGATTACTTGATCGAGAAAAATGCAATGTGAAACAGTTTGTTTTTTAAATCTCATCTGATGGCGCTGTTGTTACTGAGTACCATTCATTCATTCCATATGATCAGATAATTATTGTTGGCATTTGTTTCCCTGATATGTTTCTAGTTAAAATTATTTCCAGAAAAACATCAGGTACTGTCAGGAGGCACTATGAGAAGGTTGTCAACATTCCTAAATGAAAGTGTTTCTGTGGAACAAACTGGATTCAAATTTGTCATCCCCAGGTTGTAAGTTTGCGTCGTTAACCACTAAGCCACTGTCACCTCTCTATAGCGCTGCTGTGTCGAACTGCAGCTTGAAATAAAATACAGTATGCTAGGATCAAAGTGTAGTGTATGTTTGTCCAAAGATAGTACGATAATATCGTGTTCGCATCAGACGTTCATAGAATGGAAATCTGTCACAAACTCTTACAAAGATTTTAGAAATAGACCCTTACTCTCATCTCTATAACGCGACATATTCTGAAACTACAATAATTAGAGTGCTTAGATAATTATGTTTCAGTTTGACCAAAGGTCGTATAATAATATTGTGGGGTTTTCATTTGTATTGAACGGCCATACAACAGAAATATGTCATAAACTCCTTCTAAGCATGACAGCAATATACAGCAAATAAACGATACAGTTGTGCCATTTTCATGGATTGCTAGGAAAACTGTTACACCTTCAAATCAAGTTAGGTTGTCTTTCTAAAAAGAAGAGCCTCTTTAAAACAAGGATTTTTAGGGGTTAACTGGTTTGTCTTAATCACCTTGGGTCCCTGGAAGTTGATGTTGAATATATATGGATCGACCCCTCCCTACCCTCCTCATAAACAGACATTCTCAAGATTGCGAACCCTTTGTTTATTTGTCTTAACCTCTTCACTATGTTATCATTAACTTTTCCAGCCTTTCTCCCTCTTTTTCACCTCTATTTCTTCACTCTCACTCTCCTCTCTTTCTACGTGTCCTCTCACCTTTCCTCTTACTCATCCTATCCCTATTTCTATTTTTTGTATTTTTCTTATCTTTTCCTCCTCTCTCTCTCTCTCTCTCTCTCTCTCTCTCTCTCTCTCTCTCTCTCTCTCTCTCTCTCTAAGCTATATTTATTTACAGACTTATTTTTAGATATTTTGAATTATGATTGATATTGGTTGACGGTGTTCTTTCTCGTTTTTTTTTTTTTTTAGGGGAGGGAGATAACACTATTTCTGTTTTTGTAAACGACCCAAATTCCATTTTTTGGCAATATTCTTTTCTCTTGCCATTCTATTATTGAAATCTATCTAGTTCAGAATCTCTCATCAGTATTCATTACTATGCTCCAATGCCGCCAAAAATTATGTCATTTTTTTTACCATCGCTTCAGTTAATTGCATATTCCAGTGCCGCACAATTTACAAATTACTTAGTCTGGCCCAAACAACTGGTAATATGAAACATTTTAAAAAATCCAAAAAAAATCTAAAAAATAAAAATCAGTAAAAAGGGAGATAACTCATTTTAAATTAAAGGATATAATAGGAATTATCTATCTTAAGGTTTAAAGCGCAAATAAATAAAATAAAAAAATAACTATACTGACTTCAGAGCAACACTGGGTAAGGTACAGCTAATTAGTAATAAATTTTGATAGTTGTGTAAACCAGAGAGTTTTTCGGCAATTAGGGTGAAGTGATTTACATTATCCTGGGAGGAGCATAGAAGAGTGGTCCTGTGAGTTCTATTCAACTCATGTAAGCAACCATTAATGACAACATTTGGTATAAAACTATTGAATGTATTTTCAAATAATGGCTACTTGTTTTGTTTTTTGCAATTAGAGAGGTGGGGGAGGGGGCCTTTTTTAATCCTAAAGTGATGAACCTATGTTTTCATCTTCTTACTACTTCTCTTCATCATCACCATATTTGTTTTAACATCCGGTTTACATGCTGGCATGTGTGTGATGGCTTTAAGAAATTGACTTCCAAACTAACCTATCTCTGACCAGGTTTTTATTCATCCCTCTTTCTCTCAAGTCTATTTTTATCATTTCCTCGCATGTTTTTCTTGTTTGAGGTTCGGTTTCTAGTCAAATTTGTCAGGAGTATTTATGTTGATCGGAGGGTATAAGTTCAGTAAGTTTATTGGAGCACATTCTATGGAAGTAAAAATGTAAAACAATTATAGTAAGGATACATTAGGACGATGGGACAGGGGCTGGAGCTTGTTAGACAGTGTGGAACCCATTAAGCCAGATATTTTTTTGACATGACTAGCGGTTGGTACATCAGCTCCGATGGGGCAACAATATTCCAATTTCAGTAAATAACGGAAAAAAAAAAAAAATTATTTTTATTTTTCCATTTATTTCCGAAATGTGTCTACATTTTTTTTTGTAATCGCGCACGCGCGCGCACACACACACACACACACACACACACACACAAATTGGTAAACTTTACTATTAGCGATATAATTTCGAGATAAACTCTATTGAGAAATACACACTTTATATATGAAAACATTAGGTAAACTTATCCAATAGGACCCAAATGGACGAACGACCATTTTGGAGAGCTTGTTATTACCTTAGGTTTACATATTTAAAGTGTGTATTCCTCAATACAAAATGTGCATGGCATTTCTCAACAGATTTTTTTTTTATCTCGGAAAGATTTCTCTTATAATCATATTTTTTAATAATAATAAAAAAAAAAAAAATTAAAAAAAAAATTCAATGCCTACACAGAATTTTTTCTCACAATAAACTCACGCCGTGGTTTAGTGACTTTGCCCTTGTGTGTGACCTATTTGCGTTAAAAATATTCGATAGAAATTGTCAAGTTATAAGCTTTTAAAGTTACCGTAAATACCGATTCTGAGCAAAGGAACGACCATAAGTCAGTTACTAACGTTAACAAAATGGCTCCTCAGTTCAGAATCTCTATTTATGCAAACTGTAAATTTCTACTTTCGTTCCACTTCAACATTCATATTTAAAATGACGACATTTATAGGTTTTCGAATATGCTGTAAACGAATATCAAATTTAAATTTTGCGCAGACAATTAGTTTTTTTAGATATTAAGAAAAAATTGTCTAATTACTTAATAAATGTCAATAACGTTCGCCATTCTTAACATGAGGAGGAGGAAGTGTTTTGTGACACGCATGCGCAAAAATGACCACCAGTAAAAACATAATGGATTACATTGGATAATAAAGGTCTTAATATCCAGAAAACTAATCGTCTGCGCACATTTTAAATGCGATATTCGTTTTCAGCATACTCGAAAACTGGTACAAGTCGTCATTTTAAAGGTAAGTGTTGAGGGGGAAAGAAAATAAACAAAATAGCATGCAAACTAACTTTACAGGCGCTTAAAAAAAACGCAAATAGGTCACAAATGAGTAGGTAAAAATATTATTTGGGACTAAATTTTCTTCTGCATTTAATTTAAAATAATTTATGTCGATAATACTAATGATTTGCAAAACAAACGTTTTTTTTAATGGTTTTTAAATGAAATCTGACAGCCATTTAAACTAAAGACTAAAATCCGAATTTAGTTTGATAGGAGTTATCTTTCCTTGCCAAGAAGTAAAAATGCGGACATTTGAAAATCTAAATCAAAAACAAATACTACTTTTTGGTTTTGTTTTCACGAAAACTTTTTTACATGAAATATAGTCCGCAAAATATAAAATAAGAATCGCATTCGAAGATTGTTATCTCAAAAAATCAAGATTTTTTTTATCAACACAGTAAGTAAATTATTAATTTTAAATCCGTTTGTTTAGTAACAACGTTGTTGTCTCTTTGAGGCAGTCATGAAAAAATATTGAAGTGAGTGTTTTTTTTATTATTATTATTCTTTTAATTTCCACCGTCGAACACGTGTTTTTGTTTATCTATTTCTTTTTTTAATTCAGCATTTTAAAGCATACATGTTATACGTTTGTGAAAATATGCTTTTAAATGTCGAATAGAAAAATATATAAAAACGTAAAAAAAAAACACGTGTTCGAGTAAGAAAATGTATATAAAAAAGAAATATGTAAACAAATTTTTAGTAAACTTAAAAATTGTGTTGTAATATGCAAAGTTTGCTATATATTTTGCTTCATTTTTTTTTTTATAAATTGATATTTTTTTAATTCGAAATTTCTGAGAAGGTAATTGATGTTAGGAAGGGATTCTTTTCTTTTATTCGCTTTCTGTTCGCCCCCGATTCTTTTTTTGCTAATTGTTTTCAAAAACTATTTTCGGTGCTAGTGCAGTGCACTATTCGCGCTATTTTTTAAATCGTATTTCCAAGTTTAATCAAAGTTTTATGATATGTTTTTTTATTAAATTGTAAGGTTAAAGTATAGAATAGTTACAAAACACCCCCCTCCCATGTTAAGAACGGCTTTTTAAATAATAACGTTATTTCAGCACGGATCAATGAGTACACTAGTACATTATTTTCATTAATAATTAATTTTCTATCTTATCGTTTTTCGTAATTTTTGGATAAGTTCATTGTGACAATTCAGTAGATCTTATTGGTTTCACTTGAAATTCAATTTCGATGTAAAAATTTCACTACAATAACGAAAAACCTTTTAGTTTAAGCAGCTAAAATTAAAGAAATGTACACTTAATCAATTTCCAGATGCCTATTACATCGCTATCAATATTTTTCTTCACGCACCTGTAAAACCAGATTCAGCTTCTTTTTTTTTATTATTATTTTATTTATTTATTTATTTAATGATCTGATAGTTTAAACTTTCTTCTTCGTACAACAAGTTTTTTCTTTCTTACATTCCACGCAACAGTCGCAACACAAAGAACGTAAGATTAAAAAAAAAAAAAAAAGCACTTCTTCTTTTCTTCAATTCCCAGATTCTCATGGGGGTCAAAGTTAAAACCCGAGGCCGATGTTCCAATTTACTTGCCTCCCACGAGGGCAGAGTTAGACACAAGGTCGGTTTGTAAAGTGGGGAAAATCCAGATCCCCAAAATGGGGCACTCCAGATGGGAACAAAAATTAAAATTGCCTCAGTCATGAAGGATTTCTCCTCCACTGACCGGGTACAGAAACTGCGAAGCGAAGTGCTGCTGCAGCATTAGAACAGATACTACACTCTGGTCTTGTCCCGAAGGTTAATCAAGGTTTTGTTTTACTAGTTACATAGATTCGAAAAAGTTGTAAAAAAAAAACAAAAAACAAAAAAAAACAAATGTTATCAAAGGAAAGAGAAGTTACTTTTCTACCTAACTGGATCATTTTTTAGTGTTTTTATTTAACGTAAAATGTTTAGTTGGTTGAAAAAAACATTGTTTATCAATATATTTGAAAAAGACAAATGGCAGCAAGGTCTCTGTTGAATACGTTTAAGTTTGGGAAAATGAGTTCAAACTAAAAAAATGATACAAAATACTGTTAGAAACCCACTCAATATATGTCAGCTTATGTCACGGTAACATATGTTGAGTGAACAGTATAATTTTTTAGTTTGAACTCATTTTCCCAAACTTAATGTATTCATCAGCGAACATGCCACCATTTGTATTTTTCAAATATATCGATAAACACTGCATGATTTTTTTTTCGAACCGAATAAACATTTTACATTAAATAAAAACACTAAAAAATTTATCCAGAATTTAGTGTGTAAAGTCGTTTCTGCGCACCAGATTCGTGCATGCCTGAAACAATCATATTTTAACCAATCAGAACTTTCTGAATTTATTCGAATTGGTCTTTGTGGAAGCCACCCATACGCTAACAAATAAAACAAAACAAAATTGCGATCTATTGATTAAACTAGGCAAAAAAAATCTATTAAAATGCATTATTCTTGGAGCAACTTTTTTGCCCCCCAGAAAGATACAAGCCTGCATTTTATATGAAAAGCGGAATGATTTGAAAGGTTTTCTATTTTTAATAGAATTTTAAATTTACCTACCCCCCCCCCCCCCCAAAAAAAAAAAAAACAATTCACCACCATTTTTGTCTCGATGGATAACACATTTATATATTTTTAAAAGGTTTTTGAATCAATTAATTTTTTTTTTTCTTTTTTTTTTATCTAAATAATATTTAGGACTCTGCAAAAATGTTATAACATGAATTTCTAATGATTCTATCGGTACTGGTCGCGGTAAGAGTTCCCTGCCGAACACCCTAAAAAAAACAATGACTTCTCCCCACGCATGCGCAAAGGACATGTTTTAGTTGCCATAGTAATAAAATACATTACTACACATTTATTAATAATATCTCACTTTTAATCACTTTTATCAACTTTTTTTTTTTACTTTTTAATAGCATTTTCTTTTTAAATGACAACGTTAATGTTTATGAATATTGAAATAAAATACATTACTACACATTTATTAATAATATCTTCTTTTTTTTACTGTTTTACTGTTTGTGTCACTTTTATCGACTTTTTCTCTTCTTTTTTAATAGCATTTTCTTAAAATGAATATTAAAATAATTTCCCAACTTTTTTCATTCCTATGTGTTTTTAGTTTTGTGTGTTGAATGAAACTTTTATTTTTCATTACAATAATAGTTATCGACCCCGGTTCTTTGGCTGACAAACGACATCTGTCGGCGGTTCTTGAAACTAAATTACACGCATTCGCTTCATGTTACTGACATGCAGAAGTGCCAATGGTGCCATAGGTGTTATTGCAAATTAACACTCTTAGCTAATTCCGTAAAATGAGATTCTACTTTTTTAGGCGAATTTGCACCCTCCCCATGTTAAGAATGGCTTTTTAAATAATAACGTTATTGACACATAAACAGTAAAAAAAAAAAAAGATATTAATAAATGTGTAGTAATGTATTTTATTTCAATATTCATAAACATTAATTTTGTCATTTAAAAAGAAAATGCTATTATAAAGTAAAAAAAAAAAGTTTTAAAAAAGTCGATAAAAGTGATTAAAAGTGAGATATTATTAATAAATGTGTAGTAATGTATTTTATTTCAATATTCATAAACATTAACGTTGTCATTTAAAAAGAAAATGCTATTAAAAAGTAAAAAAAAAAAGTTTAAAAAAGTCGATAAAAGTGATTAAAAGTGAGATATTATCAATAAATGTGTAGTAATGTATTTTATTACTATGGCAACTAAAGCATGTCCTTTGCGCATGCGTGGGGAGAAGTCATTGTTTTTTGAGGGTGTTCGGCAGGGAACTCTTACCGCGACCAGTACCATTCTATCTTTTATCGCACTCTATAGATTTTGTGTGGTAAAATTAAAAAATCCAAAATTTAATAATAGTTAGGAAGAAACTATGGTAGTCTTTACATGAATAAATGAAGATCATTTAGCCCTATACATTTTCATGTATTTTGAACGTTTGTTTTGATGATTAAGTGAAGAATCAACTTTATAAGGTTTGAATTCTTTTTTCAGAAGTGATACATTATTTGTTGTCTACATAACCACAAAAGTTAAGCAACGATGAGGCTGGCCAGTACCAGATGGGTGACCATTTTGGAAATGCTAGGCGCCATGTGTTAGACAACTCTTGCATCTGGTATCACGCTTGGTCGCCTTGACCCTGTCTTGCCATCAGGACCAAGTGTTTCTGGATGAGAGAATGTGGTAGATGCAAGTCCCTCACACTTTAAACTAAGTGAAGTGCGGGTCACAGCAAAAAGGAAAAGGGACAGATAACAACTGTTTGTAGGCCTTATGGTCTTCCATAGGTGAGGTGATATCACATAACAACAAATTGCCAAAAGAAATTTTCATATTTTAAGCAAAATGCGCAGTTATTTATCGATTTTTTTTTTTTTTTTTTTTTTTTTAATCGATTCTTCAAAGCATTTCCTGTTTACTGGTATATTAGCAATAGTGGGCTCGCTAAAAGAAAATTATTAATTTATTTTTCTAGGATTTAAAAGTAACTTTTTTCATAAAAATAATAAAAATATATCATTTTTGCTAATATGAAAGATAATAACATATTTAACAAATTTCACATTTCAAAAGATGAAAAATTACACATTCAAAATTCGGATTTTCAACCTTAAAATCGTATACGTGCATAGTTGTTTTGTGTTTTGTTGTTTTTTATCTACAATCCTCACCCTCCCCACAATACAATATATTTTGCTCAGTTTCAGCTGATTATATAAGCATATTTGTAAGCACAAATAAAGAAGGGGGTTGTAGATAAAATATATATATATATATATATATATATATATATATATATATATATATATAATCGAGGTAAGACACTGATTAGAAATCATATGAAAGATCCTGATAGGTATTACTTGAAGTTATACTTTCAGGGCGATCCTAGCACAAAAAGGAGAAGCTCAATATTTAAGCATAGAGCAATATATAAGTTAAGTGGTTGTATTTAAATTCTGAAAAAAAACTAGATTTATAACCCCGGAGGACATTGTACTCCTTCCGATAATGGACTGCTCAGGTTGTATCAAATTCCCTTTTCCTATAATTATTTCCATATATTTATCATTCACCACTCAAAAAACTATTTTCAATATTTGTGCTGAAAAGCAAAATAAGTGTCTATTTACAGCTGAACATTTTGCTAACCGCATTTCATTTCCTCTGATGATATGAGCCTTTATTGAAAATCCATGGATTAAGGAAATCAACATAACCCCTTCTATATATTCCGTTTGTCAAACAATAAATTCTTAATTTGAATATATGTGTCTGTGTTGTTTTTTCAGAATTTAAATACAACCACTTATATATATATATATATATATATATATATATATATATATATATATATATCGATTATGAAAAGAAACGTACACTATTATAAAGTTCATTCTTCGCTTAATAATCGGTGAAAATTTCGTATTGATTGGATAATTACTTGATTTTTGGTAGATTTTTAAAGAGAGACTCCATCAAAAAATATTTATTCATTCCTTCCGTTTTGGCTATGCCTAATTAAAACAGAATGAGAACAGAAATAATAGGTGCCCCTTCCAATTCAACAAAAGTATATCTTGCATCATGCTTGTATTTAATAAACTATTTGATTTAATTTGTCATAAAGTAAAATAACCTGTGTTCAACCATGTTGATTAAGTATATAATCAGAAAGGAAGTGCTAAATTGGCTTCTGTGTAATTTAGACTATTGAATTAGGCATGTGGTTTTTTGAAAGTATTCAGCATGTATATGCAAGTGGAGCATGGCCAGTCAGGGTTGAAGACCTGCGTTGCATGGATAGAAATTATTTGAGAATGATACGATGTATGGGTAATCTAAGTCTTGAAGACAGGCTGAGATTTTATGACCTTAGCGAAAGATTAAATTGGACAGTATAGAGAAATGTGTGCTGCAGAGTTAATATCGATGGTATGGCTCGATTAAAAGAATAGATGAGAATTCTTGGGTCACTACACGTATATTTGTAGTGCTAGCAGATTCAATTTACAGAAGACCGCAGAGGAAAACATGGGAAGAAGTGATAAAAAATGGACTTGAGGGATGGCCAAAGATAAATTAGTTTGAAAGTCAGTTCCTTAAATCTGTCCAATGCATGGCAACATGTATAACGAATATTAAACCGATGACGATGACTCATCTTCCAATACTCCGTTGATATTGACTGCTGTTTAGAAAACATTATGACCAAGTTTGAACTGTAGCCAGAAAATATTTCTTTTTCATCTTTGTTTTTAAGGATTTGTATGTTTCAAAATTGTATTCTGAAAAAAAAAAATTGGCGATTCATTAAAGAATTCTGCAATGGAAATTGTCGCAAGAATATGAAAGAGTGAGGGTCGCATCATTTGTGTTAGTGTGAAGACAAGAGATGATATTTACTTCCCTAACATCAGCACACAGATGAAATTTTCATGCATCACTGAACCAGAATCAAGCTGACAGCTTGAAGATATGTAAATTTCTTGTCAATAAGAGAGGTTTTGTCAAGCCTTAAAAAAAATAGCAAATCATTTGTGAGTTTCTGAATTTTTGAGATGAGGGTTGGTTATTCGTATCATTTGGATTCATCGAACTACTGTTCTCATCTTGAGTGTCACTTTCCTTTCTGCAAGGATCTGTGGCGCAGTAGTTAAAATACTTGGAAAAGTGGTATTCTCCTGAAGGTTCAAGGTTTAATTATCAGTGTGGGCAACGAAAAAATACAATTGCGAATTACTTATAACCTCTATCCAATCATGGCTGATGGAATAAGCGCATGCTTCCCCTATGAATTAAATAAAAGGTTCCGTTGAAAATTCTATCCAAATTCCCGAGTTCGACAAGATACACCTGAAAAAGGTCGGAGGTTACATCAACCAAAATGTTGTAAAAATGACAATCAAGATGAATGAAAAGAGTAGTCTGAAAAACTCTAAGTAATAGGCATCATTTGTGAGTAGCATTTCTTTTTCTTTTATTTTCATTATTCACCTCTAACAAAATATATTGCTACCGAAACATAAAGAATTACTGTGATAAAACCAGGTTGGGAAATGGGCAGAAAGATGTTTGTTCACATTACATTTAAATTTTTGCATGTTTGTATGCTCAGGTGAGCAAGGAGAATAAGGGTTAATGAATGTAAGTTGATAGTGTAGTAATCATTAATGGTGTAGCTTGGGTAGAATTTGGTTTATTTGGGAGGACAACAACAAGAACTTGTTTACATTGGATTTGAACGCTACCATGTTGTAATCGGCCAGGAAGCAGGCCGGTGGAACAGTGTTTCACAGGCGGGTAGTTCAAGGAAAGAAGCTGTGTTCATGGAATCTGCGTTTAGATTTAGGCACAGGTAGAGAGTGTAGGAAAATTCTTGATAGTGGTTGTAGCTAGTCGAGTGTTTTTTGTGAAAGTTTGGCAAGAGGGGCATAGATTTGAGCTCAGACGAGCACTTGCCATGAAAATATAACTAAATGATGAAAATAACATAAATAATAGTTTGATATTTTTCTGTTTGTATATTGAATAAAAAGAACCACAATTTGACGATTATTGATAAAATCTTTGGTGCGGAGGATAAAAAAAACCCTTGGCTGATGACTAAAAATGAGATTGTAAAACTTCTCTTCAATCAGAAATTTTAAATGTTTGATCGTTCGACCTGCTATAATGATAATACCTATGCTCATAACCCATTTTGTGGAAGGGCTCTCTCTAATGTTTTGCCACTTTGAGTTATCAAACTATATATATATATATATATATATATATATATATATATATATATTTTTTTTTTAATTTCCACAACAGTATGGGGTAATTGTGTCCGTGATAATAAACGATGCTATTTTATTACCGATTGTTTAAAGTGTCAGCAATGGTATTGGATTGCATCCTGGCAAAGTTCAGGCTTTTGATTATTATATTGTTTGTCCTTCAAAAATGAGGGCATACTCCACTCACTCGGCCTGATCACCTAAACACACCTTGCATAATGATGTAATTGTCCGTTTGGGTTCTTTGATTAAGCTAAAACAAATATTTGTGATTAGAGGATAAAATTTCTCACCCCATCCCCATCACTAACCCTGTTTTTTTTTCTTCCTTTTTTTTCCCCTCATTTTTTTTTTTCCTTTTCTTTTTTTTAAAATTTTTTTTTATCCCCCTCTCACTTTTTATTTCTGTTTTTCAATTTTTTTTTTCCTTTTTTTCTTCCCACTTTTTATTTGTTTTTCAATTTTTTTTTTTTATATTTCTCTTCATGGTGAGAAGTGATGGCGATTCTAGTCCAGTCTCAGATCTATTAAGTTCCCTTATACTTTTTAATTCTACTTGGGAGAGGTATGAACTCCTCACTATAAAACCCTTGACTGCCGCAGGAAATGGGAGATGATCATACCTCTGTGGAACCCTTGTTTTAACAGTAATAATAAGAATAGCAAAATAAAATATTCAATGTTTGTTGGTTGAAATACTTAATAATTGGTCAGTTCTATCAAAATACTCAATCTTAATTGGTTGCCTATACCGGATTTCAACCAATTGAAGAGAGTTTCTCCTTAGAGTCGAGCACTTGTTTTCTATCTGTTATTTAAGCAAGAACCAAGCCACAGCTGCCAGTAAGAAATTTAACACGCAACACAAGTAACAGTCATAAACTACGAAATATAGCGAAAGCTTATATGCAGTTTCCCAAACTCGCTCACATTCAAGTCCACAACATTTTCTTTGTCTAAACCACCATGCCTTGGCACATTGGTGTGTCGTGAAATGATTTCTAGTGCGCCATGAATAGGTTATAAGTGTAAGTTACAAATTGTAATAGGTGAGAAACAGCTTTTATATCGTTATAACTTGAGTTGCTTAAAAAATGTTCAAATATTAAAAAAAAAAAGGTCTACTCCACAAGATCTCCAGCTACGATTTCTCAATTATTAAATCATTTCTCTCTGATAGATTCATAAGAGTAGTGGTTGATGGGCAGAAATCAGAGGCTCACACTATTAATGCTGGAGTCTCTCAGAGGTCTATCCTGGACCCAACTCTCTTCCTGATCTACATCAATGATCTCCCAAATCACCTTAGATCACTTGTAGACATTTATGCTGACGACGACACTACCATCTATGATAACATTTTAAAGGCCGTAAATGACCAAGTTCTCTCTGATTCTCTCTTTCTCCTCTGATCTTGAGCACGTGGTGCAATGGGAAACAATGGGTTAATTTTAATGCATCTAAAACCAAGCTTCTATCTTTGTATCATCCCTGTCTAGCATCAATTGAATGAATGACTCTCATCTTGGAGAGGCTCCATATTTTGACAAGCTTCTGGGTCTGACCTTTGCTCATGATCTGAGTGGAACGTACATCAAATCTGCTGCCAAGGTCGCTGGAAAAATGGTGAGATCATTCTACTGCTCCAGTAGATATGTCACTGCTGATGCAAATCTCTACTTGTATAAGAGTCAAGTATGTCCTAGCATGGAGTACTGTTGTCACATTTGGGCAGAAGCTGCTCGAAGCAGCTTATCCTGCCTTGACAGAGTTCAAAATAGACTTTGTAACCTAGTAGGTGATACCTTTTTCTCTTACCTGCAACCTCTTTTCCACAGAAGAGACATTGCAACCTTGTTTCTGCTTTATTATTTTAATGGCAAGTGTTCGTCTGAGTTCCAATCTATCGCCCCCCCCCCATCCTGACTTTCACAAAAAAACACTTGTCTACTGAAACCACTATCAATAATTTCCCCCACTCTTTATCTGTGCCGAAACCGAAACGTAGATTCCATGAAGAAAGCTTCTTTCTTAGAACTGCACACCTGTGGAACTCTGTTCCGTTTCCCTGCTTTCCAGCTGACTATAATATGGTCGTCTTCAAGTCTAATGTAAACAAATTTTTTATGAGCCGCCCCCTTAAGTAATCAAATTTATCAAATTTCCACTATTAACAATTACTTCAATATTGTCTCATTGACTACCATACAATCATTAATTCTTATCCTTGAGTGGCCTCCGGGCCTTGATAAGTGGTGACTCCTTTGTAAATAAATAAAATAAAATGGTATCATAAATCGTTTGTTTAAATTCTTTGATGTTTTAAATTTTCCATAAGAATAAACATTAATAAGCATTATCAAATAATCATTTTTTTTGTTTTTCTTTCGATAGGTATGCCACAAAAATTTAAACAGCTCAATGTATCATTATGTTAATTAAAAAAAAAATAAATAAATAAAAATAAAAACCTGAAAAATACTGATCTAAATCCTTTGTTCTTTCTCACCTAATCTTTTTCACTGTGCTGTAAAGGAGAGTGAGACCCATATTTCTTAATCGACAGTTGATTCAACTTATTTACGTGATTGCAGTTTGTGGTATGATCTTGTGAAACCTGACCCTTTTGTCCTGAAAAAATGTAATTTTTTGAATTTAACAAATTCATCAAATATTAAAAAAAAAAAAAAATGTGCTTTAGTTTTTAACCTCTACACAAAAAGATTTAACCTTTTTGTGCTATGATTAACGTTGTCAACTCAGAAAGGTTAAGCCAAAGGTTGTTAAAGCAGGTGGGGTGGGGGTGAGAGTTACAAATAATCTAATATATAAAATTACATAAGCCGGATTTCAATATCTTGGGACTGCGATGGATGAGGTACATATATCAAATTCTATCAGTCGGAATTTTAAAAGTTGGACCTAAATAGCATTTAAATTGACAAATCAAACTTTTGATGCAATTTATTTTTGAAAAAAAAAATTCGATTCAACAATTTGCTAATATAAAGACATTTTTAAATAAGATCTAAAAAGAAAACTCATCTAAAAGGAATAAATCTTTTTCTTTTAGTAAAAAATATAATTACATTGACAAACTGGTTCGCATTATATCAACAATAACTAATTAAAATTGGCAACTCCGAAGCAAAATTTAATTCCTTAACTTAAATGCTCTTTGATGCTGACTTTCAAAATTTATATCAGATATATTATGTCTTTTTGATTTTAAAGATAAGCATGTCTTTCAATGCTCTATGAATTAGTTTTTTTTTTTTTCTGGCGGAGGGGGGGTAATATTTTAACAAATTTAATTAAAAAGACAAATATATATAAAACTCGATGTTTTTGTGTTTTTGTATTTGCTATAGAAAGAAAGGTTAGAGAATCTACATAATATCCCCCCCCCCAAAAAGAGGTAACAGTGGCTAAGTGGTTTATGGTACAGATTGAAAATATGAGTTCCCAGGTTTGAATCGAGCTTGTTCACCAGAAACACTTTCATCAAACCCACATTTGACCTTGTATCTCATCTCCTAATGAAGAAGTAAATCTAATGTATAAAAAGGCTATATGTCTGTCTGTCTGTCTAGTGGCGCTAGAGGTCTCAAATGATTGGATTTTTTATGGACCATTCTTTTATGGGTCTTTAGTCGGTTAAAATAGTTTTTAAGGGGTCAAAATCGAAAAAATTGTTATACATTTTGTACATCCATCTTGGCTTATTTTTAATTTTTAATCAGTTCATATGCGTGTCACATTGGTACAGTGGTAACGTCACTAGTTTTGAATGCTACAGTTTCGGTTGTGATTCTAGCTGATGGCACCCAAATACATTTTTTTTTACTTTTGAAATCATGACTCTATAATAATATATACAAATTCTGGACAAATTAAAATATATTCAAGCGTATTTTACGACTGGGCAAAGCCGGGTGCACCCCCGCTAGTGAAATCTAAAAAGTTATTCATATTTAAAATTTATATACAATGTGAAATATTCCCAGATCTCTAAGTGCCCCTTTCAGGTGTTTGAAAGAATAACCCCATTAGAACCTCAAGTATATCCTACTTTTATGAAATTTAAATCTTATGTATGAAATTTTCTGGGGAAAACGCAATGGAAGTGATCATCTTCTATATATATAAAAGGCAAAATGTGTGTGACCATTTTGTGTATGTCTCACAAAGGCTTCTTTCGCACATGCTCACAGGTTCGTTACGATCGCTTACAACTGTTTATATAGGTCTTATATAATAATATTTAGGATTTAGGAAAGCGCGTAGCGTATAGATTTATTTACGGCGATTTTTACAAAATTATTGCTATTTTGGCTTCTCACGTGTTGATTGGGCTTTTTCGTATAAAAAGCGAAACTAATTCAAAGTTAACAATGAACAACGTTCTCGGCATCACGCCGGGAAACGTCCAGAAGCAATCAGATTTGATCAATGTGGGGACAAAGTCCTCTTATATCAGACAGTTGCTAATCAGTCTGGAAAATGGGGAGATGTTGGGGAAAAAACCAGTCAAACCCAATGTTCTATTTGACCTCAATAATTAGGTCAAATAGAAGCAGCAGAGTTAACTTTTATTGCTGGCACCTGTCAATAGTTAAATAAATAAATTCAAATGTGTTCCTGTGCATGTCATGGTGGGCCAGTGGTTAGAGTTGCACGTGTTTTTATAACACTTTAATTTCCAACTTTGCCTCAAGGGTTCGATCCTCATACTCACGTGCCAAAACTTTTTTTTTATTATTTTACCCCCCCCCCCCCCGGGGGTTTGGATTTACCTAAAACCAAACACACCTCAAAACACCCGGGCATCGCCGGGTACCCCTCACTAGTCTATAATATACATCTCACCTGTCTGTTTAAATGTATGTTTGAATGTCTGCCTAAAACTTTCGACAGAGGCAACGGATTTTCACGAGATCTGTATCGTTTTGAAGCTCAACTCTTCAGACGACAAATATCGAAAAATTGGCCAAAAACATTCATTCCTTCACCCTCAACTGGGCATTTTTCTACAGGTAGAGGTAGCAAAAAATCGTTCTTTCATGACAATTTAGCCAAACATGCATGCACAAAATCGTTCTCTCTTGAATGAGTTTAAATATTAAAAAAAAAAGGCCTAACTTCGCTCATGTGATCTGTCATTATAGTGGCAGCGTCGTTATCTTAAGATTGCATGTTCAGGCTTAGATATCAGATATATATAATATATATATATATATATATATATATATATTTATTTTTAAAGTTTTAATATTGAAACAGGTTATTTATGCCATTTTTACATTGTTTTTTTTTTTTTTTTTTTTCCATCACGTTCGCTGTTTTTTTTTTTTTTTTTCGATTTTTCTTTTTTTTTAATTTTTTTTTTTAAAGAAGTTTTAACATATAGACATTTATGCCATTTTCTTTTTCATTCACTTATTCTTTAGTTTGCATAACTTTCGCTGTTTTTTTTTTGTTTTTGGTTTTTCCGATTAAAAAAAAAAAGTTATATTTAAAGAGGGTTATTACGTTCTCTTATTCTTTATTTTCCATTTTTTTTTTTTTTAATTACCTCTCCACACACACACACACACACACACACACACACACCTCACCACACCTGGGCAACACTAGTCTAACCTAAGGGAACTATGGAGGTCGGAACCTTTGTAAAACTTCATATATATCCTATTTTGATAGAATTTATATCCTAATGTATAAAATTCTCTGGGGAAGATAATGGAAGTGGTTTTAAATCTTTACCCTCTATCTGCCTTCATCTCTAAGTGACCCATAGACACTAAATCCCCTGAACACTTCAATTAAATGAAGAAAGTAATTAAGAGATTTTTCAACATTTCAGCTTTTTCTGACTATTTTAGGGGTCAAAATTGGAGGAGGGATCAGTAAAAACAAAGTAATATGATGTCATAAGTATAGCGCAAAAGTACATAGTAGTGATCCTTATTCAATCCCGGGCAACATTGGGTCATCCTGCTAGACAAAATATATCAAAATCTTTGTGCCATAATTAAGTAATAGTCATTTTTTGTGATGCTCACTGTGGTTTATCAAGTGGTTGTAATCACTCTTGTGTAGGGTGTGCATTTTATTTTTCCATACAAACAGAATAAAAGGAAAAAAGACAGGTTATGTGCTCGGGTTGTTGTTGTCTGCTCGGTCTGACCTCTGGACAATAGTCTCTTTGATAAAGATGCTGGTTTTGTTCTATAAGTTCAGAAGTCCGTGGCTGGCTGCAATTAGGTCAGCTCTAACTCGGCAGGTTAACTCATTCGGTGATCAATGTCTGCCCCAAAATTGTGATTTACTTTAATTTCTTTTCAAATATAACTATTCTTGCTCAGAATATTTTTTGCAGGGAAGACATTTTTCTTTTCTGTAGCAAAAGTTAAATACAGTTGGAAGCTATTTTTTGCTATCGTCAGCAAATTGTTACAGCATAATATTACTGATACATTCTGATAATTTTTTAATTATTGTTGCACTTGTGCTCTCTTGATGTACATACCCTTGACTAACCTAAGCAGCAAAATCCCACTCCTTCACTGTTGAAGCCCCTAGATACCAGAAAACCTTCCACTCTAATAGTTTTTTCCTCAGACTGCTAGTCTTTGCAATTACCTGATTACCTTACTCTATTAACACGCAGAAGTTTAAATGTAACGTGAACAAACATCTTGCTCATCTCCTTACATAGTTCTCTGTAGACATAATCCCAAATAGTAGCCTGTTACAAATGGCAATATGCATTGTTTGGGGTGAACAAGAGTAATAGCAATAATGATGGGAATCCATAGAAATTCCACAGAATGAGAAATATATTTAATCAACAAATATTTCTATTATATAAAAGGAACTGTGTGTGTGTGTAAGAGAGAGTTTGAGTTTGTTTCCTATGGACTCTGAAACAGCGGGGCCAATTTTTTGAAAACTGATATTTTTCTCGATAGTGCAAAAATAAGTTGTTTTTTTTTTCCAGAAAAATCAATAAAATTCTTCTTTCTCTCTCTTTCCCCCTCCTTCTATATCTATTTCTTCCTCCTCCTTCTATATCTATTCCTCCTCCTTCTATATCTATTCCCTCTTTTTCTCTTTCTTTCTTCTTTCTTTCCACAAAGCTTTGTTTAAAAGTGAACGAAAAACAATCAAACTCTCTCTCATTCTTATCTCAAAAGCTATGAATGCATTGCATTCTTCTTCCACCATTTCATTGTGCAGCTGTAGCCATCTTCATCAGTGCATCTCATTATCCGTCTCTCCCTCTCGTCTTGCATACTTTTTTTTCTCACAACAAAATAATTTGACAGATAAAACTCCCTACTTAGCAATGTCTACACACCGCCATAAGAAAAGTGAAAGAAAACAAAAATTACATGTTCCCTCTTTGTCACAGCGACCTATCCAAGTTTTTTGTTTTCCTGTGCGTCCTTTATAAAATCTTACCCTTGCGCAATTATTCATAGTGTTCATCTTCACTGTTGTGTTCAAGTTTCAAGGTGTCCCCTGCTACCCTCAACCCAAAGGTAGCAGTAAGAATCTGCAGAGTTTGGGGGATGGGCATCGAACAACGCTTAGACTATACCGCACTTTCTTTAAAAATGTGAAATATTATAGTGTAAAATATTGTAGTTCCAATAATATTAGGACTAGTTTAAATTCTTGGGAGTAAACTAATGCCGTGATTGCATAAGATTAATTGACTTAGAAGCAAAAGATTTTTCCTAATGAAAGAGTTTGGATTAATTTTTAAAAATATATATTACTATTAGAATACTCTTCCCAGAATGAATAAAATTAATTCTCAGAATGTTTTATAAAGATTAAAATAAAGATATCATACTATTAAATCTTATGTCTAGAATCCTTATTTTAATCGAAATCCATTACATGATTTTGATTCCCGAAAATGCCTAAAATTTAAGGGGTCTTCTGAAGAAATTAAAACCAGGGAATCTTGTTTTATTGTTGTCTAGTAGTGTTGGGACGGTTAATCGGAATCGGGAATTGGAAAAATCGGAGTTTTGGGGGCTATCGGAATCGGTATCAAAAAAATTTAAGCTTATTTTCCAATTCCAAAACGATTCTTTAAATTATCTTTTTTATCTTATTTATTGATTTTAAACTTTCAGTATGACTAAAATCTTTAGAACTCCCCCTTACAAATGTGCTTTTACGTTTGAGAAAATATAGGCAGATTTAAGATGTGTTTTTACAGTAATCGAGACAAAATAACAATTTTATAGTTAAATATTTAGAGATTTATAAAGAATCGGAATCTGTAATTTAGTACGGAATCGGTGATTGTATCGGAATCGGAAAAATATTGAAATCATTCCATCACTAGTGTCTAGTGATTATTGATCAAATTCAATACAAATCTGATATATTTAAATTTTCAAGTTGTAAAGAAAAATTCACAAAAACTGCATATATGTATGTATGTATATATATATATATATATATATATATATATATATATATATAATGTTAAATATGTATGTGTATGTGTGTGTATATATATATATATATATATATATGTTAACTATGTATGTGTATATATATATATATATGTGTTAAGTATGTGTATATATATATATATATATGTTAAGTATGTGTGTATATATGTTAAGTATGTGTGTGTATATATGTTAAGTATGTGTGTGTATATATGTTAAGTATGTGTGTGTATATATGTTAAGTATGTGTGTATATATATGTTAAGTAAGTATGTGTGTATATATATGTTAAGTAAGTATGTGTGTATATATATGTTAAGTAAGTATGTGTGTATATATATGTTAAGTAAGTATGTGTGTATATATATGTTAAGTAAGTATGTGTGTATATATATGTTAAGTAAGTATGTGTGTATATATATGTTAAGTAAGTATGTGTGTATATATATGTTAAGTAAGTATGTGTGTATATATATGTTAAGTATGTGTGTATATATATGTTAAGTATGTGTGTATATATATGTTAAGTATGTGTGTGTGTGTATATATATATATATGTTAAGTATGTGTGTGTGTGTATATATATATGTTAAGTATGTGTGTGTATATATATATATATGTTAAGTATATGTGTGTGTATATATATATGTCAAGTATGTGTGTGTATATATATATATATGTTAAGTATATGTGTGTGTGTATATATATATGTCAAGTATGTGTGTGTGTGTATATATATATATATATGTTAAGTATGTGTGTGTGTGTATATATATGCTAAGTATGTGTGTGTGTGTATATATATGTTAAGTATGTGTGTGTGTGTATATATATGTTAAGTATGTGTGTGTATATATATATATGTTAAGTATGTGTGTGTATATATATATATATGTTAAGTATGTGTGTGTGTATATATATATATGTTAAGTATGTGTGTGTGTATATATATATGTTAAGTATGTGTGTGTATATATATATGTTAAGTATGTGTGTGTGTATATATATATGTTAAGTATGTGTGTGTGTGTATATATATATATATGTTAAGTATGTGTGTGTGTGTATATATATATATATATGTTAAGTATGTGTGTGTATATATATATATGTTAAGTATGTGTGTGTGTTTATATATATATATATATATATATATGTTAAGTATGTGTGTGTGTTTATATATATATATATATATGTGTTAAGTATGTGTGTGTGTTTATATATATATATATATATGTGTGTTAAGTATGTGTGTGTGTTTATGTATATATATATGTTAAGTATGTGTGTGTATATATATGTTAAGTATGTGTGTGTGTATATATATATATGTTATGTGTGTGTGTGTGTATATATATGTTATGTGTGTGTGTGTATATATATATGTTAAGTATGTGTGTGTGTATATATATATGTTAAGTATGTGTGTGTATATATATATATGTTAAGTATGTGTGTGTGTATATATATATGTTAAGTATGTGTGTGTATATATATATATGTTAAGTATGTGTGTGTATATATATATGTTAAGTGTGTGTGTGTATATATATATGTTAAGTATGTGTGTGTATATATATATATGTTAAGTATGTGTGTGTGTATATATATGTTAAGTATGTGTGTGTGTATATATATATATGTTAAGTATATGTGTATATATATATGTCAAGTATGTGTGTGTATATATATATGTCAAGTATGTGTGTGTGTATATATATATATGTCAAGTATGTGTGTGTATATATATATGTCAAGTATGTGTGTGTATATATATATGTCAAGTATGTGTGTGTATATATATATATGTCAAGTATGTGTGTGTGTATATATATATGTCAAGTATGTGTGTGTGTATATATATATGTCAAGTATGTGTGTGTGTATATATATATATGTCAAGTATGTGTGTGTGTATATATATATGTCAAGTATGTGTGTGTATATATATATGTCAAGTATGTGTGTGTATATATATGTCAAGTATGTGTGTGTGTGTATATATATATGTCAAGTATGTGTGTGTGTATATATATATGTCAAGTATGTGTGTGTGTATATATATATGTCAAGTATGTGTGTGTGTATATATATATATGTCAAGTATGTGTGTGTGTATATATATATGTCAAGTATGTGTGTGTGTATATATATATGTCAAGTATGTGTGTGTATATATATATATTAAGTATGTGTGTGTGTGTGTAAATATATATATGTTAAGTATGTGTGTGTATATATATATATGTTAAGTATGTGTGTGTATATATATATATATATGTTAAGTATGTGTGTGTATATATATATATATGTTAAGTATGTGTGTGTATATATATATGTTAAGTATGTGTGTGTATATATATATATGTTAAGTATGTGTGTGTATATATATATATGTTAAGTATGTGTGTGTATATATATGTTATGTGTGTGTATATATATATATATATGTTAAGTATGCGTGTGTATATATATATGTTAAGTATATGTGTGTGTGTGTATATATATATGTTAAGTATGTGTGTGTGTATATATATATATATGTTAAGTATGTGTGTGTATATATATGTTAAGTATGTGTGTGTGTATATAAGTATGTGTGTGTGTGTATATATATATATATGTTAAGTATGTGTGTATATATATATGTTAAGTATGTGTGTGTGTATATATATATATATGTTAAGTATGTGTGTGTATATATATATATATGTTAAGTATGTGTGTGTATATATATATATATGTTAAGTATGTGTGTGTATATATATATATATGTTAAGTATGTGTGTGTATATATATATATATATATGTTAAGTATGTGTGTGTATATATATATATATGTTAAGTATGTGTGTGTATATATATATATATATATGTTAAGTATGTGTGTGTGTATATATATATATATATGTTAAGTATGTGTGTGTATATATATATATATGTTAAGTATGTGTGTGTGTATATATATATGTTAAGTATGTGTGTGTGTGTATATATATATATGTTAAGTATGTGTGTGTGTATATATATATATATGTTAAGTATGTGTGTGTGTATATATATATGTTAAGTATGTGTGTGTGTATATATATATGTTAAGTATGTGTGTGTGTATATATATATATATATATGTGTTAAGTATGTGTGTGTGTGTATATATATATATATGCTAAGTATGTGTGTATATATATATATATATGTTAAGTGTGTGTATATATTTATTAATGAATGTATGGCATAATCACGTAGACACATCGGTTCTTGTCAGATCACCAACGTTAAGCAACGTAGAGTTTGGCTAGATGGGTGATCATTTAGGAATTCTAGGCAGTGTATGTTCTCTCCGCTTATCTTGGCATTGTTTCTAGTCAACCTTAACCTCCACTTGCCAGTGGTATTTAACAATGCTGACTATGGAGGGGTGTGGTTGGAGATTGCGCAACTCTTGCCACAAAAATTTCACATACGAGCACCCTTACAGTAGGTATCTATAATCTGCCAAGACTTAAGGAAGCTACCATATTTATGGATACTCCTAAACTAATTAATCTATCTTTATAAATTTTGTAAGAGGTGAAAATCTGAACCATATTTAGTTTTGTAAAAATAGTATGGAAACCTTTTGTGAAAATTCAAATATCTTTGGGGTTTTTTTCTTTATCCTCCTCACCTCCTCTTACATTTTCTTCATCTTCTCTCCCTCTTCATCTCCACATCCTCTTCTCTTCTTTGTCTTTTCGCTTTTCTTCTCTTCTCCTTTTTTTTTTTTTTAAACAAAATAATGAAAAAAATCTTTTAATCAAATAAGAAAAAACAAAGAAAAAAAAAGACTTATAATGTCAACTTTTTAATAATCCTTTTCTGACTCTCTAGTTGAATCGAAAATCTTTGAGATTTGAACCCTTGAATTTGACCTTTAAGTTGAAAGTCCTTCTTTTGGAATTGAGGTCTTTTGAAAAGGTTGTTGATTTTTGTGACCTTAGATTTTATAAAATATTTATTTATTTTGGAAAAGAAAATTGATTTTTCTCGACAACATGAAAAGAAATATTCAATCATTAAAATATGATTCATTCAGTTCATTGATTGTTTATTTTTTGGTTTAAGCACACAAAAGAACCATAATACTTGACTTTTGTTGGTAAATATAATTTCTCATCTGAAATTACTTTTAAGATTTTTTTTTTTTTTTACAAGGGAGTTACCATTTATGGCCTGAATGCCACTTAAGGATAAGGGTTAATAGATGTAAGGTTGTCACTCTGAGGCATCATCTTAGTGACCGTTATTGGTGGAAATTGGGTAGAATTTCATTTATTTTAAATTTTATATATATATATATATATATATATATATATATATATATATATATATACAATTATTATTATAAAGTGCCTTTTAATCAATAAAGTTGAGCCCTCTTTAGAGAATTACGTAAAAAATCCACCTAAGCACAAATGCAATATTCCAACTTTCTGTGAATGAATATTTTCTGACTACTTAGTTTGCTGATTTAGCATTTATAGATACTTAATGTTCTTTAATTTCTGTGTTAATTTCTGGTGGCCCGGAGGTAGAATACCAGCATACAAAGTCGCCTCTGACTTTGTGATGGGGGTTTAAATCTCCCAATTGATGATTATTATAACTTCCTATACTGATGATTGTATGAGCATGAAATACTAGTGTTTATTTATATATATATATATATATATATATATATACAAATATTACATAGTCACTACACTAAACATGGTAATGTATCGGACAAATTGGTTTGCAAGAAACCAAGTCACTCGTTAGGCGACGTAAAAAAGTTTATTTGCCACTGAAGGCATCTTGTTCAAAAATGGAAGAAGTGAAATATATATATTTTTTATTTATTTATAAAAATAAAATATTAAAACACTAAAATTTAAGTGGGAAGGGTTGACATTAAGTGACATTTTAGGCTCAAAATAGAAGGCAATAAGGGGAAAGAGAATGTCAAGACTTAACACGATAAATGAAAAGAGTAGAAAGGGATAAAAAGGGAAAGGAAAGGACAACAAAAAAAGAAAGAACAGAAAGAAGGATATATATAATTATTTATTTAAAGAATATTGTCCTTTATATATATATATATATATATATATATATATATATAATCGAACCCGTACTGTGAAGTAGGAAAAAAATGAGGAAAAAACCTGACGTCTTTGCTGTTACAACCACCGCCAAACCGGAAGTGACGTAGGGTTAAATTAAGGCTAGACAATTGAAAGGAGAGAATGATTTTAAAAAATATCGGCGAAAAAGGCGACCCCTCCCCTCCTGTAGAAAAGTGCCCGGTTGAAGGTGTAGATATTAATATTTTTAGCCAATCTTTCGATATTGTAAAAATCCATCGCCTCTGTCGAAAGTTTTAGGCAGACATACATACATACATACATACATTTATATATTGGTAACTAACAATTTTTGACCCAAACCGATTAAAAATCTTGCCATATCTCTGAATGCCCTTTATGTCAAATTTCAAATGTTTAAACCAGAAATTGTCTGAGTAATTTGGTAGAGACCGAAGAGGTCAATTTTTTTCAAATTTGACCCCTATTATGACCCCTTAACATTTATTGTTTTGGGCTCAAATCAAGTTATTAAGTTAGATTCATGTCCAAGGAATCTATATCTAAAATTTCAATTATTTATACCCCAAATTGTTGGAGGAGTTTGGTAGAGTTCTCAAAGGTCAAATCGTTGAATTTTGACCCCATAACAGGCCAATTTCTGCCCGAAAACGAATTACAAAGATTTTCCCAAATCTCAGTACCCTGTATATCAAATTTCGAGTCTGTAGACTTAAAATTGACAATTATTGCATAAGGAAATGTACACACAGACATGTTCACTTTTATAGATATGCTAGCATGGGTGCCCGGCGTTGTCCGGGTATTTGGAGGTGTATGTTGAGCAAAAAAAAAAAAGCAGTCAATTTTTTTAAACTTTGACCCCTATTATGACCCCTTAACATTTATTGTTTTGGGCTCAAATCAAGTTATTAAGTTAGAGCCATGTCCAAGGAACCTATATCTAAAATTTCAAGTGTTTAGACCCAAAATTGTCAGAGGAGTTTGGTAGAGTTCTCAAAAGTCAGATCGTTGAACTTTGACCCCTTATCAGCCAAATTTCTGGCCGAAAATCGATCACAAAGATTTCCCAAATCTCAGTACCCTGTATATCAAATTTCGAGTCTGTAGACTGAAAATTGACAGAGTTATTGCATAGGGAAATGTACACAGACAGATACACAGACACGTTCACTTTTATAGATATATATATATAAATATAATAATATTTATTTATACAGACATGTAACAGGGTTTGCTACACTAGCATGACGATATTTGTCTCTGTAGTTATTAATAACTAAAGTCTTAATGAAAAGACAGGCTTTTTTGCCTGACGAGATCTATTGAGCACTATTTTATAAACCTGGTAGAAATTCTCTGGGTTTTTATCTAATAAATACATTCTTTTCACACACGCATGCGTGCGAGAGAGCCTTTGAGGCCTAAACTAATGATTGGAATATATGTTGATCCTCATTTGTAGATTTGTGTTGTTCAGTAAACAAAAATGAGTATCATTGTAACATCTCCTAAAATAAAACTTTATTGCTTATTTTAAACTGGAGTTAGTTTTGTTTGAAGGGAAAATCCCTCTGTTACAGCACTGACAAAGATTACATGACCCTGCACCAACTTCAGACACAACAACAAGTAGATGATCACTGCATCTGTAGTGAATATACAAACGCATGTTCACATTTGAGCGGTATGGGCTCCAGTGACACTAGAGTACTTTGAAATGCAAAATTTGTTTGCTTATTTGGAAACTGACTCAAAAAAGTGGGGATCAACAGGATGGGTCTACTTAATTTTGTTACGTTTTCTTCCACCTAAATCTCAATAATTCTTTCTTTTTTTTTTTTTTCAACTGTCAAGGAAATTTTGACAACTTTCATAATAAAATCTTATGTAATACATTATTCTGGGGACCCACATAAAAAAAAAAGTTGATATGCTATAAAACAAAGCAACTAAACCAAATATCATGAATAAATATTTGGAGATATATAGAACTTGAAGCATAAAAACTGTTACCAAAATGACTGGATTTGGCATTAAATAATTTGAAAGGAATTGCTGTAAAACAAAGCAACCAGACTATAAAGATAAGCATGAGAGTTGAATAAATTTAAGCAATATCTCGGTATATTTTTTACATCCGGGCAATACCAGTTTGATCTGCTTGTAGCAAATAAGCAAACTCAACCATCAATAATAATTATAGCATTAAATGACAAGGTTGTTAAAAAAACAAAACTATTTAACTCCCAAATGTTTTTCCCTCTAAAACAGCAAAATCGTTTCCTCATCTTGTTTTTGGCTCAATTTCAAAATTTTGGGAAAATGCTTTCTAAACCGTTTGACATTAAAGGTCGTTAAAGTCAAACAATAAAGCAATTTCCTGAACATACCACTTTTTTTTTTTTACCTTATTTCGTATTGCAGAGATATTTTATTTATTTATCAAACACATGCCAACATGTAAAACGGTTGTTAAACCAATGATGGTGGTGGTAGTTAAACGAGTGGAAATTCTGCACAAAGTTCATGACGATCGTAACTCAGGGATTGTCTGCTTTGCATGAAGTTCCTCTTTGTATGTTGTTCTTGTGCTGGTCTGAAGATATTGACTTCCTGACTTAAATGCACCAAACATTGACGGCATTGTTCTTTTTCCTAAATTCAAGCATGTTCTGCAAAGCCAAAATAACAGCACCCGATTTTCTCTATAAATCAACCAAACTAAACACCATGAATAAATATTTGAAATATAAAAAACTTGAAGCATAAAAACTTGCCAAAATGGTTGAACCCAAAAAGGGTTGATGTGCTGTTAAACCAAACCAAACAGTATGAATAAATATTTGAAGGTTAGATTCAACATTAAATAACCCAAAAAGGGTTGATATGCCATAAAGCAAAAATAACCAACCAATCTTTGTGTTGTAGCTATTCATTAACCTGTAAGATCGCAGGATTTTACCACCAAAACCGAGAACTACAAGGATTTTACCACCAAAACCGAGACTACAAGGCTAAAAAATTTGCATGCAAAGTTGAGGAACGTTTCTAAATTTTTAAGATAAGGATTGCTTATTTGTATTAGTTGGGTTCTTTAAACTACAAACTACTGTTCTCATCTTGATTGTTATTTTCACAACTTTTCAGCCATTGTAATCTCTGACCTTCTTCAGATGTATCTTGTTACATTTGGGAATCTCCAAAGGAAACCACCTGAAAACACAGTTTGTATACTATACATGAATGGCATGTTTGAAGAACTTCAACGAATATGTAATCCATATAATATCATAATATAATATGTAATCCATATAATATCAGGATAATAATATAATATGTAATCCATATAATATCATAATAATAATAATATAATATGTAATCCATATAATATCATAATAATAATATAATAAATCCATATAATATCATAATAATAATATAATATGTAATCCATATAATGTCAGGATAATATTCAGAAGCGATTGGACTCTCCAGAAACATTTTATGCAACACCCTTCAGAAGATATCATTACTAAGAACTGTGTCTATGAGATCCCATGTAAATGTGGAAAACTATACAAATGTGAGACAGGTCGTCCATAAAAGGTAAGGTTAGAAGAATACTGAAAAGCCGTAATACATGGAGAGATTGAAAAGTCAGGTATGACTGACCATATCTGAAGGGAAAAAGGAAACCATCTACCATTATGGGATGAAGTAAAAATTATAGACAGAAGAACGGTAGAGAGGAAGACAACTCAAAGAAGCAGTACATCATATGATGGGTAACAACCAATTACTAAGTAGACCTAATATAGAATTTAACAAAATATTGGAACCGTTAATTATAAATAATAGATAATATATATAGTAATAAGTAAAGTAATATATATATATATATATATATATATATATATATATATATATATATATATATATATATATATATATATGGCATAATTACATTGACACACCGGTTCCTGTTGGATTACCGAAGTTAAGCAATGTTGAACCTGGTCAGTACTAAATGGGTGACCATTTTGGACTTAGAGGTGCTGTATGTGCTCTCCGCTTATCTCGGCATTGTTTCCAGTCAAGCAGTGTCGATTCAGAAGTGTGGTTGGGATTGCGCAACCTTGCCTGACAATTACATGTGCAGCTGCCCTTACAGAGGGTATCCTTTGTCTTTAGAGACTGAACGGAGGCATCGAATATATAGTAATATGTAGTAATAAATTCTGATCTAGAAATAAGGTAGGCTTAAGATTCCTAAATGTTGTTTGTATTGTCTGCAATTGCTGTTCTCAGTGATGGGGATAAACACCTGCAATCTTGCAACCAATGAGGAGAACTTCAATTGATTTTTTCAAAGTTTTCTCACAGTTGTGAGAAAACTTTGAAAAAATCAATTGTAAAAGTGATATTCTCCTGAAGGTTGAAGTTTAATCCTCGTGTGACCCAAATATACAATTGTGAATTACTTAGGAGCTCTATTCAGTCATGGCTGATGGAACGAGAGTATGCTACCTCCATAAAATAAAGAGTTCCGTTTGAAATTTCATGCCGATTCCAGAGTTCAACAGAAACATTCCCGAGTTCAACAGGATGCACCTGAAGAAGGTTGGGGGTTGCATCGTCTGAAACATTGTGAAAATGAAACTCGATGAGAACAGTAAAAGAATCCAAATAATTCAAAGCCAAGGAAACTTTAGTCTAAGATATTTAAAGAAATGATGCAGAAATAACATTGTCATTTTTATTTCATTAATTTGCACTTCTACATCTGACACGTCTTTGTTTGCCACATCCAGAATCAGACGACCAGAGGACAACGGATCCTGATATAGACTCCTGAATTCTCACTAGAGCTCTATTAATCAGGTAACTCTGATTCTGTCATGTTGTCACTTAACTCCTTACTATTGTGAGGAAGAGTTGGATTTTAAGGAGGTGATATCAATGGTTTGGGATGATTTTTTTTTTTCCTTTATCATAAATAGATATTTGGTGCTTCTCCATATTCAAAACTAAATAACAATTCTAAAAGACATTGTCACCACAGTCTGCATTAGTGACATATACGTTTGTTACTTTGTGGTATGAGGAAGTTGGACGGAGAATAGAATAAAAAGATGTAAAAAGGAAAACAGGAAGAAGAGGAAGTACGTCGGTTTACCACGTTAGAAAAATTCAGGACTCTCATTTATTCATAATAACTTGTACTGACGTCAGATCAACTGCGGCTTTAAATATTGCCCGTGAACCTACCTATGGCGCACACTCCTGCTACTTCTCATGAACATACCCGTGCATGATCCGACCTTTTCGACATAATTTACCCTGCCTTTTCTTCGCTTTTGACAGACTCTCAAGAAAGTTTGACAAAATAATCCTCCAATTTTAACAGACATTAGTTTCCATCCTTTTTTCTTCCTCACTATTTTTTTGTTTCTCTTATTTATTTTATAATTTTTTGACTCTGAATCAAGATGGTGGGATGGTGTTGAGGCATATATCATTATTTATCTACTTACTCTTCCGATCCAGCATTGCCCGGTAGTTTTTTTACTTGGAATTCTTTAACCGTGCCATTTTTTTTTTGTTTGTTTTGTTTTGTTTTGTTTTTTTTTATCCAAGAGCAGTAACTCCATATAAATGAATGCATCAATTTGAAAATAAATCTGATCCGGACAAATTATTTTTTCGAAGGGATTAAATCGAATTATATTTTATTCTTCTTAACAACATGCTGCAATTGTCCACAAGAAAAACTGACAAAAAATAAAATATTGATTTTGTAGGAAGAAAGCTATTGATGAAAAAGAAACAATTAAGACTTACTTTACTTTATATATTAGATATAATAAAATTGTTACTTCGTTAGTACGAGTATAAAACCTATTTTCTATTTTAAATCATGTACTCACTCAGATGCAAGGAAAGATTTTTAATTCAATATTCATCTCATGATGCAAACATTTTTAATTTACTTTTTCTTTAAAGTTTTCTTTTCAAATTTAATATATCAGTAAATATTTGTTTTTAAAATGTTTTTATCACTACTTTACAACCTAAAATATGCATTAAATATACTTCAGGACAATGTTAAATATCAACAGAAAACAACAACAAAACTATGTTCCAAGCATGCAAAGATATTAAGTTAACAATATGGAGTATGTTTCTGTCTTGTTGCTTGCTTTATTAGGTGAGTCTGACTTCTGTGTAGAGATCACGAAAATCACATCTCAAGATTTCATGAAGTTCTCCTCGTTGGTTGCAAGATTGCAGGTGTTTACCCCCATGACTGAGAACAGCAAGGCTCGACAATTGCATACAAGGCAGGTTTGACCAAAAACAGACACCGGAATGGCACAAAAGAAACGTTGCCGCTTTCATTTCATTCGTTTGTGGTTTTGTGCCTAACATTTTTTGTCATATGCATAGGCAGAGACGGTCAGAGGACGATGGATCCTAATGTTGACTCCTGATGGATAGCTTTGACGTTGTTTCTGGCCCTATTGTAGTCAGGCTAGGATTAGACTTTGTTGTTGCTGTGCTTAAAGAAAAAAGAAAAATTTGTGGGAAAGCCTGCATTAACCTGGAAAAAACTTATTGTGGACAGAAGAGAAAGAATTGTTCATTTTTAAAGAGAAAAGATTAGATTTTGTTTGCATTCGAATTTCATCCAAATAAGCTTAATAAATAAAAAAATAAATAAATTATCACAAACTGAAATTGAAAAGTATTTCACTATATTTATCCATTTTTGCACACTCAACTGGCTCAATTGAGATACTATTAGATTAGCATTTCAAGATGGTGACTAATAGAATTTTGAGCTTTTAAAGAAATTGAAAACGTTTTATCATAAAAAGCATCAACTAAACAGCTGAATATTGTAAAAAGCTGTTTAAAATCAATCACAGTGTAATATTTGTGCTCTCTCTCTCTTCCCTCTTCCCTTTCTCTCTCTCTCTCTCTCTCTCTCTCTCTCTCTCTGAGGAAGGATAACTTAATATTTAGGCCTCATCAGACCAACCAGTAGCCATTGCTGAACGTCTCAGGGCTAAAGATGAAAAGCAGGATATTTATAAAATAGCAGGAAAAATGAAAATCCAGTCCTTTTAAGATTGTGACATATTTCCATTCAATGAATCTCGGTCACGAATGCTCATTCTAATGTAACTCCTTTTTTACTACTGAAATATATTTATTAATGTCCTTTCAGAATATACCTATATGAATAAAACAGTAGATGTGTCTGTGTGTGTGAAAATGTTTAACCGATAAAAGCTTAAACTACTGGTCACATAACACTGAAATTAATAGGAAATAGTAATACACCAAGGATGGCTTATAACAAGTAAAATCTTTGTTTGGGTGGATGAATAACACATATAGACATATGTCAGCAAGTTGAAATGCAAAATGTTCATTTCAACTTGTCAACATTTCTATTACTTTTGCGCAATTCATTCATAGCTTGAAGTAGTTTAATTTGAAATCCTATTATTTATCTGTCGATAGCTCAAACGGTAGGGAATGTAGCTGAAGCGCTAAAAGTTTTGGTTTTGATTCTAGTTGATGGCACCCAACTCATTTTTTTTTTTTAATCTTCTGAAATCGGTACTAAATATTAAGTACAATATAATATTCAATAGATAATTTACTCTGTAATAATTAAATACGAAATCTGCATGAATTAAAGTATATTTAAGCATATTTTATGACCAGGCAAACCTGAGCGGCCCTCGCTAGTCTAGCTATAAAGGTCTATTCCAAAATCCCTCATAGAAGTTTGTGACATTTTCATTCTATGGACATTCAGCACAAATACAAACAGCATGATATAATTGTCATCTTTGGAATAGAACAGATACTACACTTTAATTATATTTCACAAAACATACTGAAAAAATGTTATACAATGAATGTGGCACAATGCCAAACTGGGTGGAGTTTGTGTGTCATCTTTTTGGTCTATTCTCTTAAACCAGTTCCAGTCACCACAATATCTCATTTGAACTATGGGCAATCCTACTTATGTTATCTCCACATTTTGATGTTTTTTATTTATAAAACTATATATATAGTTTCAATTTCATTAGTTGGGGATTTCTACTAAAACAAAAAACAAAAAAAAAATGGGCAAATATTTACAATAAAACAGAAGAAAATGGTAGATGGTTAGTAACCCCAC
This sequence comes from Euprymna scolopes, assembly GCF_053919585.1. Classification (NCBI taxonomy): domain Eukaryota; kingdom Metazoa; phylum Mollusca; class Cephalopoda; order Sepiida; family Sepiolidae; genus Euprymna; species Euprymna scolopes. Next base: position 84,260,619 of record NC_136511.1, on the reverse strand, counting down.
CCCCAATAGATCAGGATAGAAATGATTTGTTCTTTTCTTTGGGGGGGGGGGGTCCATCGGTGAAAATAAGTGAGTCACTTTGATCCTAACCCAAAGGCAAAGAAGGTGTACTTTAATTTGAGTTTTATGCTTGACACAACAGTGACATCACACATAGACGTATATATCTACTATTATATAAAATGAACTTTATTTATAGGAGTTCGTTCCCTATGAACTCAAACAGCTAGGCTAATTTTTTTATAATTTCATACGAAGGTACTTGATGTATTTGGGGGTGTTCTTACATAGGTTTTGTATCAGAATGCGTCTGATAAGTATCAAAAATCGAAAAAATCCAATTAAAGAAAGAAGTCCGATTTTGACCAAAGTTAACACTTTTATACAACGTGCATTTGAGAAGTTTTATCACCGCACAAGCAGAAAGGCCCAGCCTATAAAATCAACTGTAGATTCTTTTATAAGACAGGGGCATGTTCAAAATAAATGTTTCTGTTTAGAGCACAATTGAACCATGATGCTTGACTTTTGCATTTTAAAAATTAAGTGAAGTCATTATTTACAGATAGTTTTATCAAATCAACAGTAGATTCTCTACAGTGCAATGTAGACTCATTGTGGGGAGGCATGTGAAACTTCCTCCCCGATACACTGCGGAGAGAGTTTCAACTAGAGTAGGCAATCAATCGATTTGATTTTTAAAAAATGGGTGATTTCACTGATTTTGATGAGAATAAAAGTATCAGAAGTTGGAACATGTGTTGATCCTCATTTAATCCCGGACATGATCGAGTCTTCCTGCTAATGTGTGTGTGTGTGTGTGTGTGTGTGTGTGTGTGTGTGTGTGTGTGTGTGTGTGTGTGTGTGTGTATAAAGTGGGAGGCACAAATTCTATTAGCTTAGTAGCTTTTTAAGGCCTAAAAAATCAGTACAGAAAAAAAATTAATATTGTTCTTCTCGCCATTGAATTTAAATGATTCACTTCCAACTAGAGAGACCCTCAAATAGTCGAAACCATTTCAAGGCGTCTCCATTAAATCTGAAAATAAATACATTTTCTCTTTTCGTACACCATTACTTTGGTTTAATTTTATCAGGCTTCCACCCAACTCCAAAACTGGAGTTTCCTTTGGGATTCTCTGGGTTGCTGGCCATATTAACCCATATGTAAATCCGAGGGTGGTTCACATTGCTTTGTATGAAACTACAGTTTGTTCAAATATCAAATTGTTTTTTTTTCTTTTCTTTTTATGTTCATTTATTTATTTATTTATTTATTTTTATTTTTTTTTTTTTTTTCACATGCCCACGTATTAATCAGGTTGTCATGACTTGGACAAATCAACTACTGTTGTAAATGTCTAAACACCTACATTTGAATTCCATACTGACATTCTCATAAATTACATACAATTATCCGCCCATCATCAATTTCCATATATATATATATATATATATATATAAAACGTCATGCATCTATGTGAAATGTTAAGAGAGATATTACGTACCTTTTTTTAGTATTTACTTCAACAGTGCTCAATAACTTGAGTAGAGCTAAGTAGTAAGTTATGAAAATATGAATATTACTCTATGCAGTATTTTCCATGTTTCCTCCCTGTAAGGACTCGTTAGAAACATAAAATATATCTTCTTATAACAACGTTTTATATGGATACATGAAATAATAATATAGATTTATAATGTTAACTGAAATTAACACCTTTGTGTGTGTGTATATGTGTGTGTTAAAATGTCCACGTATGTTTCTAGAATAGTAATTTTAAGGTTATGAAGTTTTTAAAAGTATATAAACGATGTTTTATCAAATTTAATATTTTATTTTTTATATTTCAAGCAGTTCTCTGCCAAGAATACCCTCCAAAGTATACATGGGTATAGTCCCGAACAATCTTTGGTAGGAACACAGATTTGTTAACTTACAAAGTGAAATTGTAGCTGAAAACGCGGATGCAATGCATGCAGCAAGAAAAGCATATGTTTGAAATTGAATACCAGGCCTGCCCATGCGCAAATAATGGAGACTGTATTTTCTGTAGAAGGAATAAATCTGCTAGATGGACGTGATCTAGTATGGTTATTAGTTGAGAAGCCAAACAAATGCTGATCAAATATGGATGCGAATATTTAATGTGTGGTTCGTTAGATAGTCAGGAGGATTTTGATGATGGTGATAAAAGCAAAGGTGGCTATGTAGACATGCATGACGATAATAGACCATGGATGGAGGGAGAAGATTTTGTTTTATGGCCTATCAGCCCGTTTTCAGGTGCAATCATTTTGGAAAACGGTTTTGTGTTTAAAGTTCTTTATATCTTCAAATATTTATTTATAGTGTTTGGTTTGGTTTGGTTGTTTCTTAGAGAGGAATTTTTATTTTTGGCATTGCAGAACATGCTTAAGTTTTGCAAAAGAAAAAAAATTAATAATATCAATGTTTGGTACATTAAGTCAGGAAGCCGGTATACTTCAGGCAGCCTGACCTGGTATCTATAGCAGTGTAAAAAGAGGGCTTGACTGATGTACAACTTGATAAAGAAGATACAATGTGAATGATGTAGGTGCAGAGAAGGTTGTGACACTCAAACCAAAACAGGTTGTAAATTGTAGAAAGTTAAACTAAAGTGAAAAAAAAATTTGAGAAATATCAATAGTTAGCAAAGCCATAGATGCCAATAAATATTATTTAAGATGACAGTGGACCCCTTCTGCCTTGGTCCTGGATATGACCTTAAACTATATCCGATGGTGAGGCCCCATCTTGGAGGCTTTGGGGAGTGTGGACCCACCCTTTAATTGCCATTTCTCCCAGGTCCATTCTGACCTGGAGTGGTAGTACCTGTTAGGGTCCCAACTATGGGTTAAATAGAAACCGACTTGAAAAAAAAACAAACAAATTCTATTAAAAAATTGTTCTTCAAAATAACTGGATTTGGCATTAAATAACCTGAAAAGGGTTGATCTGCCGTAAAACAAACACGACCAACCAACCCTTTTGCCTTGATTTACAAAATGATGTTTTTGTTGGACCCTGTCTCTGTGCGAAATACTGAAGAATCAACAGACTCAACTGAGTTTTTTTTTTTTTTTTTTCTACATTGGATCCTTTTGTTTAGGAGGCAAAACGGCAAGAACTGTCAAGCTGAATCAAAAGTAAGGTCTGCACTGTTGTTCCTGACGTAGGTCAGAATAAGATTAGCATCCAATGGGTGTAACACAGATAAATTAAAAAAAAAAAACTCAAGTTCATTAAAGCCAGATTTGTTGATCAAGGACTTCAAGAATCATATCATATCTTGTCGCTCCATCTCTTTAACCAGCGGCGTGCGGTTTCATTACCAACACTGAGGTCTTCGTCCGTGCAGTTGGGCCCCAGTGGGCAAGATGTTAAAATGTGCTCGATGGTCTGAACTTGGGCACCACAGGGGCATTCAGCAGTTGTAAAGTAACCCCACATGAGGAGGTTGTCGCCAGTTTTTGCAACTTTTGCCCTTGCTCTATTCAGAGTGACCCACTCCGAACGGGACAGGTGTGTGCCAGGTGGTAAGGTTTCACTGGGCTCTGGCAGTGCTATATTTGTAGACTGAGGGTCTACCTCTCTCCACATCTGCAGCCGGTAGGAGGATGTAGGAGTGTCCGGTAGTTCCTCCACTGTGGCAAAGCTTCGCCAGGACACAAGTCGTCTAGCCACCTCCGAGTAGCCATAGAGAGGGTGTCTGGGGTCTTCAAGTTGTTTAGTATGCTCAACTCTCGCAATTATATCCCGGCGGACTTTAGGTGGTGGTATGCCACTTAATCGGTATAGGGCTGGTAGAGGTGTGCTTTTTAAGTTTCCGGTTATGATCCGGCAAGCTTTGTGGAGATCTGCGTCAATGCGGTGAGCATGGGCTGAGCGAGACCATACTGCAGCACCATATTCAGCTGTGAAGTAACATAGGGCTAATGATGTTGTCCTTAGCGTGTGTGGGTCTGCTCCCCAACTCGAGTTAGCCAGTATGTTGACTTCGAGGCACGATCTTCTTTCGGAGCTTGTCTATGTGTGTCTTGAAGGAGAGAGTTCGGTCCAGTGTGATGCCAAGGTAGACTGGATATGGTTCATTTACTAGCTCCTTACCTTCCCATTGGATCTTCAGCTTCCTGTTGGCTATGTGGTTGTTAAGGTGGAAACTACAAACTTTTGTTTTCCCAGGATTGGGATTGAGGAACCATTTCTTATAGTAGGAGGGTAGGGTTTTTAAGGCACTGGAAATTCTTTTCTCAATTGCTTCAAAGCTCTTGTCTTGTGTCGCAAGACACGTGTCATCCGCATAGATGAATCTACGGATGTCTGTAAATTCTGGTAGATCATTTGTATAGATGTTAAACAAAGTCGGCGCCAAGACAGAACCCTGGGGCAGACCATTCTTCTGTGACCTCCACCGACTCTGCCTACCATCCATTTCGACAAAGAATCTTCGATTCCGGAGAAGAGATTCCATAATGGAAACCATTTTTCTGTTCTTCAAGGTCTGGCCAACTTTCAGCAGAAATGCTCGGTGGTTGATGGTGTCATAGGCTGCCGTGAGGTCGATAAATACAGCCCCTGTGATTTTTTTTCTTTCATACCCATCCTCTATATACTGAGTCAAGTTCAGAACCTGACCAACACATGAACGCCCCCCCTCCCTGAACCCAGACTGGTCGTCCGTTAGCTGGTCTTCAACTATTGGTGATATCCTGGCCAGAATGAGGCGTTCATACAACTTGTACAGTACACACAACAAGGATATAGGGCGATAGCTAGATGGTAGTTGGGGATCTTTCCCTGGTTTAAGAAGAGCTATAACTTTTGCCTGTCGCTAGATCTTGGGAATGTTGTATCCAGCAGCACAGGAGTTGAACAGTGATAGGATCCATTCACGAGATCTTGGCCCAAAATTCTGGATCATCTCATTCAAAATTCTGGATCATCTCATTCAAAATTCTGGATCATCTCATTCAAGAAGAGACAGGATCAGTCAGATCAGATTCTCCCACATGGTCCAATCAGAGGATTAGGATTACATTAGCTATCATTGCTTCAAACGGATGGTCTTGTAATTCTCTTGATATAAAGACTGCATTTCTTCAAGGTGTAGGAACTGACATACCAATTTATTACCTTCACCTGAGGTTGTCAGTGACAGGGGCAAACTTTGAAATCTCTCAAAGTGTGTGTATGGTTGACTAATGTTTCAAGGTCCTGGTATTTTACAATGAATGGTTTGTTACTGCAACTGAGAACTGGCGTATTCAAGTATTATCGAGCTATCTTCACATGGTTTTGTAATAGAAAACTCCCTGCACATGTTGATGATTTTTGTTGGGGTGGCTTTGATTCAAGATCTCTATTATTGAGAAGGTCAAAAACATTGTAGTGTTCTTCTCTGAACTTACAGTCTTCAGATTATACAACTTTTGAATATAATACATCTTTATTCCCTTCCTACCATCACTTCGTATTCAGTTCATACTCCGTTGTCATCTGTAAAATCATATTCGGTTGTGATTAGACAAAGAGACTCAAAGTCGCATCTGATATTATTTAATGGCTATCAGAAAGTGTATTTTATTCATTTCAAACAATAACATTTACATTTTTCTATTTTCTTTTATTTTTTTCCTTTGTTTTTCCTATTCTTTCTCTTTGTTTGTTCTCGTTTTTTTTTTTTCTTTCATTATTCCTTTCTCTTTCCGTTTTATTCTTTTCCCCCTTTCTGTTTCTTGTTTTTCCATCCTTTTCTTGTCTGTGTTTTTATTTCTTTTTCTGTTTTTTTTTCTTTTTATCCCTTTTTTCTCATCTCTTCCTTTTTCTCATTTTTCATATTTTTTTTTCTCGTTATGACTTTTTTTTTACTGCACCCTGTCCCTTTTCTTTTTTTTTTTCTTTTTTTTTCTCACGTTTTTTTATTCATTATTTTGGTTTTGTTTTCTTTCATGGGTTAGGATGAAGATTGGTCATTACATTGTCTGTGAAAGTCCTTGTTATATTGATTGGATTGCTAATGACTTTTAATTGAGTCACCAAACATTTAGACAGCAAACGTTTCATATCAATTAATAATGCGTAATACGTTTTCTGAAACGATAAAAGACCTATCTTTTCAATTTGTTCCTTTTAGAAAAGCTTCTGATTTAACCACTCCCACCTTCTCTCTTTATCTCTCACTGTTTCTCGCTTTTTCCTTCTCTCTCTTTCCCTCGCTTTTTCCTTCTTTCTCTTTCCCTCGCTTTTTCCTTCTCTCTCTTTCCCTCGCTTTTTCCTTCTCTCTCTTTCCCTCGCTTTTTCCTTCTCTCTCTTTCCCTCGCTTTTTCCTTCTCTCTCTTTCCCTCGCTTTTTCCTTCTCTCTCTTTCCCTCGCTTTTTCCTTCTCTCTCTTTCCCTCGCTTTTTCCTTCTCTCTCTTTCCCTCGCTTTTTCCTTCTCTCTCTTTCCCTCGCTTTTTCCTTCTCTCTCTTTCCCTCGCTTTTTCCTTCTCTCTCTTTCCCTCGCTTTTTCCTTCTCTCTCTTTCCCTCGCTTTTTCCTTCTCTCTCTTTCCCTCGCTTTTTCCTTCTCTCTCTTTCCCTCGCTTTTTCCTTCTCTCTCTTTTCCTCGCTTTTTCCTTCTCTCTCTTTTCCTCGCTTTTTCCTTCTCTCTCTTTCCCTCGCTTTTTCCTTCTCTCTCTTTCCCTCGCTTTTTCCTTCTCTCTCTTTCCCTCGCTTTTTCCTTCTCTCTCTTTCCCTCGCTTTTTCCTTCTCTCTCTTTCCCTCGCTTTTTCCTTCTCTCTCTTTCCCTCGCTTTTTCCTTCTCTCTCTTTCCCTCGCTTTTTCCTTCTCTCTCTTTCCCTCACTTTTTCCCCTCTCTCTTTCCCTCGCTTTTTCCCCTCTCTCTGTCTCTCGCTTTTTCCCTCTCTCTGTCTCTCGCTTTTTCCCTCTCTCTGTCCCTCGCTTTTTCCCTCTCTTTGTCTCTCTCTCTCTTCTCTCTCTCTGCCCCTTTCTCTCTCTCTCTCTCTGTCCCTTTCTCTCTCTCTCTCTGTCCCTTTCTCTCTCTCTCTGTGTCCCTTTCTCTCTCTCTCTGTGTCCCTTTCTCTCTCTCTCTCTGTCCCTTTCTCTCTCTCTCTCTCTGTCCCTTTCTCTCTCTCTCTCTCTGTCCCTTTCTCTCTCTCTCTGTCCCTTTCTCTCTCTCTCTGTCCCTTTCTCTCTCTCTCTCTGTCCCTTTCTCTCTCTCTTCGTCCCTCTCTCTCTCTCTCTCTCTCTATCCCTCCCTCTCTCTATGTGTCCCTCCCTCCCTCTCTCTCTACCTTTCTCCCTCCCTCCCTCCCTCCCTGTTCCTCCCTCTTTATTTCTTTCCATTTCTCTTTATCTATCTATCATAAGCTGCTGTTAGTTCTTATAGGAAATTGATTTGAGAAAGAAAAAAAAAAATTGAAATTTCATTCAAGAGTTCTCAACCTCTAAACTTATTAATTCCTGTTTGACCGAGTTCTTTTCATCTGGGGGGCTTGATATGGGTTAGTATGTGTGATATGGGTTAGTATGTGTGCGGAGAAGTGTAGTGCTAACAAAGAATGTGTCTCTCCTCCTCCAAGTCTGATCCAGATTTTCAAGTTTTTAAACCAAAACAAAACTTGGCCTGATATTGCATTTTTTACTGTTTGTTTTTTGTTTTTTTGTTTTTTTCATAAAGCAAAATCTTCAAGAATTCGGATTACATTTACATGGTTAGCGCATTGGTCTAGTGACACCAAAACTCATTTGCTCATTTTTTAAGTTTGTGAGTTTATTTTCCACTTTTGTAAACATAATTTTTGCCATAATAGTTAGTGAGTGCTAATAAGTTGGGAGACCATCACAAAACGACTCCTAATGAATACGAGTTATCCCCCTTGTTGATTTAGATTTTTTTATTCTTATAATTGAAAAGTATTTTAATGATGCCAATCACTTTTTAAATAAACCAAGACATTTTTGAAAATCTTATAGTGTCAATAACATGATACAAATAATAACACATGAAAATTGATTACTTAAAATCAAAGTTTGATCTGCCAGCTTAAATGCTATTTAGGTCCAAGTTATAAATCCACAGAAGATAACTTTATAGACTTTTGAACATGTAATTACAGATATCTTCATGATGAGTTTGCTGCAAAATCATACCTATAACAGACCGAGAGATCTTACATTTGGGAGACTCTACTAGAAGTAGGATATCTAGTCAGTTCACGTTTTTTATAGCTGCTACCCCACTCTCATCACTTAGAGAAAATTCTGAAAGAGAATTCTAACCTATCAAAATTGTTTCAGCAGGGATTCTGTATCCCTATCTTTACTATTATATAAAAGGACTTTGTGTATCTGTGAGTTTGTTCCCGATGGAATCGAAAACGGCTTGGCTGATTTTTATGAAATTTCACACAAAGGAACTTCATGTGCCTGGCAGTGTTCTTAGGTAGGTTTTGTATTGGCATGCCTTTGATAAGTATCGATAATTAATAATCGAAATAGTCCAATGAAAGACGGAACAGGCGGTTTGGACTGAAGTGAACACCTTATACAGCCTAACATCACAAGTCATTTGAGAAGTTTTATCACCAGACAAGCCAAAAGGCTCGACATATAAAATCAAAAGGAGGTTCTTTGATATGACAGGGGCGCGTTCGAAATGAATGTTTCTGTTTAGAGCACAGTTGGAGTATGATACTTGACATTTTACATTTTAAATAGCAATACAAACGAATGATAAAACGCTTTGGATAATCAGATTTCAAGGAGGTTCTGCTAAAATCGTCCTATTTTAAAAACCACCGTTTTGTTCAGAAATGAATATACTTTCAAATGAATTACTAAATAATAACGTACATTATATATTTTAAGAGTTTTAAGCAAATACATTGATAAAAATATGAACATCATAAAACTGCGTTTTCGGTAAAGTTTTGTAAAGACCCCCGCCCCGATTTGTCAATGCTCGTACTGCGTTTATATTAAGAATTTCGTCATGAAATTTGGAAACTAATCAGAATAGATGTCACTTTTAATAGTATGGGGCATCTGAAATGCTTATGACCACTCGTTTTTTGTTGTGTTAAAAAAGATTTCAACATGACAAGTATTAATAATTTTGAAAAAAAAAAAAAATTTTTCAGACACCCACTTAAATAAATCGGTCTTTTAGTGTTTTTACCCATTAAAAGTATCATTGTATGTTTTCTCTTGCAGTATCTAGCAATTTAAAATTATACCCGGAAAAAAAAATCGTTTCTATGAAAAAAAAAAAAGAAAAAACTATCTAGCAGCAATACTGTTAGCAATAGCATGGGTGTAAACAAACGTTTATTTTTGTTAACTTTTTATTCCAGAACGAATTTTAAGAAAAATGAAAATATGAATATAAAAAAAATGTTCTGGCATATTTAGTTGGAGATATTTTGTTACCAAAATATAATTAGCTTAATTAGAGCTATTTGGTTATCAGAATATATAATTAAAGTAATCACAACCAGCTCTGTGTAATTTCTGGTCAAAGTTTAAAAATATTTATATCGTTGAAAAGACAAGAAAATAAGCTATCTGTAACTTGGGTGCACTTTTGTTACATTTATTCATTTTAACGGTGAATTAAACAGTGTTTTGTTTTGAACAAGCGAAAATGTGAAATGATTTGGTTCAAGTGTGCAAGCGTACCTCCCACCCCATTATTTTCATCTTTTTACAATTTTTTTACCGGATTATTATCGAATGGAAATTAATCTATCCAATTATAAAAAAAAAAAAAAAAGAAGCAAAATCAATATTTAAATATTTGTAGGTGGTGCTCAGTTTCTAGGGAAGTTGAGAAATAAAAAAACGTCGTAAACTGAAAAGTTTAACAAAATAATGTGTCACTCGGGCAAAGACAAGAAATGTAATTGAAAATAAAAATTAAATTCATTCAAAATTTGTGAATGATTTGTCAACTTTAGCAAAAAGTTTTTGTTTTTTTTATATTTAAATAGGTGGGCAAAAAATATTTGATACTTTTTTAAACATCACATTTTCTGTTAGTGACGTCACTTGTTTTAAATATAATTTATTTTTGCCTCCTTGCCTTAATTATTGTAAAGTTTCACATCCTCATTTATATAAGTTTACATAGTTTCAAAGTAATTTTATGTTCAAAAACTCCCTTAATTCTATCTTTAACCCTAGGTACGAGGGGCAAGCCTCCTCCTAAAACATTCTTTAATCTTAATAATAACACTGTTCGAGTGGTAAGCTCCTCACCAAACAAAATTCATCTGTAAGCTATATATCAGCTGCTAAAAAAAAAAGAAAAAAAAAGGCCCTTGCACATGATTTATCTCCTATAAAAATAATAAATTGGTCAACTGCCCTAAAACAGTAGAATGGTCTCAAAATGGTGAATTATTTCATATTAAATTTACTCTAAATTCTAAAATTGTTTTTGTTTTGTTTCTGTTAAGTCTTCAGGATGATCACACATAATTTCCCTTAGCCCTACCATTAAGTCAGATTGGCAACCTCCTCACCCTTTCACAAAGACTCTCTTAAAACCACACATAATTGTGTTTAGAAAGAAAAAAAAGCACAGGATTTATTTCCCATAGAAAAACTTATGAAATTGTGGAGAATCATTTTACATTAAATTCTAAAATAATTTTTGTTTATCTTTCATTAAAGTTTTTCAAGGTATTCACACATAATGGTCTTAAAAAAAAAAAAAAAAAAAAGCTAGAATCACATATTTTGCAGATGGGGGGGGGATGGAAGGTGTTAATCTACAATAATACCAAAGAAATATTACAATCTATTCGTTTTTAAACAGTCCTACATTTCGATTTCAGTTTCTTGTACATAAAATGCATTACTATTCAACTTTGAGTTCTCTAACTTTTCTTTTAATGGATACATGGCATTTTTAAAGAATTGCAGCACATTTATGAGCATTTACTGTAGATTATTTGGAAACCATTGATTTCTGTAGATTTTCAATAGCATATTCTGATTCCTTGCATAAAAATACACTTATATGGCAAATTTAATTGCTTAATCTTATGTTTTAACAAAGATATAACATTTTTACTGAAAAACTAGTGTAAAAAATGTGACAAAATGCATAAGGTTTTCAAGAGGAGAAAAATATCCAAACGTGCAAGGCACAAAAATAGTCATAACTTCCTTAATTTTAATTGGATTTAAAAAAATTTTAAAGATTTCTTAGCTCATGTATGCCATTATTGAAATATTTTAAGCAATTTCAATTTTTTATGTGTATTGCTCATTTAAACTTTAATTCAACCATTATATATAAAAATAATTTTATAAAATCAACAGTAGGTTCTCTACAGTGCAATGTAGACTACAATGTATTATGAAATAAGTCATAACAAAAGGCATGTGAAGTTTCCTCCCGGTGCACTATGATGGGTCCCCAACCAGAATAAGCAATCAATCGATTTGATTGAAAAATGGGCTATTTCATCAATTTTAATGACAATAAAAATATGAGAGTGTGAAACATTCGCTAATCCCTCATTCAATCTTGGGCAACGTCAGGTCACCATGCTAGGTCTATCATAAATTCCAATTAGATTATAAGTGAGTATATTGTAAAAAAATAAGTTGAATTTTATTGAAAATTAATTTTTATCAATTAAAAAAGTATTAATACAGTATTTTAAATTGAAATGCATATGAAATACATTTTATGAAGAAAAAGTATTAATTTGTTTAAAATTAATATATTTTAGAGTTAAGCTCCTTCGTCAGAATTATATATATATATATATATATATATATATATATATATATATATATATATATATTACCTCGCTATGATATAAAGTTGAAGAAAAAAAGTTAATGAAGAGTCGCATGCTGTTATTTGCTGTGTTGTTTTTGAAATGCCGGAAGAACGCGTTAGGCAACGCAATTTGAAGTTCAGGGTAGTGTTTTCCGTGTTGCAAGCATTGATTGAATTTTAAATTGAAACACTTACTTTATACGTTTTTCAATTTAAAATTCAAACTCAATGAATGCTTCTAACACGGAAAATACTACCCTGAATTAATACAGTAGTTCATACTGTAGCAAGTTTTTAAGTCAAATTTGCTGAATAAATTTGATGGGTTTAAGAATTTTCTCTGAGCAATGAGAATAGTGTTAGCAATTAAAATCAGTGGACATCTTGCTTTCAATAGAGTCTCACCAGATGTTAGATCTCTTGACCTGTTATAGGTTATGGCGTTGATGCAAAATCATTATGAAGATATCTGTAATTACATGTCCAAGAGACTTGGAAGACCAGGCTTTTGTCTAATATATACAATTATTTTCTGAGTTTAAAAGTTGGACCTATATAGCATTTAATTCTAACATATCAAAATTTGATTCTGACTAGCTATTTTTCATTTGTAATTGTTCTACCAATAGAGCCTCTCAAATCTGAGATCTCTCGGCCTGTTATGGGAATGGCCTTGCTTTACAGCTAACAATAGCCCAGAAGAGGGTAGTGAATTGATTTCAGCTTCTTGTTACATTGTGGACCTCACTTCCTGTAAATTAGTAGACTGGCACTTGTGTGCTAGGATAACAAATAAAAAATGAAACCGTTGTTCTGTCAATCCTTATCGTGTATTTGTGAAAATTAATCTTTGGGTATGCCTTTTTATTGTTGTTTTTTTTTTTTTCTTTTCTTTTTTTTTTTGTTGTTGTTATTTCAAGTATTTTATTATAAAAGCTGCTTTTGGTAGGAAAGATGAAAGTGTTTCATCTTGTTTCGGCATTGCACAACTATCAGTTGTATTGGTTTTCTTTCCTTTCTGAATAGGTTTATTTTATTTCTATAAAAGTAACTTTAGTGTAACCGGTTTTCAGGTTTTTATATTATATTATTTATTCTTTGTGTATGTTGGGGATTTTATTTTATTTAAGTCAAACTGGTTATTGTTGTTGCCATCCAATACATTGACTAAAATTCCACTAAATAATGGAATTGTTTAAGAAAAAATTAATAAACACGCTGTAAAAATACAGAATAGTTATCAATAATACATAAGGCATTAGAATGAAAGGTGCCACTACACTATAATAGCAGAATTCGAACTTATATTTAATTGTAATGTTACAGTAACGAATATATCCAAAAATTATGAAAAACGATACGATAAAAAAAATATTAAAGAAAATCTATTTTTATGAAAATTAGCGAAAATAGAATATTGTCTAAAAAAAAAAATAAAAAAAAAAAAATCAGAATTCCAAAGGGAGGTAAATAGCATGTAGCTATTGCAAGTTTTTAAATAAATTGTGCTTTGTATAACTGAGTTATTTCCCTTGTTATTTTGTCACATCTTCCCAAAGAAATGTGGTGACAGTTTTTTATAATACAGATTGAAAACTCGCGTTTTTTTTTGTTTTGTTTTTTAATAATGTGGTAATATTTAAGTACTTTCACATGCTAATTAAGTAGATACTGCTTTCAGTTGAAACTAGCGAGGGGTACCCGGCGTTGCCTGGGTGTTTGTGTGTGCTCGGGCGGGGTGTTAATCAAAACATAAGAATAAGCGAAGTAAATATTTTAAAACTTGAAAAAATCGAAAAAAAAACACAAAAAAAACTAACGTAAGGCAAACAAACGATGTTAAATGTAAAAATGGGAAAAACAAAAAAAGAAAACGCGAAACAGAAAAACAAACGTTAAAAAATCTGAAAAATAAAAAAAATAAAATAAAAAAAAAAAAAAACAAAGACATGAAAAATTATTAAAATTTAAAAAATCGAAAAAGAAAAAGACCTCTCACACCATGATTCAAACCCAAAATTTTTAGATAATGAGGCCGCGTTCTAAGCAACTGAGCTAAGACGACGTCAACGAAATTAGGTTGTTTTTTTAAATCTTTAAACTAAATCAGGTTCCGACGTCATCTGCGCATGTGTAGAACCGAACTCGTCGTGAGAGGACGGTTTTTAATGTTTTTGGCCAATTTTTCGATATTTGTCGGGCGAAGATTGGAACTTTAAATGATACTGATCTGGCAAAAATCCGTGACCCGTGTCAAAAGTTTTTGCGAGACATACAAACACACATACATACATACAAACAAACGTACATACATACACACACACATTTTCGCTTTTATATATATAGATTAACACAAAGTCAGTAGATACCGTTTTTATTTTTTTTAAATCTATTTTTTGTTTTCCAAATTTCGCTATTATAGTGTAGTTGCACCAAATTAAATTATCTACCTAAGCCACCAACTTTTAATAATATTTTTACTTTCATACTTTTTTTTTTTTTTTCTAAAAAAAAAAAATCTGCCTTATTGGCTTTTAATGGCGGCCAACAACTGTAGATATTGATTGTCGAGAAGACAGATTTTATAGAAGAAAAAGTATGGAAAAAAAATTCTATAAACATTAAAACATCACGTGTTAGGCATAGAATTTCATTGTAAGACATTTTATAGAAATTATGGTTTGTTGAATTTACAAATTTTGTCGTGTTGACTATTCTGTACTTTTATGGAGAAAAAAAAATAACCTAGATTTTTTTGTTTAAAACTCCCTAATTAAAAGAAAACTAACTCCAACCCTTTAAAAATTACTTTGGCGTCAGTAGTCAGGTTTTTTTTTTTTTTTTTTTTTTTTTTTTTTTATCTCGGAAGTAAAAAGTTAGGGTCAAGAGTTGAAGAAGTATTTGACACCCGACTCTGGAGTTATTTTTTAAAACAAAGTCTCTTCAACTTCTTTAGATTGCATACATCGTCGCATGGTGCATATATGCTTGATAAACGCTTCCTTTGGTCTACAGCAGTAACACTCTGCTGGTTAGTAATGACATAAATTTCCAGAACTAACTTCATGTACTTCTAACTCTTGCTATCACACTAGTTCCTCCTTGTGCTCTAATAGTATTACTAAAATGAAACTTCGGAACAACTTTGATAGCCTCACCATCCAAGTAAACTTACTCTTCACATATAAGTCCTCATCTGTGTCTTATTGGTCTTACACTTGTGCACAAATTGGTTGTCATGTTTCAGCCTGCCTGAAATTGTATAGTGCTCATATCTTTTCCCTCCATGCAACACATATCCTCAACTCTCATTGGCCAGGTTTCACCTCCGGGCATCATTACATCGTATGCACATTCTTATTAGATTCTTCCCTTGACCAACAGCAGTTACACTTTGCTAGTTAGTGACGACAGAAATTCCCTGAACTTTCTCTATTCTTTACTAGCTTCAACTCCCTAATACTGTACTGAACTGAAGCAGCACTCATTCTAGGTGGGTTGAACCAGCTTCCTTCAAAGGAGGAAGTTTCATGGGAGTATAAAATTCCCAAGCAGTCCTCAGTCACATGTATATATGAGATATACAGCTCCCTAATAGCATCACCAAAGTAACAGAACTTTTGATCAACCCCAATAGGCTCGCCATGCAAATATACTTTGTTCATATCGAAGTTCTTTTCCATCCTCAATCCACTTCTTGCATGTTTCACAATATAATGAATTATTAAACTTGCATATTTTTCTCTTTGCTAATTTTTTTTTTTTTTTCTTGTTCCCAGCTCGAAGGGCAATGCCTGCAAGCCCTGCTGGTGTGTGAGCAGTTCCAGCTAGATTGGATTATACCCCAAATCGGACTTAACTCATTCAATTGCCAAAACGGATCGTTTCAGGTATTGTTACGTTCATTTAATTTACACCTTTGTTGCAATTTATTCATAGAAATGAGTTATTTTGCGTCCCCCCCCCCCCCGTGACAAAAGGAGGGTGGACCTGTAAATTCACCCTTGTCCGTTCGTCCGTTCGCACTTTTTTCAATAACTACGTTTTGGAATTTTTTAAAAATTTTGCACAAACATTAAAAATGATATGAGTAAAAAAGTAACAGAACAGATTTTCCTAGGGATGCCTTTTGGGTTAAAATGGCTAAAATTGACAACATTTTTTTATGCTTATTAAAAAAGAATTGATGCCTTGAATTTTTATAAAACTTTCTGAAAAGTTGTAACTAACTGATTTCTATATAATTTTGTTTGTCTATACTTCACGATAACTCTTGGGTGTACCCCAGGTGCTTTTTCAGGGCAAATAAAAACACTCCATTTTTGGGATTGTTTACCATATTTGTCCAAATTTTATGCACCGTTTGCTCATTTTCACCAGGATTTGATGTCCCCTGGAGACTTTTGGGGCTAGATGGAGGAGGGGGGGGGGGCAAATGCTGAACTTGGTCATTTGTTTTTATGCTTCGTTCACTGTGCACTCACGGGGGACCATGCATGCTTCACTTGTTTTTTCTAAATTCTTGTTTTAAAGTTTTTCTATTTTCTGAATATGTTTGAGCAGGAGACATTGTTGGTTTAGTCACATTGATAGAATGCTTAGACAACTAGGTTGAGATCTAGTCTGTTGGCAGAGGAAGATTAAGGAAAACATGGGAGGAAGTAGTAAGGATGGGTTTAAAGAAAGAGATAAACACCTGGCCAAAGATAGTTTAGTTTGCAAGTCAGTTTTAGAAAACCGTCTAACATATGCCATCATATAAAACAGATCATCGGAGTTTTTGATCATTACTCCTGGAGGAGGAATCCCTCCAGCTTCCTTCCATCCAATTGGTGTCTAGCATTCAGAGGTTGTGCCATAGTTAGCAAGTATGGCATTGTGTAAAACAGATATTAAACTGAATATGATTGTTAAAAAGTGTGTTTAGGTTAATAGATTTAGACCAGTTGAATTAATAACGTCAGTATGAAGAAGAAAGCCAAGGAAAACTTCAGAGGAAGTGATTAGACAGGACTTTACATTGAGAGTGAAACAATTGCATTTGCAATTTTTTTTTTCAAATGACGACTATAAATTAATAAAACTTTTTTTCTCTTTTTTTTTTTCTTTTTTTCACCTACAATCTTCCAAAGGTCATTACTAGGGCTATGACAAGAGAATATTCTTTTCATTGTTTTGACTCTAGAGTATATATCCGACACAGCTAGACACTATTAATCAATCCAGACCCACATCAGTCTATCTAAAAACATAAGATTTTAACTGATATATACTCGAGAGTCAAAATAATGAAAAGAATATTCTCTTGTCATAGCCCTAATCATTACTTGGTGAAAAATATCTTTTTAACCTTTTTTTTTTTTTTTTACATAGGCATCACCACTTATCAAGGCCAATAGGTCACTCGAGGATAAGGGTTAAAGAGTGTACAGTATAGTAATCGTTAGTAATGGAAATTCGGTAAATTTGTTAACATATCATCAAAAACTTATTTACATTAGACTTGAAGTCAGCTGGAAAGCAGGAAAACGGAAGATTATTACATAGGCGTGCAGTTCTAAGAAAGAAGCTTTGCTCATGGAATCTACGTTTAGGTTTCAGATAAAGAGTTGGGGAAATTAGTGATAGTGTTTTCTGCTAGACGGATGTTTCTTGTGAAAGTTTAGCAAGTGGGGGGGGGGACCATAGATTGGAGCTCAGCCGAGCACTTGCCATGAAAATAATGATAAAGCAGAGACAAATTCGCAACATCTCTTCTGTGAGAAAGAGGTTGCAGAAAAGAGAAAAGGACATCTCCTACGAGGCTACAAAGTCTATTTTGAACTCTATCAAGGTAGGATAAGTCCTTTCTAGCAGCTCCTGCCCAAATGTGGCAACAGTACTCCATCCTTGGACTTTTTTTTTTAATAAAATGAGCAAAGTCAAATTAGTTAGACAAAAGTTTAATAGAACTTTTTTTAATGAAGGCTGTTTAAAAAAAACATCTGAAGAAATTTGAATGTTTATATCTTCAAGTCTCAATATAAAATTCTGTGCATATTTAGAATTACACTTATTTAAAAAAAAAAATACAGAAAAATCTTACTTGTTACAGAATGAAGATGTCATATTCCAAAAATTATGTGGGCTTGTCTAGTAACTTTCCTATTTGGCTACTAAACAAAAATACTTAGTTTTTTTTTTTTTAAGTATTTTAATAGGTTTGGGAGGCATTATCAACTTCCCACTTGAGAGTTCAAATATTTCAGATTTGCATTAATTGTATCCAGTCTTTGTACACTAATTAAGTAAGATTCACTGAATTTTAATTTCTTTTTACAACCTCTTAAGCTTAAGTCTTAAATTTTAGCCATTTCCTAGAATCAAAATCATGTAATAAATATTTTAGGCATAAGGCTTAGTAGCATTATATGTTGATTTTAATCTTTGAAAATGGACATTAAAGTGATCAGAGCTTTACATTGCTAGTGAAACGGTCGCATTTGTGAGTGATTTTTCCAAGTGGTGACTATAAATAATAAAACGCTTATCTTTTGGCGATTATATTTCTTTCAATGGCAATCTTTCAAAGCTCATTACTGAGTAAAAAATATCTTTTCGGCCTTCATTTTTTTTTTAATAAAATGCGCAAAGTTAAATTATTTAAACAATAAAATGTTTAATAGAACAATATACTCTTTCTTTTTTTTAATGAAGGCTGTTTAAAAAACATCTGAAGGAATTTGAATGTTTATATCTTCAAAGCTCAACATAAAATTCCATGCATATTTAGAATTACTCTTATTTAAAAAAAAAAAAAAACAGAAAATTTTTTATGATGTATGCACTCATCACAGAACAAAGATGTCATATTCCAAAAATAACATAAGTTTGGCTAGTAACTTTTCTATTTGACTAATAAATGAAAGTATTTGAATGTCAAAAGTCAACTAAAGATAAATTTGTCCGTAGAACCCTGTAAGAATGTGTCTGAGAGAAAGAAGGATAAAATCCTGGCCAGTAATAGGTTAGATTTGCAATCAACTTCTAAAAGCCACCCAACAGATGCCAACTTGTAAAACTGACATTAAACTGAATCTGATGACAGAGGGAGGGGGAGGGGCCTTTTTTGACAAAAATTATTATCTTTCACTGTACAGATTAAACTTGGGAATCTATATTTTTAGAAAGATTAAAAAACAAAGATATGCAATTCATGAACAAATTCAACGTTCAGGACGTGCTGATATATCTGTCTATATGAGGAGAGAGGTTAATTAAGCACTGTAATGTCTGATAAAGGTAACACAATATCAAACCTATTAAAGGACTTTGCAATTATTGAAAACCATTTGTTGCAATTTATTTTTAAAATTACTTGGCCCAGATGATTACAAGTATGAAACATGTGTAGTTTAATTTAAAAATAAGTTTGGAAACCAATTTCTGAAATCAACCTAGCACATGCCAGCATGAAAACCAGGTTAAACTGCATACAATGGTGATGATGACTCATCAAAATATATTTAGGAGGCTGATTTACAGACAATAGGAAAGATGCTGAAATTAACTTTGAACAAATAGTCTTGTCAAATTGTAAAAAAATATGATT
This sequence comes from Euprymna scolopes, assembly GCF_053919585.1. Taxonomy (NCBI): domain Eukaryota; kingdom Metazoa; phylum Mollusca; class Cephalopoda; order Sepiida; family Sepiolidae; genus Euprymna; species Euprymna scolopes. The sequence goes on along the minus strand of NC_136511.1, from coordinate 84,241,208 downwards.
TAATAATTACTTAGACTTAAACTTAGGAACTCTCGCATCCTGCGATACATGATGCAGTCAAATTATATCATTGTTTTTGAACCAAAGCCAGGTCCACAGCGTCCCTCCAGTTTCTTCTCATTTAATTAAAATCTCTCTCAATTGTCTGTTTCCAGTTCATTTTTGGTCTATTTTTCATTTTTATCAAGTGTCCATTGGAACACTTGGTTGGTAATTCTTTCTTGGACCAATCTTAGGGTATATCTGAGCCAGGCTAGACATCATTTGCAGATTATTGCATAGTATGCTTTAATAATTGAACTGTCCTTATGTGTAAATGTTTTAGTTTATAATTAAATTATAAAAAATCAAACATTTTTGTTCAGTAATTCTGAATGATTTAAAAAGAAAATGTTCTTTAGAGGTCAGGAGTGATGAATTATTTACAATGTTTGAACATTAAATAAGAAAATGCTGGTTGGTATGCTGTAAAACAAACCGCACGCACGCACGCACGCTCTACTGTGGTATCAGTATCCAAAGAATATAAACTGCATGCCTGGTGCCAAGATTATCCATTTCACTGCATTCAATTGTTCAGACTATTCTTCTCATCTTGATAGTTATTTTTACAAAGTTTCGTCTAATGTAATCTTTAATCTTCAGGCATATCTTTTCTAACTTTGGAATCTTTGAGAACCTATATGGAATTTCAAACGGAATCTTTTGTTTAATCATTCTGTCAGCCATAGTCAGAAGTATCTATCTTATATTTCTCGTTTGTACCACTCTTAGAAACTATTGAGCCAGTCTGGCTGAAATGTCGAATAACCTTTGTTATAAGATGCAACAAATTAAGTATTATGGTATCCACTTGATACAATACTTGATATTCAATGTAAGCACCATAATACCACATTTACTCTAGAAGCTTTGCACAAAACACTCATTCTAAGTCAACAGGCTATAACCTTTGCACGTTTTTAACAGACTAAAAAGTCTACTTTATATTATTTTTACTTATTATCGACTGTAGGAAGGATTGAACCTTCAACCCCCAAAAAACTGTCACTTAGAATTGATTATTAATCAATGTCTTTATCTGTTGTGCCTTTATGTGTCTGCAGATAGGAATAGTAGCTCAAATAGTTCAAATTATCAATCCTTATCTGGATTCTTTGAACTATTGTTCCCATCTTGAGTGTTACCAGTCAGTGATATACTTTCCAGGAAAAGGGTGAGGTTGTTTGAGATTTTGATCTGTAATTGATGTTTCTTCCACCGACAGTTGTGGATTCTATATCAGACAAGCTCATGCCTTACTTTTCTTGCCATCCTTTGTGTTCTCCTAGAACTGACTTGTAACACTAGTTTAAGATCTGCATAGGAATGTTAGGTTTTAGTTATTCTTGTCAGATTTTGGTATACTTTTTTAAGACTTTTCCATTTTTGTATTAATTTGGGTCTGTATCGATTTGATATTAAGTTTCTGAATTTTTGAGATGGTGGTTGATTATCGGTATTATTTGGATTCTTCGGACTGCTCTTATCTTGAAGGATCCAAATAGTATGAATAATCAATATTCCTCTCAAAAATTCAGAAACTCAATATCAATATTTACTTAAATGAAATAAAAATAAATTCTGAAAGCTAATAGAACCTTGTGTTCACTGTGATTTGTAATATGTTTGAACATTAAATAACTTCAACAAAAAGGTGTATTTGGAATTTCCATCAAAACTCATTAAATATCCCCATGGCTCTATAGCGTAATGGATAAACTGCTGAGTAACAATCAGTTTTAAGTGAGTCTTCTGCAGGTTGATGTTCAATCCTCTAATACAATCAGTACAGACAATAATAAAGTAAGAATAGAATTAAGTATTATTTTTTTAAGACTTCTACCCGTTCATGGCTGACAGATTGAAAGTAGTCTACTCTGGATTTTTTTTTTTTTTTTTTTTTTTTTTTCGAAATTCCTTGAAGATTCCTGAATTCAACAAGATGTACCTGAGAAACAGTTGGGAATTATTTTGGCAAAAACATTGAATGAAAGCAGTAATTTTAATAATCTATATATTAATACGATAGCGTGTGTATTATTTTCTGTGTCATGTTTACATCTGGGTCTTTTAATTGTTATGTACTTCCATTTCTTGTCATAAATAATTTTACCAAGAATTCTTCATAAGTTTTGGTTTTGATTTTGATTCCGATTATAACTGATGGTACTCCAGTTATCATTTTTTTATTTTTTATAAATAATTTTATCGAGAATTCTTCATAAGTTTCGGTTTCGATTATGGCTGAAGGAACTCAAGTTATATATATATATATATATATATATATATATATATATATATATATTTCATACGTTTTTATTTTGGTTTCGATTCAAGCTAATTCACCCAAGTTATATATATATATATATATATATATATATATATATATATATATATATATATATATATTTAAAATCGCAACTTTATAACATATAAAAATCGATAGAACATTAAGTCTGTAATAGTATATACGAAATCTCCAAGAATTAAAATATCATATTTAAGCGTACTTTACAACTAGGCTTTGCCAGGCGTTCGTGCTAGCTTAGATAAATACTTTTGCAGTTCTAACAAAAAAGCTACAATAATATCAGAGCGTTTCCATTTACACTGAACATCTACAGAATTCCAACATCAATATATTACATATGAATGAGTGCCCTATGGAATTTCCACAAATCCCGCCAGTACAAATAATACAAATTATTAATTCTCATATTTTTAAATTTTTGGTCCACAAGGACTCATGACGTAGTGGATAAAATATTTGGTAAATTCAGTTGTAAGTTACTCTCTTTTGGAGGTTGATGCTTCGATCCTCAGTGTGAGCTAAAATACAATTATGGATTAGGATTTCTACCTAATGGAATGAGAGCATGCTATCCCTGTGGGTTAAATAAAGGGTTCCGTTTGTAATTCCATGCAGATTCCCAAGTTCGACACAAAAATTCTCTGAGTTTAACCTCTGTAGAAGGTTAAATTACATTGATTGAAACGTTGTATAAATAACATTCGAGATGCGAACAGTAGTTCGAATAATCCAAATAATCAACTCTCATCGCAAAAAAAAGTGTTGATATGCCATAAAACAAGAATTAAAAAAAAAAACATATATTTTCTAGACAATAATTTACTTTTTCTACAAAAATAATTTCTTTTTAAAACACTTGATTATAGATTCAGGTGTATTAATTTTCATCCAGAAATTTTATACTTGGCAAAGAGTTTATTTTATTTGGTGCTAAAATAACGAACAAGAAAATATGGCAGCCATCGCTTGGACGCTTGGCACTGCTGCCGATGTTGTTGGAGATGAGTTTTTGATGGACAATTTATTCGTATTGATTTTACGTGAGTTATCGACAAGAATAACATGACACCATTCTTTATAAGACTATCTGTTCTATTTTTAGCCTTGAATTATTTTTTCCTGGAATTTTGTCTAGAAATATTCAAAGATGGTTTAGAACCAGCAGTAAGTGTTATTATAATACACTAGGAGGTAGTACCGGCGTTTTCTGGAAATGAATGAAAGCTGCTGTATTTTTATAGTGAATAAAATTGAATCTGGGTACTGCTTGTACTCTGATTCCCATGGGATCACGAACTGGGCCTATAGAAAAGTCGCTGAGAATTTAACTAATGAAATTCAATAAGAACGGACCAAGAACTGAGGGTCTTCAATGAATACTCATTTTCTTTCTCCCAACCACATGGTGCATTTTTTCTCCTTTTTTTTCTTCTCGCGCACGCTTCTTAATTTCCATATGCACGGTTTTTTGCTGCTGCTGCTAATCTCTTCACAAGCGAGTCATCCCTTGCTGCTGCTAATACTCTCTCGTGCGCTCATATGCACTATGTTATAAATAGTGCAACACTAGAGCTATAAATACGTTTATAATTTACAGCTTCACAAGAAAAAGGCACTCATTTTTATGCTCACCTAAAAACAGTTCAGTTTTATTTACTATACAAGTGTACGATTGTTTCAGCCATTTACTGATATTTTTATATATAGTTCTCTGAATATATCTTTTATTATTCTTATATCAGTCTGGAATTCATCAGGGCTAAGGAATTGCATACAAACCAAATAATAAAAAAGTCACTGATCTAAAGATAGTCTAATTTGCTGCCTATTATCATATTCTACATGCCACCTACATATATCATTTATTTAAAAATATTCATTTCATTGTTATAGACACGCCTTTTCTGGGTTGGAAAAGTTATTTGTGCCCACTCTAATTCATTACGACCTCAGCAAATAAAGACAATTGAGAAAAAAATGGGGGGGGGATGACAATATCCGTCATCTGTGAGTGGGTTGCGTCGTTTTCTAACTGTCCTTTTATGGGAAAAGTTCTGTGTTTATGAGGATCTGTATAGATATTTAAAATTTTTATTTATTTAGTAGGAGATAATGCCTGGGAGGATGGTATGACAACAGAATAGATACTACACTAAATCTCCCACCCACCATCCATGAATTGAGTTTTGATAGATAGCGTTTTGTCTTCAAACAGGCAGATAGTAATAACTCCCCATAATAGATATTAGAAACAAAGAGGATAGTCTTTCTCCTAAAACTACCGGAAGTTCTTTTATTTGATTTATTTTATTAGGGTCTGCCAAACGATTGTGAAAAATGGACCGCATGTTTCCGTGACGCCAGATTTGTGTTAACTATACGAACTATGGAAAAGCAGAAACGACTTAACGATTTTTTAAAACCATTGTTTATCGTCTTCAAACTGCAATTAATAATTAATCTGTTATAATTTTGTTAGGTTTTAAGATTTACACAGTTTAATGATTAATAATATAAACATTTGTATATTAAATATGAAATACGGTTTTACTGAATGTTCATTTGGTTACTTACGAGGTTCTATATTTTGTTCGGTAAAAAGAAACAAACAAAATATGAGGGGGGGGGGGGGCTTACAAAATGCTTAATATTTGTGCAATAATATTTTCAAATTAGCTTTAATCTGGCGATAAAATAGCTGACAAGAGTCATGTTTATATTAAACTTAATATTTTTAAAAAAATTAAACACAATTAAAAATCTATGTTCTAACGGAACATTTTGAAATAATGGAATTTTAATCGTTTTAATCTTTTAAAAATTAATGTTTACGAAGTTTCTTTTTCTTGGCAATTCAACTGATTATAGTATATATTAATTCGAAAAAACGCTATTAAAAAACATAATATTAAGTTTATATCAATTTTTTAATTGCAACTTCAAGGTAAATTTTTGTTCAATATGTGTATTTAAATTTAATATATATATATATATATATATATATATATATATATATATATATATATATATATATATTACTTATTTGAACTCTTACGTTTCATAATAAAAATTTCGATAGATTTAAATATATTTTTTTCGAATTTCGGAAAAATAAATAGGGGGGGCACGCACTAAAAAAATATTTCCTCTCGTATATTTTACGAAAACTGCATTTTATATGTAATTTCATTCTAAAATGGATAACTATCGAAAATTTCACGAAAATCTGACCATTTGTTGATTTTTGCTAGATTTATTAAATACGGGTATGTATTCACGTTCGGAATGTCTACTACATGGGAACGTTATTTTAAAGCGCCAATTATGTAAACACGATTTTCGTCTCGCAATTTCATTATTTTCGTTCGATGAAAAAAAAAAAATATTACTAGTTTATTCTTCCCTTCTTTTAAATGGTACAAAAGTTATACTGATAATATTAATTTATAATAAAGTTACATCGTGTTACATATAGGCTGGGGGTGAATTTTGGCAGTCCCTATATTTTATTTATTTATTTTTGGTAACTGAATAACTGTCCTTGTTTTAATCAAATCTTTTCATTTACTTCCTTTTTCACTTGATGGAAAAAGAAAGAAAAAACACTTATTAGTTCAAGGTCACTCATTGTTGCATACAAGGTCATTATAAACTTGAATCTTGAGTTTTTTTAGTTTTTTTTTTGTTTTTGTTTTGTTTTAAGTATGTTATTCCTTTATTGTGTTATCTTTTCATCTGTTAACTTCATGCTTCTATAGGAAAGGACCCATATCGGCCCGAATGTCGAATTGCGATTTACAGAATATACTAGGGATGACTGAACCGTCGCCAAACAGCCAGTTTGTTCCAACATTATAAACTTAAGTCTCCACTTGACATAATCACAGGTTTGGTTCGGGTGCAGGTCGATTTTACAGATTGTTGTGCCGGATCCCTCGATCATTTTTTTTTTTTTTTTGGTGACCCAATAGTTTTATAACAATGGAGTTAATTTAACGACCAAGATGCTACTGTAAAGAAGCTCAATAAACATGATAGTGTTTTACAATTTTTTTATTGGTGATTTGGATTATTCAAACCACTATTCCCATTTTTGTTGCAATTTTCACTACATGGCGCAATGGATAAAATCGTTGAATGACAATCAGTTCTGAATGACTGTCATTTGGAAGTTAAATGTTCAATCTTCACTACAGGTGATAATAATCAAGAATAAATTAAAAATTAAAATTACTTCTATCTGGTTATGGCTGACGGAATAAGAACAATCTATCCCTGTGAATTATATAAACGGTTCAGTTTGAAATTAAATATAGATTTCCGAGTTAGAAATAGTTTCCTAAGTTCCAAAGGATGCGCTTGGAGTTAGTTGGAGGTTACATTGGCTGAAACGTTGTGAAAATAACAACCAAAATGAGTATAGTAGTCCGCATGGTCATCTAGAGGATTTCAGTACTTAGGAAGTCAATTGGAGAATCCTGCGTTAGTACCAGAAGAAGAAAAAAAAAACAAAAAGAAAAACGAAGCAGTATATGATTAACATATCCTTTTTTTGTTGTTTTGTTTATTTTAAAGGAGGGGATAAACATTATTTAACTCTAGCCATTGCAAGCTAAGTGTCATATACTTTTCCACACTTAAAAATTTTTCCTTTTTTTTATTTTCAAATCGTAAACCATTTTGGCCATTACCGGGGTTAACTTGAGATTATCAGTCAATACTCAGAACTGACTCTATAAGAACTTTGGATACCCATCCCTTGCAAGTACTGTTTATATAATCCAAAAATGAAATTATAAAAACTCCTAGGCAACGCCGAGTGGATACAGCAAGTTGTAATTTAATCGTTTAAAAAAAAAGTTTTGAAATGCAATTCTCTGCACTTTATTTGTGCGTGATATTTAAAACGTTGTGGAAATAATGTTTTGGTTTTATCGAATAATGAGATAACAATATTAGCTTACGCATTTTTTCGGATTTTGATTCACGATTCTCGGTACGTGTGTACCGACTTGTCTATGTTAATGTAGGTCAACACGAAACAATATACGTTTTGTATTCATTTAAAGTATGCGGCCATATTGGTCACTTCCTGTTTTTGCTTTTTTATGTAACTGTTTGTCTCATTTTTCAAATTTGAAACCTTATACTATTTGACTTCGGGCTCGTTGATATAATAGAGGACCATTAAAAGAAGAAAAAAAGGTTCTTCTTTATTCTATATAGTGATAGATACAAAATATAGTTCACTTTATCAGTTAATTGCAAATTATGAGTAACTAGTCGGGTACTCAGCATTATCGAGGCAAACGTGTAACTTAACTTTTATCTACCTCTTTTTCGTTCTTCTTGTATAGGAAATATCGTTGTGAAAAAAATTAGTTACTTCCCCCAACATAATAATATTAAAAGATATGTATGTCTTGATTGCATTAAAATGATAAAAAATTGCCATTTGCCCCTAAACAATGAATCGTTTTTGGATATTATACATCCAGGGTAACACCGATTTAAAAAAAAAAAAAAAAAGAAAACTTTGTAAGTGTTGTGTATTTTCTAGTTTTAGCTGGAAATACAAACTGACATTTGCTCTTTTATATTAAAACAATTAAAATGAAAGATTTAACATACTTAGTCTAAAGAATATTTTAACGTATATTTTGTGATTCAAAAGAAAAAACCTTACGGAAACAAACGTTGATTAACTCTATTTTAATATACTAAAAAGATTCTTTCTCTCTGTTTCTTTCGACGGTTGTATTTTCTCTCGTTTTCTGCCTGGTTTTAAAAAGTCAGTTACAGTAGAACCTCGGTATGCGATGGCCCTAGGATACGGTTTTTTCCGGTTACTATGTGAAATACAATGTTTTTCCGGGCCCTGGTTACGGTGCCTCGCCTTACAGTGTTATTCATAATGTTATTTGATTATATACATGTGTATTATATACTGTACTGTATAAAAATTTGCTTACAATCTCAACCCCAGTACGGATCAGTGCCGTATCCCGGGGTTCTACTGTATTTATCATCTTCCCACTATCACAAGTTTAGTCATGAAATTGATTTAATGTAGGAGGGAAAATCCAACTCCTTCAAGGAGACAGCACTATAAAAGGTTATAAATTAGGCAGACTCGTTGGCATTCCCCAATAAGAGCACCTCAGGAAAACGGCAATAAGCCAATCTCTTCTCCAAAGAAGGAGATAATACCTGGGAGGGTAATCTCTTAGGATCTAACAGTCATATACCATTCCAATCTAATGGTCAAATTTCAGCTCACCATGTTGATTACTAAACTTTCTCACCATGTGTAACGTTAATAGTGAGAAAACCTGCCCTTTTTTAAAAACTCTAATGTAATCTAGCGAGAGGATTTTGTCTGTTGCGTGTATATCTCATTACGTGTGTCTCTTTGTCTTTATCTATGTATGTAATCGTGATACGTCTAGTGTCTATATATGGCCGTTTCATAATGTCTTAAATGTGTGTATAACCAAACTTTGATATACCTTTTTTGTTGCCTCTTGGCTTCGTCGCTCATAGCTGAAAAAGGGAACTACATGCACAAAATAACAATTCAGAGGCTTCCTTTAATTAATGCTTGTGTTATTCTTCTAGGTCCTGTCCGTTCCACATTTTTCTTTTGTTGGCCGACTTAATTCTTTTCTTTTTTTTTTCTTTTTTTTTTTTTTTTGTGTTTTTTCGCCACTCTCGACGTATCTGTTCAGTCCAAAATCGGAAACCAAAGTGACTTGCATGTGAGAGTAAAGATATCTTCCTCTCTTTCATGCTCTCTCTCTCTTCACGTTTTCTTTCACATGAACCCGAATGACCTATTTTAGGTGCTATCGTTGACCCTGGCTACAGAGTTTGACAAATGTCAGCACTTAACTCTTGAATTCTTCTTATACTAACCAATCTTCACAAAAAAAAAAATCAATTTTCAACATGCCGGTGTAACATATCACTCCTATCACTAATCCTCTGGCTGGCAATACAAGAAAATGAATTTTAATCTCTCCCGTCTTTCTTATGTCTTTTTTTTTGTGTGTGTGTGTTGAGGGGGGGGGGTCGATCATTTTATTTACTCAACTTTCACAAGGATCATTGAACAGTGGTGTTATTATAGAACCTTTATCCATTGTAACAAAGCAAGGTAATATTGCAGTATAGTTAACAGCCGAGATATCTGGTAAAGAAAATTGTAATTCATAACTTTTACTAAACTTTTTAAATTTAACGTATATTTTTAGCATTCTAAAATTGTTTTCAAGTTGATTTTGTTATTTCTGAATTTGTTCTCATAAAGTTGATTTATAGAAGTACAAAAAAAATGGAGAATATTTTAGGTAGTCACTAATCTTTTGACAACTTTAGTCTGTAAATATAGTAAAAATAAAACGAGTTATCCTACTACTAACCCTAAGTTCAGGGGGATTGCTTTTTGGATTTCAAATTGGTGATAAGATGGGTCATTTTTTTTTCATTTTTTTTTTTTAATGAAGCACCATCAATAACAACAGCAGGCGAAATAGTCATTTTGTTTATCATGTGTCAAAAGCTTCGAATGAATTTTAATATTGAAATAAATAAAACAAACTTGAAAACAGTTGCAGAATTTAAAAAATATACAAATCGGTAGAAAATGAAATTTTAATGCATTTGGTAAAAGTTATTTGTTGTATTTATTATTATTATTATTATTATTATTATTATTATTATTATTATTATTATTATTATTTCTCAGCTATTAACAATGCTACACGGTTACCTAAAGTATTATCAGGTATCGTATTTTGCATACTGGTATTATATTGAAGTTAAATCTGTTATCATGACAAGCTTAGTGAGTACATTTTAATTAAAATATCTATTTCAAAAAGATAAAGAGATAGAAACAAAAAAAAATCAATCCAATGAAGTCTGATTTTTTTTTATTATTATTTAATTTTTTAAAATGTTTTTATAAAAAATAATCTTCATACTTCATCAAAATTGTTTTTATTATTATTATTTAATCTGAAGCTGTTGAAAATGGCCGTAGTTGAACTCGATTTGGAGTTTTATTTTCTTCATTAGTTGCTTTTAAAGATTAATTAATCTTTTTAATTAAAATTACTCCAATTACAAAAATGTCTGAAAATATTCTTGTCTGCAAATAAAGAAAAATTAGCATAAAAATCTGCTATTATATTAAATGTGAGTCAATCAATGTTTGTTTCTCCCTTTTTAACAAGAATTATCCGTCTCGAGACCGATAAAATTAATTCCTCAAACGATTTTTCACTCGTTTTATGACTTTATGAAGATTTGCATCCAATATAAGCTTGGAATAATTATTGCATTTTTTATAAAAATCTATTATATGATTTTCATTCCAGAAAATGTTTAAAATTTAATGATTAAGCTTAAGAGGTCTGAAAAAAAACTGAAATTCAGAGAAATTTCATTAATTGGTGTTTAATGACTGGATTAAATTTAATGCAACTTTGAAATATTTAGGGGAAAGTGTTGTATCTGTTTTGATACTACACTTTCTTCAATCCTTGGATATATTTGAACTTCAAATGGTAGATTGTGTCCATATTATGCCCCCTAACTCTTTATTCCAAAAGAACTGAAATTTGGAGAATATTATTTTTTACAAAGAGTCCACCCTCCCTCTTTTCCCCCCATTTCTATGAAATAAACTAAATATAACCCACATTTTCCAACTTTATACTTGTGTTGTAAAATTCATAAGGATCATTAAATAGTTTGGGGATGAATTCTGTTTATACAACTATGTAAACATATTCATATAAAGATTGTTTCCTTTATGCCTTTTCCCTATATACTTTAAATAACACAAAATACATGCTAAAATACTTTAGTTCTGGGATTGAGTTAAGGTTTCAAGAAATTTTTTTTCTGACTAGCTTAACTTAACAAGTCACATCTTTTTCTTAGCTGTTTATGCATTTCTTTCATTCTATATTTCTTACTGTTTCTGTAACATTGACACATTTGTTGAGCAACATTGAGCTTGGCCATTATCAGCCGGTGGTGATTTAGGGATACCAACTTTCTTGCAAAAAAACATACAGCATTGAAAAGATGCTTGTAGCAAGTACTTCAGTGTAACCTTCTAATCCACATACGTGTTGACACAACAGGGCTCTACATTGTGAGTGAAACAGTCGCATTTGCGAGTGATTTTTCAAAGTGGCCACTAGAAATAATGAAACGCTTATCTTTTGGCTATTGCATTTCTTTCACTGACAATCTTCCAAAGCTCACTACTGAGTGAAAAATATCTTTTCACCTTTTTTTTTATATATAAAACGAACAAAGTTAAATTATTTAAACAATAAAATTTAATAGAACAATATACTTTTTTTCTTTTTTTTTTAAATGAAGGCTGGTTAAAAAAAATATCCGAAGAAATTAGAATGTTTATACCTCCAAGTATCAACATAAAATTTGTATATTTAGAATTACACTTTATTAAAAAAAAGAACACAAAAAAATCTTTATGATGTACATACTCGTCACAGAACTAAGATGTCATATTCTAAAAATCATGTGGGTTTGGCTAGTAAACGAAAATATCTAGTTGTCAAAGGTCAACTAAAAATAAATTTGTCCATAGAGCCCTGCACAACAACCTCTGTGAGCATAGGTTCTATACTCCATTATGTGGAGAAGCTCTCCAGAGAGAGTGTGTCATCATAATGCCAAGATTTTTTTATTGATTTTCCTTTGTTTACTTAAAAAGATTGATTATTTTCAGAAGTCTTCTGGGAGGAATTCAATAAACAAAGTCGATTAAGTTATTTTGGAGGGGGGGGTTGAATTTTATGGATCAGACAAAAAGCTAACTTTACTTCTAACCATTGTTCAAGTAGAAGAGGAAAAAAGACGTTTGAATATAATAGTGCATAAAAGATTGATTTATATAAACTCTTTTACCTCCAAACAAGGCAGATTGACACTTGGCATACAAGTGGCTACCATTTTTGAGATCGTGTCTAATGAGTTCTGTGGGGAGTTGAGCAGTAAAATGTTTGTTCATATTGCAGTTAAACTTCTATAGGTTAGTACAGGGTGGAATGATAAAATTGTCACCTTAGAAAAGACAACATTATTTCATTTTTATGTCATGAGAACCGTTTTTTTTTGTTTTTTTTTTGTTTTTTTTGCTGCAGACCATCTACTAGTTGGCCAGTTGTGTACAAATCCCAACAGTGATAGGAGCCTTCTATCATGTCTGAAAGTGACACATTGAGCAAGATCAGAGATGCACAATTGTACAACTCCTGCTCTCTACCAATTCAAGTTATGACAACATGACCATTGCCAGCACCCTCAAAATGCATTGCTGGATTGCCACGAATAACAGATGTGCTCAAGGTGATGAAGCAGTTTCTGGCTACGGTTATGGGCTTTGGTGTGGTTTCAAGTGGGCTTCACATCATGCCACCTCACATCTTCAAAGTGTACCTGGATGTGCTGAAGAGTGTGGTGATCTCCTGGTGCAATCAGGTGGCCGCTGGCAGACCCTAGGTGTGACAGCAGAACTCGGCACCAGCCCACAAGTCGAAAGAGACTCGGACTTGGCTTCAGAAGGAGTATTACGACTTTGTACCCTTCTCTCATTGCCCCCCCCCCCTCTTCTATCCACGTGAATTTGCGGAACTACTTTGTTCAGTCATACATCAAGAACATCACTAATATGACCTCCCACAACACCAAAGCAAGCCTGATCGTCGCCATCCACCGAGTATTTGCCGAGCTCCCGCCAGTGCTTGTGGAAAAGGCATTCTCCCAGTTTTGGACCCGTATCAAGGCAGTGATTAAGGCTGAAGGCGTTTACATTGAATAGATGTCAACTCTACTACATAATAAAGTTACCTGAATTGATTTTTTTTTCAATAAATTTTAAAATAAAGCTGCAGTGTTTTCTTTAGGGCAACATTTTTATCATTCCATCCTGTACAGGGAGAGAATTCAAAATCTAGCAATTTGAGAGAAGAAACTATTAAAGTAGAAGGTTTTCTGACATGATGGGACCAACACTGAAGTGGTGGGATTTTGCTGTTTGTCAAGATGGTTGGGATTATGTATGTCATGAGCACATTTCATCAAAGTACTTGTAAAACGGAGGCACAACATGGTGACGATGGAAGGGAGGTTGGAGCTTGACCAATAGTGCAGGACCTGTTAAATATGAGGCCTTTTTTTTTTTTTTTTTTTTTGACCTTTTCTATTTAGAAGGTTGTAGAACACTGCAGAAATCTGTCTATTCAACATATTTCAACATTGATAATAGCAATGATGTGAATTCTCCACTTTTTAATGAAATTCTGCATTTTTTTTAATCCAGAAAAAACTCATTTCCACTTCATAGATGTGAGTTCATTGCTTTTTTTTATTATTATTATTATTCATTTATTTTTTCTTTAAGAAAAGGTTAATTTCGACTAAATTGCAAGAGCCTCATCTTCATACGTTCCTGTCATTTTTTGACTGGATTTTATTGCTTGTTCTTGCTTTATCTTTCTATTTTTTTCTTTCCCTTCTCTTCCTATCCTGTTTCTGTCTTGCCTTCCTTTTCCATTATGACTATTCAATTTTGACACCAAACACTTCAGATTGACTGTATGCGGGTATTACATATTAATATATAGATTACTGGCTGTCCCTAACCGGCACAGCACAGGATTCATTAATGTCACCGAACTGTATACCGATACTCTATGGCTCTACCTCTGCATTCCATGTTTAAAAAGGATATGTCCTCTATAGTATCATAGTATTGAATGGTTAATTGTAGGCATAGACCGATTCATACCATCCAAAAAATTCCAACATAAACTAACAGCCAGCCATAGTTCTCCCCAGAATGTGCTGCTGCCATCGCGCATAGAAATCATTTTTTTCATAGCTACCAACATAATAGATGTACTGAGACTAAAGCTGCATTCAGGACTGCCAGCAACCACTGTAAAAGAGTAATAAAAAAATGCAAGAGAGCTATATGCTCAGTCCGTTAAATCCAGACTAGCTGAGCAGTGGTTTGGTTCCCACCAGTTTTGGCAAATAGCAAACGGGATCCTGAACAGAAGCGTGCGTTCTATTCCAACCATCATCACTGGACCTGAGGTCATCTCGTCAGCATCAGACAAGGCCAAACTATTTGCCAAGAACTTTGCAGCTAATTCTACCCTATGTGACGAAGGCCATCAACTCCCTGTATTTCCTCCTATAACAGACAACACGCTATGCAACATATAAATATCTGTACGTGAGGTCGCCAAGCTAATCAAGAACCTTGATTCCAGTAAAGCAACTGGCCCTGACAGCATTCCAATTATAGTGTTGAAAAAGCTTCAACCAGAATTTACAAAGCTGTTTAAGCGTGGTCTTAAGGAGAAGTGCTTTCCGACTCCCTGGAAGACCTCATCAGTTTGCCCTGTATTTAAGAATTCAGGTGATAAGTCATCTCCCTCTCAGTACAGACCAATGTCTCCTGTGTGTCATGAGTAAGTTGCTGGAATCCATATTAAATAGAGAAGTAGTCAACCACCTCAGCAGAAATAACCTTCTTAGTGAGATACAATATGGTTTCTGTTCTGCTAGATCTATAGCAGATGTGCTACTGGTTATATCTCATAGGATGAGTGAATCTCTCGACAAAGGCTTCCTTTCTAGGACAATTGCTCTTGACATATCAAAGGCCTTCGATCCAGCTACAGTATAACTGAAAATGTTTTCTCAATTATTAAATCATTTCTCTCTAATAGGTTCATAAGAGTAGTGGTTGATGGACAGAAATCAGAGGCCCTGCGTATTAATGCTGGAGTCCTTCAGGGGTCCGTCCTGGCCCCAACTCTTTTCCTGATCTACATCAATGATCTCCCAAAACACATAGTTAAATTATTCGTTGACATCTATGCTGATGGCAGCACATCAAAGGCCGTAAATGACAAAGTTCTCTCTGATTCTCTCTCCTCTGATCTTGAGCATGTAGTAACAGTGGGGGAAGAGGTGACTTGTTACTTTTAATGCATCTAAAACCAAGCTCCTATCTTTACATCATCAACGCTCTGATCCCCATCTGGCATCAATTGAAATGGATGGCTCTCGTCTTGGGGAGGCTCCATGTTTTGACAAGCTTCTAGGTTTGACCTTTACTCTTGATCTGAAGTGGAACACGTACATCAAGTCTGTTGCCAAGGTCGCTGGGAAAATGGTGGGGTCCTTCTACCGCTCCAGAAGATATCTCACTACTGATGCAATTCTCTATCTATATAAAAGCCAAGTATGTCTAAGGATGGAGTACTGCTGCCACATCTGGTCAGGAGCTGCTAAAAACAGCCTACCCTGCCATGACAGAGTACAAAATAGACTTTGTGGCATAGTGGGGGATGTCCTTTTCTCTCCCCTACAACCTCTCTCTCACAGAAGAGACGTTGCGAGCCTGTCTTTGTTTTATCGTTATTTCCATGGCAAGTGTTTTTCTGAACTCCAATCTCTGGTCCCCCCTCGCCAATCTTTCATGATAAACACCAGTCTATCTGAAACCACTGTCAGTAATTTCCCCCACTCTTTATCTGTGCCTAAATCAAAACGTAGATTCCATGACCAAAGCTTCTTTCTTAGAAGTGCACGCCTGTGGAACGCTCTTCTGTTTGCCTGCTTCCCACCTGACTACAACTTGGATGTCTTCAAGTCCAACATAAACAAATTCCTGATAAACCGCCCCCTTAAGTAAGACACTTTATCAAATCTCCAATACTAACAATTACTACGATACTATCCCATTGATTACTGTACACGCAATAACCCTTATCCCCGAGTGGCTTCCGGGACTTGATAAGTGGTGACCACTATGTAAAAAAGAAAAAAAAAATGTCAGTTTAGTTCATATTTTTAAATTAAAAGAAATAATGTATAAGTAAAAGATGCATGAAGGCAGGTCCAAAAGGCAAAAAGTCATATTCTTTTTTTTTTTTTTTTTTTTTTTTTTTTTAGTTCATTATTTAAAATTGTATCCATTGTAACAATCTTCTTTACCTGAATGATTATTTTCAGAAAGAATTTTAAGCGAAATACATCTTTTTTTAGTGTAAAGAACATGCTGAAAGCATAAAATGGTAGAACTGACGAGTTAGAATAAAATATCGATTTGTCAGAGCTGTTGCTATTTAGATCTAACATAAAATTTTAACAAGATAACTTTATATATTAATATCAGCCCAACTTATGGGACTTGTTTTTGGTTCAACAATTTTTGAGGATATAATTTTTTATTTTTCATATCTATTCGAGGTTTCAGCGATGTTGGATAGGTAAATAAAGGAGAACTGTTGGTTTTGTTGCCACTTGAGCCCGTTTTTAGGATTTTCATGTGATAAGGAACTAGACATTCATCACTTCACTTGCATCCTGTACTCTCCGCTTCCATCAGCCCCGCCTGCCCCAAGAGATTCTTGCAAGAAAATAAGAAAAAGAACTTCGCACCAAAAGAAAAAAAAATGTCTAAGAATTGGTGAAATGTTCTCGGTGTACTTATGCTTGCACTGAAGCAAACAAAAATGAAACCGGTCGGTCTTTTTGTAGCACCATCATTCGTCCAATGCGCTGCCTTTAAGAGTGTTGAACCTGAAAAATCAAGCTCCGGGTAGGAGAGTGGTAATTTTATGTTGGCAGGGATGGTATTTCTTACCAACTTTGTTTTTATATTGAGCCTTTCTTTTCTAACAAAACAAAAAGAAAAAAAAAATGTGTGTGGAGGGACTAGCTATTAAAAATCGCCATAAACTGTTTTATTTTCTAATTCGGTTGCCAAAGTGTTTGCCAAGTACAGCTGTACCTAGCACGACACGTGCAAACACTTGAACTGCAGCAGACACGATCTCCCGCTGCTAAGCAAAACTCGGGGAATAAAAACCATGCTTTCTTGCCATTTGTTGACGTTTTCACCTTCGTTTTTTCCATGAGTGTTTGAAACTACAAAAGACTTACTCAAAAAAAAAAAAAAAAAAATTGGATGACTAAAATAAAATTTAACCAATGAAATACTGAATATTTAAGAAAAAAAAAAAAAAGAAAGAAAAGATGACCTATTCACTGCATTTTATAGTTTCAAGCAACGAGTAAATGCAGTAACCAATAGCTGACGCCTCTGACAAACCATAATATTTTGTCTTCTTCTTTACACACTATACGAGTTCATCTTCTTATATAACTGTAACTAGCAAAGTTTACTCTTTGGCGTCCGAAATTAAAATGCTTTCTGTGTTTGTCTTTCTGTGCATACACTAGTCTGAATTGTTCGAAACAAATGAAAAAACATTCCAAGCCCATCAGATGTATTTCTCTAAAAATTACCGTTTTGATCCCCCCTGAATATATTTAAAAAAAAAAAAAAAAAAATTTTTTTTTTTTTTTTTTTTAAATAAAACAGTTGAGATAAAATCCACAACAGAGCTTGCCTCAGCTTCACTCTTGCCCCTCTATTTATTTGGTTATTACGGTTTATCGCCAATGTCTTTATAGGAATCTGTGACATGTTGATTGTATGGATGCCCGGCACGTACGGAAACCCCATGATATTATATCATCTTTAGGCAGAACAGATACTACCCTTTGATTCTAGCTAGAAGATCAAGAAAGTATATTTTAGTTTCACGTACGGCTCAAAAGTGACATCATTTTCTTAATTTTAATTTTTAAAATAAAAAAAACAATGTTTATCTAAAACCGGCTCTCCACAAGTCTTCCCCCAAATTCGAACTCCTAAAAAGAGATCGCCAAATATCTGCCAGAAGTCCTTAATTCAGATATTTCAGAAATAAAATTTGCATACAGTTATGCAAAATTGACCTCGGATCATTAACATGAGTCTCAAGTTCTAATCATACCGAAAATTGTTTCCTTTTTATACAAGAAATATTAATAAAAGTCCATTTGGCGTGTTTAGGGAAAAGTATGGTGAAAGATTCCCTTCTCACTAACTGAAAATGAATATAATTGCCAAATCTGTTATGCTATAAACTTGGAAAATATAAACATTTATGGACAAGAAAAATCTATTATAAAAAAAAATAAAACAATACATATTCCAAATGAACTTGCCAGATAGAATCGGCACATTTTTCCACAAGAAAACCATTTACACAATAAAACAATGAAATAAAAATAAAGATTAAAAATTGAAATAAATATAATATTAGCACTTGCATCTAGAAAAGAAATATTACAAAATTCATAACTTAACTGCTATAGAAAGACGTCCTTCGCGGCTGCAAATAGGAATTGATTTTACTTGAAATAAAAATGCAGTGGTTTCATTTTTGAAAAGAAAACGGTCATCACGTGACATAGCTCGCTACTTGGACAAGCATGTTCTTTTATAAGTACGTCATGAGTAAATTGCTGGAATCTGTGTTAAATAGAGAATTAATCAACAATCTCAGCAAAAATAACCTTCTTAATGGCACGCAATATGGTTTCCATTTTGCTAGATCTACAGCAGATGTGCTTACAGTTATATCTCAGGATTACCGAATCTCGACAGGGGCTTCCTTTCTAGGGCAATTGCTCTTGACATATCAAAGGCCTTTGATAGAGTATGGCATAAAGGTTTACTTCACAAGATCTCCAGCTATGGTATAGCTGGAAATGTCTTCTCAATTATTAAATCATTTCTCTGATAGGTTCATAAGAGTAGTGGTTGATGAGCAGAAATCAGAAGCTCTCAGTATTAATGCTGGAGTCCCTCAGGAGTCCATCCTGGCCCCAACTCTCTTCCTGATCTATATTAATGATCTTCCAAATCACATCCTTACATCATTCGTAGATATTTATGCTGATGACACTACTATCTATGGTAGCACACCTAAGACCGTAAATGACCAAGTTCTCTCTGATTCTCTCTCCTCTGATCTTGAGCAAGTGGTACAATGGGGAAAGGAATGGCTGATTACTTTTAATGCATCTAAAACCAAGCTTTTATCTTTATATCATCAACGCTCTGATCCCCATCTGGCATCAATTGAAATGAATGGCTCTTGTCTTGGGAAGGCCTCATGTTTTGACAAGCTTCTGGGCTTGACCTTTACTCCTGATCTTAAGTGGAATACATACATTAAATCCGTTGCCAAGGCTGCTGGAAAAATGGTGGGATCCTTCTATCGATCCAGTAGATATCGCACTGCTGATGCAATTCTCTATCTATATAAGAGCCAGGTATGTCCAAGGATGGAATACTGTTGCCACATCTGGGCAGGAGCTGCTATAAAGGACTTATCCTGGCTTGATAGAGTTCAAAATAGACTTTGTAGCCTCGTAGGGGATGTCCTTTTCTCTTCCCTGCAACTTCTTTCTCACAGAAGAGATGTTGCGAGTGTGTCTCTGCTTTATCATTATTTTCATGGCAAGTGCTTGGTTGAGCTTCAATCTATGGTCCCCCCTCGCCAAACTTTCACAAGGAACACCGTCTAGCAGAAATCACTATCAATAATTTCCCCCACTCTTTATCTAAACCTAAACGTAGATTCCATGAGCAAAGCTTTTTTATTAGAACTGCACGGCTATGGAATTGTCTTCCGTTTTCCTGCTTTCCAGCTGATTACAATATGGTTGTCTTCAAGTCTAACGTAAACAAGTTTTTGATGAGCTGTTCCATATAAGTTAACGAATTCACCAAATTTCCATTACTAATGATTACTATATTGTCCAATTTCTACTGTACACTCTTTAACCCTTGTCCTCGAATGGTCTCAAGGCCTTGATAAGTGGTGATACCTATGTAAAAAAAGAAGAAATATTAACTTTTTTTTTTTTTTTTTTTTTTTTGCAGCATGCGAATTATGTTTTCGTTCATATCGATATCCTGCATACAAAACAAAAATAAACTTTCTTCATAAATATAGCAAATCATTCTCACACATTCCGCTGCCAGGTTTCAGTTCTTGTTCAACACTTCTGCTACAATATTCTTTTGCCTATTAAATCGAATCTTAACAAATATCTAAAAATCTATCTATAAAATCATTATTTCTATGGAAAATGCTCGACTGAGCTCCATTAAGACAATCACAACAAGAACTCATTTCTGCTGCCACTATAAGGAATTTTCTTTACTCTGCATATCTAAAAACCAAACAGATTTACATGAACAGTTTCTTTCCAAGAACTTTTCATCTGTGCAACACAATACCATAGAACTGCTTCCCTGATGGTTGTCTTCAAATTCGGTGTCAACAAATTCTTGTCATTCTTTAAAATCAAATTTTGTCCATTTTTTTTTTTTATCATTTTCAATCATTCATCTGATAATCCATCATTTTCAATCCTTATCTGCCAGTGGCTTTTGGCCTTGATAAGTAGTGACTCCTTAATAAAAAAAAAACTATATTTAACAAGGTAAAGTCTAAATCACAAGCAAAGAGAATTTGTAAAAATTCAAATTAATAATTAATTTCTCACAATTTTATTATTAACTAGCTGTACCTGGCCACGTGTTGCTATGGCTCGGTTTGTTTGTTTAAATAGAAAACAAGCAGAAAAAAAAATGTATGTTTATTATGTTTATGTTCTCAATACTTGTGGATACACAATATTTGAAGACTTGTTAATGGTTATTGCAAACGCCATCGAATTGTGAAGTGCAATATCTTAAATAAAAATGGCGTATCCGTTGAAATCGTTCAATGCATGTTTGCTGCCTGTTATTCCTTAAGTTGACAGAGGGGAAAACATGAGGGTTTATTTGTACTATGGACATGTATGTGAGCACGCACTGAGGAATGTCATAAATTACAAAATTTAGCCAAATTTTTTTTGTATGAAAGTATAGTGTTTTATCATAATGTTATAAAGAGGTGGGTATTTTGTTCTTATAACGGGATCAGATTATAAACATATAAATTGTATGTTGGTTAGTCAGAGGATATAATATCGACATATAAACTGAGTCATGTTGTATCAGAGAGTTATCACACGTGTATATATTACAGTTCATATTTACATAAAGGTATCATTTTTTATAAGATAAATAATATAATTTTTTATAATGTATGCTTCATGCTTTTCTTTCTTCAAGAATTCTTCTATCTTCACTGCTGAGCTCTGTGATGAAACATGAAACAACCAACGATAACCAATTGAGACCTTTGCTCTTCCTTCTTTTGTGAAACCACAGAACAATACTTTATATTTTTAAAATATAAATTTATTTCAGTTGTCTCGAATGGTCCTCACAGGATCTGCATTTCGTCTACATGCTTATTCTTCACAGCCTTGCTTCCTGGCTTGAAGTACATCTATTCACTTGTGTGACTAAACTCCAACTCTCGACTCTAAACTTCCAGACCTCCTGACCTCAGTTTCGTTATGACGTCTGCCTTCCCAAGGTTATTTTGTTTATATAACCTAGGTAATTTACGTAAACATTTTCAGCTAAAACCCATTGCTACACTTTATTCTATAAACAATAAATAACTCCCAATATAAACTATTTTAAGAATATCATTGAGTAGATAGACAGATCGATGATAACTAATCAATTTTCAACACTGTTATTTATCCAACAATAAATAAAACGATTGAAAAATTAAAATGAAAACTGTTCAGAGATTAAACCAACAAAGTAAGTGGGAGACCAATGATAATTCAGATGGAAGAAACAAATGAGAAAAGAATGTAAAAAAAATTGTAGGATAAGTTTTAAAAAAGGAAACGTTTTTTTTTCTTGTTTTCTTTTTTTTAAATATCCTTATTTTCGCACTTTTTTTTTTTTTTTGAGAGAAAATATTGCATTCAAATATAATTAATGAGAATGTTCATAAACATTTTGACTCCTCTTTGTTATTGTATCGAAATTCGGAAATCGAAATAATGATGTTCATGTGTAACCAATAGCATCTAATGAATTGCCATGCCGCATTAATGTAAAAAGCAAAAACTTACAAAAAAAACAAAGTATAAATTAATTAATAGTTAAATAAAAAAAACATAGTTATCATAGAAATTAGAAATGTTAGCTATTTTTCTTGTCGTCACGTGACCAAAACAAACAGTCAAAATCATTTTCTCATTGAATCTTTGAAGATGTAACTGTGTAATGACAATTAGGTAGATAACTTATTGGTAATTTCTTTACAATTTTTTATCAAAGAAAGGCGTCTTTGTTTTTATTTGAGACGCATATTTAACCAAACACAGACACAAACATGTGCAAGGGAAATATACGCAGTTAGAGATATATAAAGAGAGAGGGGAGGAAGAATAACCTTTTTACAGAGTGTTGATTCCGTTGAATAATAACGAACAGCAGTCCGATGGAGTGATTTGTATCATATGCACAATCACACACACACCACACACATGACTGTAATAGCCTAAGCATTAAATAAACTTGACCGCAGGTGAAATAATGTCTGTTAGTGATGCCATATTTTAATTTTAGTAACCATTCATTTATAAAGGGAAGAATTGCATTCCGGAATATGAGAATTTTCAGAGCTCAGCCAATCAGAATGGACGAACTTTGACACAGAAGCCTTTATTATTTATGAACAGGAAATTGGAAAGATTATGTTAGGTCTATGTTTTCTTGAAGCAATTACGGTTGGTGTAATAACAGAATCTGTGGAAAGTATAAAATTCATTCTGATGAAAACTGGTAGCAGTGGTAGTACTAAATACTTAGAGAAAAAAATAGGGAGTCCTTCCTCTGGGGATGTTGCGATTGTGATGGTGTTGCTCATAGGATGAAATGTAGTATTTTAATATAACGACTAAATGTGTCTATAATGGTGTTTGATAGCTACATAAGATAGTAGCTATTAGCTTAGATATATTGAATTTGTATGTGGCATCTGTTGTGACAAACCTATGCTACTTTGGTCCAGAGGTGAATTTCTGCAGCCATTTTATTGAAGATATATGGAGATTATTATTATTAGAATATGCTAATTAAAATTTCATATCAAACATGTGATATCAGCTTAAGACATAAACAATAACTGAATGTTTATTAATTAATTCCTGCAAGACTATTGCAGCGGACATCCCATAATTTGCTGACTTCCAGGTGAAAAAAAAGTGTTTTCTTTCTTTTTTCTTGTTTTTTAAAAGAAAAAAGAAAAAAAGAAAGAAGGTTTACCTTGAAAATTTTAAGAATATGACACTGATTTGACACATTATGTTGTGAAATATTTAATTGAAAATTGTTGAATTCTTTAATATTATCATTTGTTTTGTTTACTTTGTCTTTATATTCAACAATGTTTTTTATCAGATTGTAATGTAAACGCCTTCAAAATTAAACTTGTTGATTATAATGACCAATCCATGATTAGGTAAATCTATAATGTGAAATCTAATCGACATATTAAATTGGAGGATTTGCTGAAAACAATATATTTATTCAGTATAGATTTATCCCAAAGACAAATTAGGTGTGCTGTTATGTCATGTGGAGTGTTCGACCTCCTGAATAAACTGTCGTAGAAGCATGGAAGTCTTGAATTACAGAAAGGTTGACTGGTTAAGAAATATTTTTTGGTGAACTCAAGAACCTGTATGGAATTTGGAACGAGACTCTTATTATTTAATCTGAAGAAAAGGTTTCATTCGAAATGCCATGCAAGTTTCCGAGTTCAACAGAAAGGAAGACTTAGAATCAAATGATTAAACAAGATTGTACAGGGTGGAGTTTGAAAACAGTTAACTCGTTGAACTATGAGAAGTGGAGAGATCTTGCAAAATATTAAAAAGCGACAGGAAAAAAGTGAAGAGAGAGAGAGAGTTATGCATTTTAAATCTATACTCCTATAAATTTTTTTTGTGTATTGAAATCCATATTAAAAACCCTTTTCTCTATTTATTTGAAAAGAAAATATAACTTTGTTATATATGGGTCGTGGAATTGCATTCATCTTCAAAAGATCTAGCTAATTTGCATATTCTTTTAAACATTCATTTTAATGGGATGATCATTACGTGTAATTACATTCATGCAGATATTCTACATGATTTATACTTGCATAAAAAGGTTACAGTAAACACAAATTTATATATATATATATATATATATATATATATATATGCATTTGTTTAAATAAATTGCCTACCAAACTGCTCTCTCAGTTTGTTGTCTACAGACATTAAACTTAATATATAGGGTATTCAAAACTTTATATTTGGGTTTTAGTCAGAGAAAATCAGTGTAAAAGTGTGAAAATTTAAAAAATAGAATTTGCCAGGTGAAATTCAAACAGCATTACGAATATACATGTGTAACGTAATAGCTATTGGTTAATGTTTTAGCCTTGCAGCAAATGTGTCTTCATAGCTCAGGAATTAACATCAAAGGAAAAAGTAAATCGTAAGCTAAACGTTTTAGTTTCGATTCTCGGTGGTGGTTCTTTTTTTTTTTTTTTTTTTTTTTTTTTTTTTTTTTTTAACTTTTTTAATCATTACTATATATTGGGTCTAATATAATAAATACGAAATCTGCATTAATCAAAATATCATATTTAAGCATATTTTACGACCAAGCAGTCAGGCAGCCTGCTAGTTCATAAATAATAATTTTTTTTAATTATTTTTTTTGTTTGTCTTAAAAAAACAAAACTTATCAATAAAATAAAAGGTGACCTGCATTCTAAAGTGCAAAGCTTTTGCTAGACACTCATGTTATATAGAGGAAGAGGGACAGTGACGCCAGGCATCCAAATTGAATGGGAGAGAGTAATCATATTCAAACTATCTTTCTCAGTACTAGGACTTATATTTGAGTTTTTGGAGTATACCCAAGGAATTGACCCAGGATATAACCAGACCTCTGCAAGCCACTGCTGGATATAATAAAATTTTATTTTATTAAAATAATTGCCCAAAAATAAAATATTAAACTTTTAAAGTTCCTTTTGCTTTTTGTTTTTCAATGAAAAAAATGACTAAATCCTCAAAATGAAGTTTGCTATATACTCAAGTGACCTATGCAAACTGGTGATATTCGATCATCGCTGCCTTCGCCACATCCTCTGTGTCCTCTGGCAACAGTTTGTCCTCAACAGCACAATTCACACTGCAGGATCAATTCCCTCCAAAAATCTCTCTTTACCTGATGCCTTCGCTGGTTTAACAACGCTTTTCAACGACACCCAGATGATTTCATCCGTGAAGTCATTGATCCCACTGCACCACTAGGCTGAAAAAACTGTCACAGTGGTCAACTCAAAACCTGGCTGAAGACAGTGAAGCAGAACGCTGACCTGATTCTAGGTCCTCATCTTTACAAAGTCCACTGTTGGAACCATGAATGGTTTGCACACGGAAACAACCTTGAATCGCAATGCCTAGTCAGTCAGTGTTATTCTCACAATTCGACCGATATAACCTTCGACCAAGTGTATTTTGGGAATATTTCTGTTGAGCTCGGGAATCTGTATGGAATTTTGAATGGAATCCTTATTTAATCCAAATAAAGGATTCTAATTGAAATTCCATGCAAATTTTCGAGTTCAACAGAAAGATTCTATAGTGTCCAACAACATACACCTTAAAAAGAACATTGTGCGAATAAAACTCAAGATTAGAACAGTTGTCCAAAGAATCCAAATTATGTATCCTCATCTCAAAAATTTAGAAACAGATACTACACTTGTACAAATTCATGACTAAAACTACTGAAAATTTCCACAAAACACAAGTGCATACCTAAGTGTACCCGTATGTCTCACCAACAAACACACAGACACAGATGAACAGCAGTACAAAAATTATAAATCAATACATGATGGGAAATGCTGTCCGTTGCACAGCTGAATAACGAAAAATATTTTGTATTTGTAAATAAAAAAATTAGTTTCGGTTGTAATGCTGACTGAATTTTTAGGAGAAGACATTTTGCATTTTAAATTTTCCTTAATTTCGTCTTTTTGGTAAATTCCGTTTCTGCTTAATTAAATCTTTAATCTTGATTTCTTACGTGTTCAACCTATTTTATTAATTTCAGAATTATTTAAATGAAGATTGATAATTTGTATTATTATTTGGACTACTGTTCGCATCTTGGATATTATTCTCACAACGTTTCAGCTGATGAGTGTAGTATCTGTTTTGTCCACAATCAGTGAAATAAGTAATCCTTCTAGACTGAGGCAAGTTTTAATTTTTTTTTTTTTTTTTTGTCCCAATCCAGAATGCCCCCATTTGGGGGAGCTAGATTTTCACCCACATTAAAAACCGACTTAGTCTGGCTTTGTCCTTGTGGGAAGGCAACAAAATTGGGACAAGCTTTTAATTTAGTGACCCCCCCCCCCTTCCTATCTAATTATTATGAGTTCAAACTTCACCGGGCATTTGTATTGGTATTCTAATTTTGCCATATAATGAACTATTTTCGTTCTGTTCATCATTGAGATTCGCTTCTCCATATTGTAGCCAATGAAGTTTCACATCTTATATAACCTTGAATAGGTTGATCAAGTTTGTAGTGTTTTGACAGAATTTACACTTACGTTGTCATGCAGAAGTATGCAGTCTCATGACTGGTTGTATATTCGTGTCTTTTGAGAAAGCAACAAATGTGTGTTTTTATCAAAGTATATATTTTCTTTATTATTACAGCACAGTTTTAAAAAAAAATCAATGCTTTTTATGTTCTTTAATTAAAAAATAAAGGCAGAATGACTTTTTTTTTTCTTTATTATTATTTTATTTTTTTTTTTTTAGCAGTACAAAGCCAAATGAATCTTTATCCCAGATTGGCTTCCATACAATCCTTTCAGCTTTTATTTCAAACAAGATTTCGATTGTTAAATCCTACTACTACAGATTAGTGGGGATTAATCGTAATAAATCTTTTTTTAATTAATCTCAAATCGTCTTCCAATTACTGATTAACATCGTTTCTCACATAAAACAAACATTTTGATCTGACGGTTTGAGACTGATATTTTAAATGAATGGACATCTACTACATGCGACATTAAGCCCTCATTTCTTTTTTTTTGCTTTTATATTTTATCTTGCTGTTATATTTTATAATGCATAAAGTTATCTTGTCGAATTTTTCAAAATTAAACCCTAGAACTACCTATGTATTGAGCTCTTTTGAAGTAAATACTGAAAATCAATATATATATATATATATAATATAAAGCTGAACGTCGGTGTGTGTGTGTGTGTGTGTGTGTGTGTGTGTGTGTGTGTGTGTGTGTGTGTCTGGTCACGAATAGGCTCCTATATGGTTGACTATTTTAAAAAACTGATTGCATATAATGATAGATGTATCAAGGATCAGGAATGGGTATGTTTGATCTGTCAGAATGGTGGTTCATAAAAATTGTGGGGTCAGCGTTCGCGCCTGGCCCCCAAAGTATGGAAATAAAAAAAAATTAAAAAAAAACGTTTACAAGTGTTTTTGATATAGATGTACATAAGAATACTTTGATAAGTATGTTTCAACTTAAATAGGGATTGTATAATAAAATTGTGGGGTTCGCGCCTGTACTCCATGGAAATATGGCACAAACTTTAACAAAGACATTTCATATCTATTTGCGTAAGTATACTTTATATATATATATATATAAACGACATTATTTTTTCCACCAACCTAATATAAATGTACAATTAATGGGAGAGACCTTGAGCAGAGTGCTTGATTATTAAAAAAAATTTGAAAATAAGAACGTAATATTTTTATATCACATACAATATCATAAATTGTCGGTTGAAATACAAGAATAAAAAGAAAAATGAAAATAAGATCTGTGACTGTAATATGAGAGAGAGAGAGAGCTTCATATAGAGGGTGTGAAGAGAGTTCAATTATAGGCCCCCTTTATTTGGATTTGAAACCGATGGTATCTATATTTTCTGATCTTCTGTAACACGCACACACACATGGAACTCAATTGGTTAAGATACTGTATTTAAATGTTAACCTGGTTTCAACTCTCTCTCCCCCCCCACCGTGCTGATAGAGAAATTATATATAAATGAAGTTGATTTTGTTAGTGAAACGATCGTACTCAAATCTGTCATTGTTTTTGATTCTTTGGACATATGTAAATGATCATGTTTCATTTACCTCTCTCTCTCTCTCTCTCTCTCTCTCTCTTTATATATATATATATATATATATATATATATATATATATATAGCAAGATTACTCAATGCTGTAAAAAAATTAAATAGAAGAGATTAAAAACCGTGTTGTTTGAACCCTCTGTCTCTATCTCTCTCATAAATTGATCTTAAGAATGTTTTGTTGAATATAATGTTTGAATAATTAATCCATAAAAAATGCTTTAAAAAATATATAGTTGTATTGTTTTATAAATAAAGTAGAAGTCGTTCCCTATTAAACTTGTATAGACCTAATTTGCAACCTGGCATGCTTATGTTGATATCAACTTAGTTTTATTGCCGTCCATCTCACCCCCACACTTAAGTAACACATATTGCCACTGAAACATAAGTGGCTATTATGATAAGGGACAACTTGGGTGGGGAGTTGAGTAGCAAGATTTTAATTTACATTACATTTAAATTTCTGTGTGTTGGTATGGTTCAGAAAACAGAGAGCATGGAAAGAATTTTAAAAAATGTTTTTTTATTTGAATGTACTGTTAACATTGACTTATTTAAAGAATTCACTCCTAAACTAATGAATCGATCGTTATGAATTATATAATATATATTCTAGGCAACACAGTGAGTAATGTGGTCACATTATTTTTTGTAAACTTTTTCATTCAGTGAGAGTACTGCCTAACTTTTTTATTTCCTGAAAAATTTCCAGAATATCCTTCTAATATTTCTTTGTCTTTCTACTTTTCTAGGAATGAGCTGTACCAGTGAGGTTGGTATCTCACCAGTCTTGCTCCAAGCCATCTCTCACACACTGACCTCAACAGAGAACCAGGAGACTGTAGACAAAAACTCTACATTTGACCGGCGCCATGAAACCAACGGTTTTTGCATAGAAGACTCCAAAGAGGCAAAAGAAGCCACTACAGCCATTCTTAAATTTGCTTCCGATCAGGAGTCCGAGACGAAGATCGTCCCAATTCTTCATGGAATGCACGAACCGACTGCTCCTCTTATCCGACAGGTACAAATGGATGGTAATGGGCAGGTGATACTCGACGCCAGCCCAGAGGTCAAGGCGATGCTGAAACAAAAAATAAATCAGCGGGTTATCTTCAAGCCTCATTCTGACTCTGTCAACATCTCGGATGCAAACATGAGTTTTGTTAATGTTTACACAACCATCGAGAATGCAGACATGAAAAGTAGGGATCTGTCGGGCCTAAATAATGAAATCAAGATCATCGATGGCAGGAAATATGCGAGTTCACCCGATGTAATTGTCTGCTACAATCATGACAGTACTTTGGTTCCTTCACCGGCAAATGACATCATCGTTTCTGATTCTGAAAATGGAATGGTGCAATCTTCCTCACCTCTCAAACCTCCATCGATTGAGCTGAACTCTGCTTCTCCACAATTAAGATTTAATCACCAACTCGGAGTAGGAGATGAAGAAGAAGAGGAGGAAGAGGATGAAGATGAAATGGGAACCGATAGTAATAGCAACTCGCAAGTTATCGACAATAAGGAATCTATACAGAAAATCTACGTCTCCCAATCCGAAGAGAGTATGTCATTTCCAGTTCACAACATTTCGACCGAGGCGTCACCGAAAGAGGGTGTTAAAACTTGTCCAGTCTGTGAAGACAAAGTTTCTGGTATGTGACCACTTTTTTTTTTTTATCAGGACATTTTTTTTTCCATACAGGAAAAGAAATACGTGCATACAAAAACATATACACACACATACAAGCATGTATATGCATACTAAGACTTGCATGCACACACACTCGGACAAATAAATACATGCATGCAGAAATATCAGTGCAGATACATACATGTCAGTGAACACACACACACACATTCAAAAAAAGACTCACACAAAAGCATACACATAGAAACCAACCCAGAGAAACATGCAGAAAGGAAACATTCCAGAACATAGGAGAGCAGAAAGTGGACCATTACTTTTAGCAGCCTCGTAACTCTCACTTTTCTTTTAGTCCTCACATTCCATGAGCTTGTTTCTGACAAACGGGAAAAAATTGCTGGTTTCTAGGTCGGAATCTATCTAACATATATTGTGGGCTAGTTTTGGACCTCAATGTAATATCTTTTTTTTTTTTTTTTTTTTTAGTTTTTTTTACATCAAGTGGCTTTATGCCTTGTTTGAAGCAATTTCCATTTTTAAAAAAAAAGTTTAAACCTGGAATGGAATTTCAAACAAAATGGAATAATAGATAAGTATGAAAACAGACTAATAAAAATAAGAAAATACAACTGCATCATCATCATCATCAGGTTTTCATATTTAAGATGCTATGTATCTCTCATGCTTACTCTCTATACTAAAGATGTTGATATCAATCATGTTGCAAAAGAAAAAAGCAGTCAGGTGACTTTGTATATACTCAAACCAGATTTTCCTTGGTCTTCTATCATAAAAATAGAACTGCTATCTATTCAAACAACCTTACGCTTTTCTAGACCAAATGATGTGAGTTAATCGAAATATCGGTTCTGCTTTGATTTTGCTTTAATGATATGTTTGTGTTCATATTTGACTTTTAATTGAAATATTCTAGTGTTCACGTCAATTAAAAAATAACTTTAAATTAAGGAGGCAAAAAGAAAGTCTGCACAATGGAAAATTGTTATTTAAATGTCACTTTAGGACATTAATGCAACTAGTTAATATTTAGTAGCATAGCCCTTCTGCAATTTGACAATCTGCAATCTTTTTGGAATTCCTTGAATTAGACTGCAGTAATACTCTGGGGAAAGGGCATCCCACTTTTCTTTAATTTTTGTCCAAAGTTCTTCCAAATTTGAAATTTTATCATTGTGTAGCTGTTGCTTGATGTAATGCCATACATTTTCGATAGGATTGAGGTCTGGAGATTGTGCAGACCAATCCAAACACGGAATATCATGCTCTTCCAGGAACCTCTTGACATTGCCAGCTGTATGAATGGGAACATTATGTTGCATGAAGATGGAATTATCATCCAAATTTCGATCAAAGTAGGGTAGAAAATGCTCAGTCAACATATTGATGTACTTGGTCGAATTAATTCGACCTTGCAAGTGAACTATAGGCCCTGAACCATTGGTACTAATAATGCCTCGCACCATAACTGAACCTCCACCACCTTGCAGCGTTGAAACTGAGCACCAAGGATTAAATTCTTTGTCTTTCCTCCAATGGACATACTGCCTACCATCGCTGCTATTGAACTTGCTTACATCACTAAAAAGCACTTTTGACCAATATGAAGAGTCATGATCTTCATTGTATCTGATGAAGTCCAGACAGTGCTTTCTGTTCTTTACAGAAATCATTGGCTTGTGTCTTGCAGCATATCCTCGCAAATTAAATTCCTTTAATCTGTTCTTGACAGTAGAAAGAGAGCACTTTTTAACAAGATTGCACTGTTGTTGGATTTGGGGAGCCGTTTCAAATTTGTTTCTTAGGTTGCAGATCTTGATAGCCTTGTCTTCCCTGTTAGAAGTAGTACGACCAGAGTTAGGGGCATCATGAACACTGCCGGTGTTTTTGTGCTTTTGCACAGTCTTTCGTACCATTTTCTAATCACATTTCAATCTGCGGCCAATTTCTTGATTGGATAAACAAGAAAGGTAGAGATTAATGAGCTCCTGAGGATCACTAAGAGAAATTCGTGGCATATCGACTAAATGTTATGTTTGATTAACCTGGAACAACAACAATTACGATTAGAGATGCTTTGTTGCCTGTTGGTGAATATTTAAAACTGATTTAGGGGCGATAATTTAAGCTGGTTTTAAGCGAATTTGTTGCTGCGGACTTTCTTTTTGCCTCCTCAATTTGAAGTTATTTTTTAATTGACGTGAACACTAGAATATTTCAATTAAAAGTCAAATATGAACAAGTAAAATTATAGAGGAATAAAACGCGAATCAAATGAGGTGTAGTTTGTTTGAACAGTTACATTAAATTTAGCTTAAATTTGCAGTTTTTCAAAAAATTACAAGTGCGGACTTTCTTTTTACCAGAACTGTATACTACATCTGCATGGTGTAACATGTTTACAAGACCTAAGAGTTTAGTGTTATTTCAAACTTTTCCTTTTCCTTAGTTGCTATATCAAACCTTGAGTCCAGTCTACTCTACAATTTAACTAAAATTGGGCAGGGTGAGGAGGGAGGGGGCAGCAGAAATTAGAACACAAACACCTGTATAAAGTAGAATCGATATTTCAATGATTTCAAACCCTCTTAAGCTTTTCTAAAACAAATGATTATGGTCGTTTGAATCGATCGAAATATCAGTTCAGCTTTAATGATGTGTTTATGTTCTTATCTCTACTGTTTGCATGCTTGCTCTCGAACATATACACCTTCACACAAAAACGTAAGCATTAACATGAGGCACATACATACACATGAACAGAGATATATATACAGAAAGAAAAGAATACTCTCAAGAACATTTGCACTTATTCACACACACAGAAACACACACACACTCACTCGCTAAAGTGTACATGCATATATAAACATAACCCATTCTCTCTACCAGGTAGATAATGTATGCATGCTTTAACATGTTTTAGAGACTTAAGAACTCGTAGGTGTTGTTTCAGATTTTTCCTTCTAAGCTAGTTGCCATACCAAGGGTTCAGTCCAATCTGTTCTGCTATTCATTCATATCTAAAAGTGTGGGGGGTGTATATTGATTCATACAACAACAACAGCCATTTGAATGCAAGCAGAAACAAAAGATTATCTTTAATCCATTGATAAACGGATTAACATGGCAGATCAAGATCCAGACTTGCCATCAATAATTCATAAATATCTTTTGATTCTTTGTCAGATGTGGACATGGTGCTTTTATGAATGGCGATGGTCACTGGTCAGTCGCAGGTGACCTTTGCTATAATTTTTACTTTAATCTTGAATCTGCTGCTGTTGAGATGAGGGTCAGTTTTTGTGGGAAAGTTTGTTTTGATTTCATTTATTTTATTCATATTATTTGGATTCTTCAAACTACTGTTCTCATCTTGAATATTATTCACACAACGTTTCAGCCGATGTAACCTCCAATCTATCTTATTAAACTCGAGGAATTTTTCAGTTGAACTCTGGAATCTGCACAGAATTTCAAACAGAACCTTTTATTTAACCTTCAGGGGTAGCATGTTCTCATTCCATCAGCCATGACTAGGTAGAAATCCTAAGTAATTCAGTTGTATTTTAGTGTTATCAGCACTTCAACCTCCAGAAGAGTGTAGCTTACAACTGAATTTTACAAGTACTTTATCCACTACACCACAAACCTTTTGAAATGTTGTGCAAATATCATTCAAGATGAGAATGATAGTCCAAATAATACATGTCCTCATCTAGAAAATTTAGAAACATAATATCTATTTCATTTATGTATTTTTTTTTAATAAATATAAATTTAGATTATTCGGACTGCTATTCCATCTTGAATGGTTTTAGCTATTTATTTTTAAAGTTAAATTCACTCCAAACAAGGCTCATTGCCACTGGAATGTAAGAGAGCCAGATCAATAGGGACATCCTAAGTAGGGAGTTGTGCAACAAGATGTTTGTTTACATCAAATTTAAATCTCTGCATGTTGGCTCAGTCAGAAAAAGAGGGGGTATTCCAAAGGCAGGCAGTTTCAGGAAAGAATCATTTCAACCAAGATGAGAATAGTTTGAATAATACAAATAAGATTGATGATTTGTATTTGAACTCTGTTCAAAATTCTATATAAGTTTCTAAGTTTGACATAAAGCTTTACTTCCCAATTTAAAAAAAATTCAGCTGAAAATAAACAGATTTTACATTGGGCGAAACGTTAAAATAACAATCAAGATACTTGCCATCAATAATTCATAAATATCTTTTGATACTTTGTTGAATGTGGGCATTGTGCTTTTATGAATACTAGTCCAAATGATACAAACTATCAATCCTCAACTAAAAAAGTCCAAATGATACAAACTATCAATCCTCAACTAAAAAAGTCCAAATGATACAAACTATCAATCCTCAACTAAAAAAGTCCAAATGATACAAACTATCAATCCTCAACTAAAAAAGTCCAAATGATACAAACTATCAATCCTCAACTAAAAAAGTCCAAATGATACAAACTATCAATCCTCAACTAAAAAAGTCCAAATGATACAAACTATCAATCCTCAACTAGAAAGTCCAAATGATACAAACTATCAATCCTCAACTAAAAAAGTCCAAATGATACAAACTATCAATCCTCAACTAAAAAAGTCCAAATGATACAAACTATCAATCCTCAACTAAAAAAGTCCAAATGATACAAACTATCAATCCTCAACTAAAAAAGTCCCAAACTAAATATTGAAAATAAAGTTTTAAAAAAATGCAATTAAAATAAAACATTGGAGATTTACAAAACAAAACAGAAAACTTGTTTTTACACACAGTTCTTTATCAAAAAATTTAAGTCAGACTGATGTGAGCAATTTGCTTGTCACTTTAATAAACTTAATTTTCATGATGAGAATAAATATTGGATTAAATTTAATATTTTCATTAAAGATATTTTTAAATCAAGTTTTCAACTTTCAACCATTATTCATTTTAATGTCTTTGTTTATTTGTTTTAATTTTTTTTTCATTTTGATAGTTTTGTTTATTTGTTTTGATGGTTTTGTTTATTTGTTTTGATGGCTAGTTTTGTTTGTTTTGATGGCTAGTTTTGTTTTGATGGTTTTGTTTATTTGTTTTAATGGCTTTGTTGTCCGTGTCAAGGAGATTGTTTCTTGCCAAGTTTGTAACTGTTTGCTTGATTCAATCATTAACAAACTTGCAAAAGTATATCAAAGTATAACTTAAACTGTTCAATTTGGGATATCAAGGTCAAGGTTACAGAAAAGATTAAAGTCAAACTTTTGGCAATAACTTTGGTTCTTTGTGTTATTTTAATTCTTCAGACTACTGTTCTGAACTTTATTATCATTTTCATGTTTCGATTAATATAACCGCTGAACTTTTTCAGCTGATACCACCTAATATCGAAGGACTTAATATTAGGTTAGTGCAAAAATAATGTCGTTTTTGACGTTTAACTTCAAAAGATCATAACTCCTTTCATAATAAACTTTATTAATCGAAATAAAAACCATTAGAATCGACACATTTTTGCCAACGAGGAACAAGTTTATTTATCCTATTAGCATAGAAATCTGGAATTCTGGAAGCGATGAAGTCATTGAAGGCCGATTCGGCATTATCTCAGCTTTTGAAGCATTTTTTGCACAGAAAGTTGTTGAGATGCTTGAAAAAGTGATAATCGGTGGAGGAGAGGTCCGGTGAATATGATGGATGAGGCAAAGTCTCGCAGCCCAATTTGTTCAGCTTCTGCAGAGTCAGTTGAGCAACATGTGAGCAAGCATTGTCATGGAGGAAAATTGTCCCCTTTATATTGACAAATCTTGTGCACATATGTTGGAGCTTCTGGTGTATTTCATCAATTTGTCGGCAGTACTTCTCCGACATAATCGTTTTGACCAGATTCAAGAAGCTGTGATGGATGAGACTGGTTGCAAACCCAACAATCACCATAACCTTTTTTTGGTGCAATTTTGGCTTCGGGGAAATATTGTGAAGCTTCTCCGGTATCCAACTACTGTGCCAAACGTCACCGGTTGTCGTAGAGGATCCACTTCTCATCATATGTCACAATCCGCTTGAGTAATAGGTCATTTTTGTTGCGCAGAAGAAGTGTAGAAGACACCTTAAAAACCGAGTTTTTTGATTATGGTTCAATTCATGCGGCACCCATTTCTTCAACTTTTTTGACTTCCCTATTTGCTTTAAATGGCGAACGACTGTTCAATAGTCGACCTCGAGTTCAACAGCAACTTCTCATGTGGTTTTGTGAGGATCGGCTTCAATTCAGGCTTTCAAATGTTTGTTATCAACCGCAGTCGGCCAGCCGCGACTGTCTTCGTCTTCAAGGCTCTCGTCACCATTGCGAAATTTCTTGAACCACCGTTGTACCACACATTTGCTAGTAGTTCCTGGGCCAAATGCATACTTGATATCATGAGCTATCTTGGCAGCTTTTTGGCCTAGTTTGAACTGGAACAAGAAAATTGTGCGGATTTGAATTTTGTCCATGCTGTCGAAAACCCTACAAAAAACATGAATAGAGAGGTTGAGAACGGTAACGAATAACATGATTCAGTAGAGCTAAAAACGCGCTTTAAAATGATATATAACATGGCTATATATATATATATATATATATATATATATATATATCAATGAATTAATTCAGAAATCATATCAACGTAACATATGTGAGAAAACGATATTGTTTTTGCACCAACGTTAAAACCAACAATGTAGCTCCAATATGTGGATGATACATTCATACTCTGACCCCCACCAGGAAGATGTTCAACTATTTCTTGAATATGTGAACTCTATCTATCCATTTATATCGTTCACAATGGAAAAAAAATCATCGTGCTTAGATGTGCTGATAACTTGCACTAGTCAGGGGTTTGTCATCTGTCTATCAAAAGCCAACTTTCACTGGACAGTATCTAAACTTAAACTCCTACCATCCATATAATGTAAAGAAAGGAATCGTCTGTTGCCGACAACACTGAGCAAAAGCAATATGTAATAACAGCAATGCATATCAAGAGGAGATGGACAGTTTAAGAGAAACCCTCCACTGAAACAACTTTCCAGAGAGCATAACATCAGCTCCAAGAAATCTAGATCAAACATCAAAAAACACCATCTGAAAACTCAGTTTGTATATGAAGGGCTTGCCAGAAAAACTTCAAAGAATATGTAATCGATATGACATCAGGACAGTGCAGGAGCAATTCGATTCTCCAGAAACATTTTGTGTGAATCAAGCCCCCTACAGAAAAAAAACATGACTAAGAACTGTGTGTAGGAGATCCCATATAAATGTAGAAGACTACACAAATGTAAGACATGTTGTCCACTAAAAATAAGGTTAGAAGAACATCGAAAAACTGTAATACGTGAGAGATTGAAAAGTCAGGTATATTATATGGTGAGAAAAGGAGAAACCATTAATCCTTATGAGATGAAGTAAAAATTATAAACAGAAGAACAATGCAGAGTAAGATGATACGAAGAAGCAGCATATGTTGGGTGACAATCAATTCCTAAGTAGACCTAGTATAGAATTTAACACAATATGGGAACTGTTAAATATAAATAATAGATAATATATATAGTAAGAAGTAGATAGTAATAAAATATGTATATGATGAGAATAATGAAAATAGTATTCCAACGAGATTAAGATGAATTTCCAACAACTTTTTTCATTTTGAAATAGAACAAAGTCATACTTTTCACAACAAATATATTTTCAAATATTGAACTCGTATTTTTATTTTCTTCAATTTATTCATCCAGAAAAGGTCTTACAATAAAAACGAAACATTGATGGACATATAATACTTGGTTTGTTCCTTTTTCATCTCTCTCTCTATCTATCTATATATATATATATATATATATATATATATATATATATAGTGTAAAATTTTGTTGAAAATTCAAAGACTCGCATTTTCTTTTTATAACCTTCGTTTATTTCCTGGATTTTTTCCATTACAGCTGTTTCATTAATGGATAGGCAATTTTACAATGAAACAGCTGTAATGGAAAAAATCCAGGAAATAAATGAAAATCCGCCTTTGAAAGGTTGCCTCCGTCGAGAGATTTGCTAATCCTATGAGATATAACTGTAAGCACATCTGCTGTAGATCTAGCAGAACGGAAACCATATTGAGTGTCACTAAGAAGGTTATAAAAAGAAAACGCGAGTCTTTGAATTTTCAACAAAATTTTGCACTATATATGCTCTGCACCTATTAAATAGATACATTGAGCTTAACTCAAAATTAACGGGGCTGGCTTTTAAATAACAATCTAAACCTGTTAAACAAAAACGGTATACATTGAAAGTAACCATATTTCAAAAACAAACTTAAAAATAAATAAATATATATATATATATATATATATATATATATATATATAATATGTGTGTGTGTAGTAATAGATAGTGATATTTACATCTAGAAATCGAATAGGTTTAAGGCTCCTAAAATTCATATTAGAATTGTGCATAAAGACTCGTGACTCATTGGTTAGATCTTGGAAAAATTCACTTATAAAAGTGACTTTCTTCTGATGGCTGAAGTTCAATCTTCCGTGTGGACGACCAACAATACAATTGCAAATTACTTAGACATTTCGATTATTCAGTCGTGGATGAGAAAATGAGAGCATGCTATCCCTGTGGATTAAATAAAGGGTTCTGTGAAAATGACACTCAATATGAGAGCAGTAGTTTGAAGAATCCAAATAATATGAATAACCAATCCTCATCTAAAATAATTCAGAAACGTAATATTAATTCAGTACAGACCCAAAATCTATATATGTATAAAAGTGAACGTGTCTGTCTGTGTACATTTCCCTATGCAATAACTCTGTCAATTTTCAGTCTACAGACTCGAAATTTGATATACAGGGTCAGTAGATTTGGGAAAATCTTTGTGATCGGTTTTCGGCCAGAAATTTCGCTGTTAAGGGGTCAAACTTCAACGATTTGACTTTTGAGAATTCTACCAAACTCCTCCTGACAATTTTGGATCGAAACAATTGAAATTTTAGATATAGGTTCCTTGGACATGGATCTAACTTAATAACTTGATTTGAGCCAAAAACAATAGATCTTAAAGGGTCATAATAGAGGTCAAAGTTAAAAAAAAAAAAAAAAAAAAAAAAAATTGACCTCTGCGGTCTCTACCAAATTACTCAGACAATTTCTGGTCTAAACATTTGAAATTTTACATAAAGGGTATTCAGAGATAGGGCAAGCTTTTTAATCGGTTTGGGTCGAAAATTGTTAGTTACCAATATATAAATGTATGTATGTTTGCATGTCTGCCTAAAACTTTTGACAGAGGCGACGGATTTTACCAAGATCAGTATCGTTTTGAAGTTCGACCTCTCAGACGATAAATATCGAAAAATTGGTTAAAGACATTAATATCTTCACCTGCAACTGGGCACTTTTCTACGGGGCGTGGGGGGGAGTGCTTTTTTCGCTGATATTTTTTAAAGTCATCCTCTCCTTTCGATTGTCCAGCCTTACTTTTAAAATAAGTCACTTCCGGTTTGGTAGTGGTTGTAACAGAAAAGACGTCAGGTTTTTTTTCCCGTTCTTTTCCTCCTTTGTGGTATGGGTTCGAGCCTGCCTTCCTACTACCAATTTTTTTTTTTTTCATCCAAACACCCGGGCAATGCCGGACTGAAATGCTACTAATACAAAAATTGAAAACCATACTCAAAATGAGAACAGTAGTTTGAAGAATTCAAATAATACGAATAACCAATTCTCATCTCAAAAATTCAGAAACGTAACTTTGTTTCTGACTATCACAGAGACACACCACTTGGTCCATAATGTAATTAATGAAATCTCACTTTTTATATGACTAGCATTTCAGCCCGGCATTGCCCGGGTGTTTGGATGTGTGTGTTGAGAAAAAATAAAATAATAAAAAGTGAAAGTAGGAAGGCAGGCTCGAACCCGTACTGTGAAGGAGGAAAAGAACGGGAAATAAAACTGACGTCTTTGCTGTTACGATTACCGCTAAACCAGAAGTGACTTATGTTTAAATTAAGGCTGGACAATCGAAAGGAGAAGATGATTTTAAAAAATATCGGCGAAAAAGTGACCCTCCTCCCCTGTAGAAAAGTGCCCAATTTAGGGTGAAGAAATTAGTGTTTTTAGCCAATTTTTCGATAGATAAATTTTCGACCCAAACCGATTAAAAAAAAAAAAAATAAATAAAAAAAAAACTTGCCCTATCTCTGAATACACTTTGTCAAATTTTGAATGTTTAGACCAGAAATTGTCTGAGTAATTTGGTAGAGACCGCAGAGGTCAATTTTTTTTAAAACTTTGACCGCTTAAGATCTATTGTTTTGGGCTCAAATCAAGTTATTAAGTTAGACCCATGTCCAAGGAACCTATATCTAAAATTTCAAGTGTTTAGATCCAAAATTGTCAGGAGGAGTTTGGTAGAATTCTCAAAGGTCAAATCGTTGATCTTTTAACAGCGAAATTTCTGGCCGAAAACTGATTACAAAGATTTTCCCAAATCTCAGTACCCTGTATATCAAATTTCGAGTCTGTAGACTGAAAATTGACAGTTATTGCATAGGGAAATGTACACACACACACACAGACACGTTCACTTTTATATATAT
This sequence comes from Euprymna scolopes, assembly GCF_053919585.1. Classification (NCBI taxonomy): domain Eukaryota; kingdom Metazoa; phylum Mollusca; class Cephalopoda; order Sepiida; family Sepiolidae; genus Euprymna; species Euprymna scolopes. The sequence continues at coordinate 84,200,423 of NC_136511.1, read as the reverse complement.
AATAGTTTCGATTTTGAAAAGCAAAGTCATGGTCAACATTTTTACAGAAATATTTTACTTTTTGTGTATGTGTTTTTTTTTGTTTTTTTGTTTTTTTTTCAAACTTGATCTATGGGGCTGATGCTCTTTATAATGTTAACAATCATGCAAAATTTCACCCTGATCATATAGTTTGAGTTATCAATGTTACCACAGCATGTAAAATAAAAATTAAAAGAGAGATTGACATCAAGTCTGTTTTATCACTTCCTATTTTCCTTGGCTTTTCTCTGTGAACTGGAATTGCTATTTCACTTTAACTGTTCCACACTGCTAACCCAAAGAACTCTCATCCATTTTATTTTTCAATGTGGCCATACCATCAAAGTTTCCTGTTCTGCACATATCTCACGATGCTGTCGAGAATTAATCTGCACACTGCATACACATGACTAATAGACTTTGTTTTTGTTCAATACTGGTAACACTCTGCTGGTTAGTAATGGTAGAAATTCCTTAAACTTACTCCATCCACTTCTAACACTTTCAATGAAGCTATCACTTGCTCCATCTTGTCCTCTAATGATATCACCAAGGTAACAAAACTTCTCGAAAACCTCAATAGTTTCACCATCCAGATATGCTTCCTCCACATCTGACTTCTCATCCATTTCCATTGTCTTTCACATTTTGTGTATAAACTGGTTGTCTTCTCTCAACCAATAATTCCACTGCACTTATGTACCTAATGCTTACATGTATCATTTGAATTATAAATTGCATCCAACCCCCTTTCCACAAATACACGTTGACCTTTATATTTGGAAAGATAGTCAACACTGTCATGCATATACTCCAAGCAACTTAAACCCTATTATTTTTTTTGCCTTTTCTAGAAGTGTGAGTTCTTTGCTCTTTATAATCCAGAAAAGGCAGATTTCCATTTAAATCACTAGAGCTTCCCACGGTTCACTGCTTTTTGATCAAACTCCCCCCCCCTGCCTTTTTTTTCTTTTTAAATAAGAAAAATCTGAGTAAATTAATTAAGTACTTTTATTTTATAAAAAAAAAAAAAATGATTAAGTGCTTAATGGGGATTCGTAAGCACTACAAAAATCTTACAAATTTGAATTATTGTTGAGTTATCTTGCTTTGTTAATTTTAGATTGTTTTCAAAATGGCAGACAAACAACTGCTCTTTGGTCACTCATAAAATTTGATTTCTTATTTAAAAATAAAACTATTTGATTAATTTACGTGATATTTCGAATATGATATTTTCATCACGTGCTTGTGCATCATACAGAGTTTTCTTTATTTTTGTTTTTAAATATAGGGGAAATTCTGAACAAGAACCAAAAAGGGACATACCTACCCCCCTCCACACACACACACACACACATTGGTTCAGAAATTCATTTTTGTTTCAGTTTTTTGACTGTTGCTTTTCTAAATATTAAAACGTTTGTTTAAATGTGCATAACAATTCATTTTATCTTTGTTTTTCTTTTTCTTATTGTCAGGTTACCATTATGGAATATTTTCTTGTGAAAGTTGCAAAGGATTTTTCAAACGAACGGTGCAGAATATAAAGGCGTACAAATGTCACCAAAAAGGCAATTGTGAAATCAATGTTTACAATCGGAAAAAATGCCCCGCCTGTCGGTTCACAAAATGTATAGAAGTTGGAATGAAATTAGAAGGTCAGTAAAATTCTTTTCTACAAAAACAAAAAACTTTTGCATTTCAATTTAGTTTTTAAACATAAAATACTTCTCCATTTTTTTTGATGAGGATTATTCGGATCATTTAAATTAAGTTCTCGTCTTGGATGCTATTTTCACAATGTCTGTTGGTGTAACCTCTGACCTAGTTCAGGTGTAGCTTGTCGAATTTGGGAATCTGTACAGAATTTCAAATGGAACCCTTTATTTAATTCATGTGAGTAGCATGCAAGGATCCGTGGTGTAGTGGATAAAGTACTTTGTAAAAACTGGGAGTTCTAGGTTCAATCCTCAGTGTTGGTGATACTTGAAAATACAATTGTGAATTAGAATTTTCACCTAATCATCCCTGATGGAACGAGAGGATATTACCCCTGTGGATTAAATAAATGGTTCTGTTCAATATTCCCTGCAGAAGATTGCTGAGTTTGACGAGATATACCTGAAGATAGTCAAGGGTTACATCAACCGAAATGTTGTGATAATAGCAGTAGTCTAAAGAGTCCAAATAATACGAATGAAATAAATTTTCAGACAAAATGTAATTAGTGGATTAATATGGAAACCAATTTGTTAAAATCATGGCACCAACACATTTTTAAAATCATGGCACCAACACATTTTTAAAATCATAACACCAACATATTTTTAAAATCATGGCACCAACACATTTTTAAAATCATGGCACCAACACATTTTTAAAATCATAACACCAACATATTTTTAAAATCATGGCACCAACACATTTTTAAAATCATGGCACCAACACATTTTTAAAATCATGGCACCAACACATTTTTAAAATCATGGCACCAACACATTTTTAAAATCATGGCACCAACACATTTTTAAAATCATGGCACCAACACATTTTTAAAATCATAACACCAACATATTTTTAAAATCATGGCACCAACACATTTTTAAAATCATGGCACCAACACATTTTTAAAATCATGGCACCAACACATTTTTAAAATCATGGCACCAACACATTTTTAAAATCATGGCACCAACACATTTTTAAAATCATGGCACCAACACATTTTTAAAATCATGGCACCAACACATTTTTAAAATCATGGCACCAACATATTTTTAAAATCATGGCACCAACATATTTTTAAAATCATGGCACCAACATATTTTTAAAATCATGGCACCAACACATTTTTAAAATCATGGCACCAACATATTTTTAAAATCATAACACCAACATATTTTTAAAATCATGGCACCAACACATTTTTAAAATAATAACACCAACATATTTTTAAAATCATGGCACCAACATATTTTTAAAATCATGGCATCAACACATTTTTAAAATCACTGATATTCTGGTTGTTCAGTATGATGTTGGACTTAATGAAATATCAGTAGCTTTAGAGACGTGTCTGTGTCATGATTTTAATTAGTTTGCTACAGTAAACTTATAATGATTTAAAAGAAAAATTACTAGATAGACCACCTGATGTTGCCCAGTAATGCATAAGAATATGTTACCATTTTTCTAATGTTCTATGATTTTTTTAATTAAATTATCTTTTTCCTTTTTATTCATGCCATTTATTGGTTTATATCATCCTTTTACGCTACTACTACTACTACTCCCTCTTCCTCAATGTACAAATAGAATTATCAATAGTATTTTGTATTATGCTAGATGTACGCATAACCTAACTGGGTGGTAACCACAACCACTATTTTGATCTCTTCTTTTTAAGACGTTTTTTTTTGCATAACTAAAAATAATGTCTCTTCTATATTTTTTATTATTGTTATATATATATATATGTGTGTATATATATATATGTCCGAAAATTGGAACTTGCAGTTTCTCTTCCAATTTTCAGATTTTTTAATCATGATCAAACATATTTTGTTTCCTTTTGGTGGATTGATAGTTGCTATTTCTTCTGATGAGTTAAGGATAAAATAGATTCACTGATTGATATAATAATTAAGTGAATGATTTTGTGCTACGAAACAGATATTGTCAAGAATTGTCAACTGAATTAAAGGAATAAATTGTAAGATGGTCAACATCATGCGCTTTGGGATATAAACTTTTGTCATTCATTCATTATATATATATATATATATATATATATATATATATATAATTATAGATGCCTTTGGTAGCAAATAAACTTTATTGCATCGCTTGACAAGTGACTTTTGATTTCTTGCAAACCAATTGTCCGAAACATTAGCATTTTCAGTGTAGTGACTATGTAATATTTGTCTATATAAATAAAAATATTATACATACATAAAAAATATTATACATACACAGACACTAGCATGAGAAACCCAACATTGAATGAGGATCAACAAATTTTCCACACTTCCAATACTTTTATTGTCATCGAAATCAGTGAAATTGCTCATTTGTTAATCAAATCGATTGATTGCCTGCAGAAACCTTAATTAAAGTTTAAAATGCAAAAGTCAAGTATCATGGTTCGATTGTACTCTATCTGAACAGAAACATATATTTCAAGCACGCTGTCATGTCAAGAACTGACTGCTGATTTTATGCACATTTATCTCTGCACAAGCAGTGATAAATGCACTTGCGATGTTACGTTGTATAAAAGTGTTAACTTTGTTCAAAATCGACTGTTCCTTCTTTAATCGGATTTTTTTAATTATCGATTTTCAATACTTATCAGAGGTATTCCAATATAAAACTGACATAAGAGCACTCCCAGACACATAAAGTACATTTGTATGAAATTTCATAAAAATTTGCTTGGCCGTTTTGAACATTCGCACACAAACAGTGCCATTTATATATAAGTAGATACACACATATACACTAGAAGAATACCCATCTGAAGACAAGTAAAATTAACAGAACAATTTCCACCATGTTTACGTTTCTTATTTTTGTTTTGATCAAAATACATGATTTTCATTCTAGGAAAATGTTTTAAATTCAAGGCTCAATTAATCAATTAAAATGGCATGATTGTGTAATTGATGTCTAGTGTGGATCAAATTCAAATCTGAAATATTTGAACTTTCAAATGAAAGATTATGGCCATAGTATGCTACCTAACATTTTAAAATACTCCAAAGAAACTGAAATTTAGGAAATATATTTATTAATTGATATCTAATATCTATTGTTAAAATTGCACAAAAATCAGATGCATCTAAATTTTCATGAAAGACTTCCATCTATTTTTATTTCGTTTGCATCAAACTACAGTAAAGTATTTATATTATTTGGATTCTTCAGATTACTGTTCTCGTCTTGAGTGTCATTTTTCACAATGTTTCGGTTGCTGTAACCTCCAAATTTCTTAAAACACATTTTGTCAAACTCGGGAATTTGGATGGAATTTTGAACAGAACCCTTTATTTAGCATGTTCTCATTCTGTCAGCCATAGATAATGGTCCTAAGTAATTTGCAATTGGTTTTTTTCCAAGTACTCTAACCACTGCACCACAGGTCTTTATGGACAATTCTAACACAAATTTTAGGAGCCTTAAACTTATTTTATCTCTAGATGTAAATATCATTATTTATTACTACATATATTATCTATTATTTATAATTAACAATTCCCATATAGTATTAAATTCTGTACTAGGCAACACTCAAAATATGATTGCAAACTATTTATATCTTCTACTCGATCATGGCTGACAGAATGAGAGCATGCTACCTCTGTAGATTAAATAAAAGGCTCTGTTCAAAATTTTGTGTAGATTCCCAAATTCCACAAGATGCTTGGCGGTTACGTTCACCAAAATGTTCTGCAAATAACACTTAAGATGAAAACAATAATATGAGCATACCTAAATTTATAAAAATAAAGGTTATTATTCTTGCATAGAAGTAAAGAGATATATTATTTTGTCATCTGCTTTACAAACATGTTTGTGGTGTATACAGGCACATATGTAAATTAGATGGTAATGCTGAAAAAAGTTACTCTTTCTCTAAAGAAATGAAAGATATTAAGAAATATTGGAGAGTATTTGAATCCACTTGGAGAAAAATAGATTGCTTAGTGTGTTATAAATTACAACTAATTTAAAACAGAATTTCTTTTAAACATAATTCAATCCAAGAAATAATTTTTATTTTAGTATTTATTTTCTGTTATTTCTTTTTATTCATAGTTTTTTCTTTATGGAAATTGCTTCAGACAAGGTATGAGGCCACTTGATATAAGGAATAAAAAAAAAAAATACACTTCAAGGTCAAAGACTAACCAACCATAAATATATGCATAGATTCCAACTCGGAAAGCAGTAATTCTTCCCCTTTGTCAGAAATATCGCTCATGGAATGTGAGAACTAACTAAAGGACAAAATAATGAGTTACAAAGTTGTCAAAAATAAAAGTATGTAAGAAAAAGCCTTAAATAAACAGATTTTACTGGATTGTAATTATTTAAAATTTGTTTACAATGAACTAACTTCTGTTTTTATTTTTAGCAATCCGTGTTGATCGTACCCGTGGCGGACGAAGTTCCTATGATGGTTGCTCACCGCATGGCAGGGCTCGAGAAAGACACACAGACAAGCGGAAATTTCAAAAATTAAATATATCCAAGTTGGGTGCTAGTCAGCCAACCCAACAACAGCAGCATTCCGTGGTGACCATTCCAGGTGTTCCGCTCGAAGCAGCGGGTCAAAATAAGGCCAGTCAACTTGTGGCCATTCTCAGTCGGAAAAACAATTCCATGGGAAACATTTTCTCTGAAGACAAGAAACCATTTGTCCCCCAACTCCTCACAGACATTATGAATTTAGAATCGTTCTTGTGTGATGATGAACTATCGATTGACATTTTACCGAGAGATCCGAGCAGTTACACATCTCTTATGCAAATTACTGAAGTTCGTCTCTACAAAATCGTACGCTGGGCACGGAACTTGGCGCAGTTTACTTCTATATCCGTGAGTATTACACTTCTAAACACAAATTCTTCATCCGGTTTTGTTGTTCAGGGCTCTATGGACAAATTTATGTTCAGTTGACCTTTGACAACTAAATATTTTCGTTTCCTAGCCAAACCCAAAAGTTACTAGCCAAACCCACATAATTTTTAGAATATGACATCTTCGTTTTGTGATGAGTATGTACATCATGAAGATTTTTCTACATTTTTTGATATTTGTAATTCTAAATATGCACTGAATTTTATGTTGAGGCTTGAATTCGAATTTTCTCAGGTGTTTTTGAATATCCTTCATTAAAAAAAAGTATATTGTTCTATTGAATTTTTATTGTTCAAATAATTTGACTTTGCTTGTTTTATTAAAAAAAACAGGTTCAAAATACAATTTGCACTCAGTAATGAGCTTTGGAAGCAATTGAAGCACATGTTCCCACACAGAAATTCTATAGCAAGCCCTACTCTCCCTAATGGTTTACTTTTACTTGTGCAGCATGTGTATTGCAGATTCAACCAACATAAGTCCGGTTCAAACAGATAGAGATATATAGAAGCTAGAAGTAATTATAAAAGAGAAATAGCGACAGCTAAGACAGAATACACTAAAACCACCAGAAAACGCATCGAAGCACAGAAATTAGGAACCCATGATTTTTGGAAAATCTACAACAGTGTAGTAAATAATGAGCAGTCAACGATTCCCCCACTATCAAACAATCCTGAGGTTGTTTGCACAGCAACCGAGAAGGCTAACCTACTTGCCAGTCCGTTTGCCTCAAACTCCACATTGGACCCATCCCATGAAAATCACCCCTTCTCAGGTACATGGTATCAGAAAAAACCTAGAGACCTCAAAAGCATGTGGACCCGATCTCATCCCGGCTGTGCTATTAAAAAGCTGCTCCACTGAGGTTGCTCCAGTTCTCTCCAAACTTTTCAACAAATGCCTTAACAAATCTTGCTTTCCTGACTGCTGGAAAACCACTTCTGTGGTACCAGTTTTTAAGAATTCTGGCGAAGGAACTGACCCATTAAATTATCGCCCCATTAGCCTTCTCCCGCTTTTCGCCAAAATATTTGAGTCCTTAATTAATCAAGCTCTAGTCCATCACCTTGTAGCTGCTAAACTCCTGACTGAAAAACAATATGGATTTAGGCAAGCCCGTTCCACAGCAGATATCCTGACTGTAATCTCTGAATGTATATACCATTTACTAGACAAAACAGGGTAGCCCTCGATATATCTAAAGCTTTTGATAGGGTATGGCACGATGGTCTTCTAAGGAAAATTAGATCATATGGTATCACTAGAAGAATACATAATAATTAAATCCTTCTTAAGAGAAAAATCCATGTTGTCCTTGATGGTCGTACATCCAAACAACATGATATAAATGCGAGAGTACCTCAGGGGTCTATCCTTGAGCCTTTATTATTCCTGATATTCATAAATGACCTCCCTAATAAAATTGTTTCTGAGATGGGTATATTTGCTGATGACACCACTCTCTTAAACAGCCACAAGGGGACAACAAATGAACACATATCTAAGGAAATGGCAAAAACACTAGAGGATGACCTCAAATCTGTTGTGGTATGGGGACAAAAATGGATGGTCACTTCAATAATTACAAGAAACCTTTTCTACCACCAATAGCAATGGCCAAGAACACATTACCCGAAAGTACTTCCTTTAAACTCCTCAGTCTAACGTTTACAGGGAACATCCATCTTATCATGACTAGATCATTATATTGGCAAAGCGATTGCAAATCAGAAATGTGTCTCACTACCAGATTCTGTGCAAAGTTCCATTATTATTATTATTGAAACTTATTTGAATTGTCAGAAGAAGAAATATATTTTCATTTTCTCCCATGGTGGGATGATGTGATGCAAGGGTCAGAAAGTGGGATTTACTTCTATGTCTGTGAGTATCATGCTAGAGGAAAAGCACTCTGGCCTGCAAAAAATTTGGGGATTTTCATAACTTTCTCTCTTTCACTCTCTCTCTCTCTCTCTCTCTCTCTCTCTCTCTCTCTCTATATATATATATATATATATATATATATATATATATATATATATATATATATATATATAAAGAAATGTACAAAATTCTGAAGATGAAGTCTTACTTCGAAATATATTAATTTTAAACAAATAAATATTGTTTATCCTTCATAATATTGCATTGTGATTTGGCTTTCAAACGTTTCTAATGCATACATATTCATAATATATATATATATATATAGAGAGAGAGAGAGAGAGAAAGATATTTTTACTGTTATTTAAATAATTTTTCTCTCTATATTTTCCATCCCTTTGTCTCTTTCAGACCGATGATCAGATTCTCCTTCTTCAAAACTGCTGGTCCGATCTCCTCTTACTGGAATGTTGTTATCGCTCCAAAGAAAAGCCAACAGAAATACGCCTTGCCCAAGGCAACACAATCTCAGTCGAAGTGGCAAATTCTCTCGGCATGGGGAGTGTTGTATCCATGGTGGTTGAGTTGGCAGAGCAGTTGAATCGCCTAAAAGTGGATTTGTATGAATTTGTAGGCCTCAAAGTCCTAGTACTCATAACTCCAGGTAAGTTAGAAATTAACAAAACGATTCAACCATAACGTGACACTATTATCAGGAAATCTCAGATGAGATTTATACTCTTGTGATATATTATATTGCTTTTGATAAAAACTAATATCAATAATAATAATAATAATAATATAGTCGGCTAATGTACTTCCTAACGTGTAGCACTATCAGAAGCGGTGACAAGGCAAATCAGTTCCTTCACTTTTTTCTCTCACGCCTATATCTCCCCTGTACATGTATTCTTTATTTATTTTATTACGTTTTTCCTTTCGTTTTTATTTAATAATCATTGAAAGTTTTTTCAGTCTTATTTTAATTAAGAATTATTGAAATTATTTTTTTTTTTTTTGAAGAATTATTGAAAACACATAAGATTTTTTAAAAGTAATTAACTATTTAAAAGTACAAATAAACACTAATTCTGTAATTTTTATCTTTTTATACTTTTGTTAATTTTTATTGTATACCTTTCAATAATGTTCTTTTCTTTTTATTTATATATATATATATATATATATATATATATATATATATATATATATATATATATATATAAATAAGGGGGTAGTCACCAACAATGTGTATTTTTTAACATTATTTTATTATTCCGTGTCTTGGGTTTTCATTGAGAATTATGTTTAGATCATTGTAATAATATTTTTAAATCATTGAAATCGTTTTTAACGCGTTTCAGACGTTCTGTGAAGTGTCCTCATCAGAAATTATTTTCAAATGTGTTGGAAATGTAAAAATAGCATTTTCCTAGTTTATTTGAAGTGTTTCCAAGGGGTGGAAGCGTGTAAGTGTCTACTATTCATTGGAATGTTCAATTTTTATTACTCTTTTATATATATATATATATATATATATATATATATTTATTTCAATAAATCACTTCACAATAGCAATACCAGACACCATAACGTTCAGCACTGGAAAAAGCATGCGCTGCTACTTAATTTAAGACTCATAGTTTTTAAATCAGTAATAAGTACATTTCTCCTACGTCCATTGAAATAAAACTAATATAACTGGATTCACAATAAAATTTACTTTAAAATAGTATTTTAATATTTTTGTTGTGATTTGTATATTTGAAGAAATCACTATTTATATCCGACTATTAACGATGAAACGTGCCAGCATAGCATGTCCACTCGCAGTAGATGACTTTTTGCAAAGAAGCGGTCGGGGTGTGTTCACATAAATACTCGAAACAGAAGTTGTACACATCGGCGACGTTTCTAATTGTTTTAGCGAATTACAGAAAAGAATCATCTTTGCTACGGGATTTGAACACAACACGTACGTCTTTCCAGTCAAAAGTTAGAATATCTCAAAGTTGACACTTTGTAGTACAAAAATAAGTAAAGATATAAACTATAATATATATGGATATAAAGCTATTTAATAGCGAATATATTAATTTCTTTTGTCCAAAAATTTGAAAAGAATTGGATAAAAACTTTGCATGCACGAGTAGATAAAGGTAGTGACGAACGCATAAATATGAGAATTTTTGTGTGTCGAGATTTGCACAAAAAAATCTGTAAACAAATCGTTTGTCAACTAACTCATGAAGATAAAGTATTAATTTTATTTTTGTTATTATTTAGAAAACATAAATTTTTAAGATACTACTACAGTTTATCGCCAAAAATGGAGACGCCATTTTTGGGGGGCACCAGTCGTCAAAATCAGAGAGAGAAAACTGTAACCAAAGCATGAAATAAATAACAAAAAAAAAAAAAATTAAACTAGATAATGATTACTTCCGGAAAGAACTAATTACTACGTGCCCCAGCATAGTATAAACACCTCCAACCTCTCCATGTTAAGAACAGCTTTCAAGATTAAGGGGTGGAGGATTTTATTCTGAAAGCTGTTCTTAACATGGGGAGGTTGGGGGGGTGTTTATACTATGCTTAATAATTAGTTTAATTTTTGTTATTTATTTCATGCTTTGATCATAGTTTAAAATACTGATTTTGATGACAGGTGCCCCCCAAAAAATGGCGTCTTCATTTGCAGGAATAAACTGTAGTAGTAATATTTTTAATTATGGACAGGAAAAGAATATTTAAAAATAAAAAAATAACTGACAATCAACATTGTTCTTGGTTTTCGAGTCGCAAATAAAACATCTCAAAGTTAACGCTTTGTAATACAAAGCTAAGTAAAGATAGAAACTGTGTTTGAACGCTATTTAATAGCGAATATATTAATTTCTTTTATCCTAAAATTTGAAAAGAATTGGATGAAAAAAACTTTTGTATGAGTAGATAAGTGACAACCGCACATAAACCTTATGCTATAATTATAAGTAAAATCAATTTTATCACATCATGTCTTTCGATTTTAATTGGTTAAATGACAGACTGACTTATCTCCCCTGCTTTATTTCTACCCTTATTAATGGCAATTCTGAAAAATATAAGACTGATTTTTATTTTTAATCAAAAGTTAAAATTGATCTTTTAGTCAAGCATTCTTTTTCTAATTTTTGGTGAGGATACTTACAAGTATTTCTTCATATGTATGTCAAATGCGTTTTTTACTTGTGACCAATGCTATATAAAAACCCATTAAAAAAATTTTTTTAATACACTTTTTAAGTAAGGTATAACACAGCGACCTAAAAAGAAAACGGTTGCTTGTTTGAGTTTTATTCAAAAACTGAAACTGGGAGGAATCTTTACTCCACATATAAAAATAATTTTTCATATTAAACAACAAAGTCCATCTTTTTAAACATTTCTGTCTAAAATCTGACTGAGAATGGTTCAATAAACATAATAAATTACAGATTTCACACGTACAAGAATTGGCTATTAACCGATGCTTAGCAATCCATTAAATCATTTCGAAATTGTCAGACAGCTTCATGACAAGTTTGAATATTATTATTTCTTCAGTCCGCATGAAATCGTTGTCATAAAACATCATTTACAAGACTTTTTGGATGCATTCTAAGAACTTAGCAGCCATTTTTTTCTGAATCGCTGTGTCTATACATCATCCACTTATTATATATTTGTGTGTCATCTGATCTCTCGTGATGTGACCCTCTTAAATTTTATTCCCCAAAGTTTTTTTTTCATCATACATCCTGTTGTTACATGTTTGCTGCTTGTCTGAATTTTCTAGTGTGATAGAAAATAGCAAACAACTGTCTTCGTTGTCGGATCTTGATTATTGATGATTAAAGCATGAAAACATGTTTTGAAATTTTTTATATGATGATTGATAATTTGCGTTATTTGGATTACTGTTCTCATCTTGAATGCTATTCTCACATCTTGGCCCATGTCATCTCCAACCTTCTTAAGGTGTATCTTGTTGAACTCTGAAGTCTGTACAGAAATTCGAACAGACCCCATTATTTAATCCACAGAGGTAGTTTATTCGTGTTCTATCAGCCATAATCAGATAATTGTATTCTTGCTATAGTTCAGACTGAGGATTAAACTTGTAATCTCCAGATGACTATGACTCAAAACTGATTATTTATAACTTAGTACTTTTATCTGTTGCCCCATGAAGTCCATGTGGACAATTCTGAAGGTTGAAGGTTCAATCTTCAGTACAAGTGATACTATAAATACAACTAAGAATTGCTTAAGATTCTGCAATGGCTCACAGTATGAAGGTAAGCTGGATTTAATAAATGGCTTTGTTTGAAATTCTGTATAGATTTTTGAATTCAACAAGATGCATCTGAAGAAGGTCAAAGGTTACATCAGTCAAATTTAATAACACTGGCCTACATGTTTTGACAAGCTTCTGGGCTTGATCTTTACTCCTGATCTTAAATGGAATATGTACATCAATTCTGTTGCCAAGGCCGCTGGAAAAATGGTGGGATCCTTCTATCGATCCAGTAGATATCTCACTGCTGATGCAATTCTCTATCTATATAAGAGCCAGGTACGTCCAAGGATGGAGTACTGTTGCCGCATCTGGTCAGAAGCTGCTAGAGAGAACTTGTCCTGCCTTGATAGAGTTCAAAATAGACTTTGTAGCCTCGTAGGAGATGTCCTTTTCTCTTCCCTGCAACCTCTATCTCACACAAGAGATGTTGTGAGCTTGTCTCTGTGTTATATACTGGGTGGTATGACAGTGACGTCTATTCTGTTTTGTTGTTGTTCGTCTTACGAAGAGTCTTAGTGTTTCATCTAGCCAAGGTACATTCTATTACATTAACACCAAGCCTGTAATTTAACTATCAGAGATTTTTGAATATTTCGATAGAAAGATAGTTTGTTTTACATTTATACACATATGCTTGTTGTAAGCGTCTCTGATTGGAATTACCCTGTTCATTTATCAATGAATAACGAGACACTTTTATAAACAAAACTTGGTTTATTTATCAAACATTCATATTTACACAATGCAGCGGTGGAGTGAAGAGGTGGTTGGTAGGAGAGGGTGTAGGTGGGAGAGGGTGTGGTTGCAAACGTGACAGGCAGTTTATCGTCGTCTGTCCTCGTTCCTCTCTTCGCGTCTTTCTCTGTTTTTTGTTTATCATTTCTCTTTTATGGATTTTCGACATCGTAACCCATTAACCAATTTACGTCATCGACCCATATTCTGACCCTCTCGGTGTTTGCTTTTGGTCTTACCTGCGGCCGAATTACGTCATCTCATTCCCCGGTTTCATTTTTGTCGGTCAGGGTTTAAGTTCATTTGAACTTTGCTCCATTCAACGGCCTGACCTATAAAACAACTTGCGTCATAGGACCAGGTCATCCAATTCCAGGTTCCATTTTTGATGGCCCGGATTACAAGTTCATTCACACCTTTCCTCTCCCTAACGTTTTCATGGCAAGCGCTCGACTGTGCTTCAATCTATGGTTCTCCCTCGCCAAACTTTCACAAGAAACGCTTGTCTAGCTGAAAACACTATCAATAATTCCCCCCACTCTTTATCTGGGCCTAAACCTAAACGTAGATTCCATGAACAAAGCTTCTTTCTTAGAACTGCACGCCTGCGGAATTATCTTCCGTTTTCCTGCTTTCCAGCTGGCTACAATATGGTTGTCTTCAAGTCCAACTAAACAAGTTCTTGATGAGCCGTTCCACTTGTTAACAAATTTACCGAATTTCCATTACTAACGATTACTATATTGTCCAATTGACTACTGTACACTCTTAACCCTTATCCTCGAGTGGTTTCTGAGCCTTAATAAGTGCTTATGCCTATGTAAAAAAAAAAAAACACATTTAATACTTGTACCAACTACATAATCATTTTACCAGTCATCATGCCTGTGAAAGCTAATTTCCTTAGATAAAAATTTTCCACATATATTTTAAAAATGGAAAGAAAAAAAACATCACATATTTAAATTTTTGTCCTCTCATATTCGGTGACAGTTGTTTCTGTTAATAGTGCCTTAGTTTATTTGTACCTATTTACAATGCCTCCCCATGGGACAGAGTTAGACACCAGGGTCGTTTTTTAACGTGGAGAAAAGGTACAAAAATAAAAATTGTCTCACTGAAAGAGAACGAGAAATGGAAGTGCCGCATCTGAAGAACAGATACTACACTTTGATCTTGGCGATAAGGTTGTAGCACAAGGGAGATTGTTTCTACAAAGTGGATGGTGTAAGGGAGGCAATCCATAGCTTTCATATCTTGTCAGAATACAAATTAATAGGGCTATGACAAGAGAATATTCTTTTCATTGTTTTGACTCTCGAGTATATATCTGACTCAATTAATTGAGAACCACATTACTCTACCTAAAAACATATACGATATTAACTAATATATACTTGAGTGTCAAAATAATGAAAAGAATATTCTCTTGTCATAGCCCTACAAATTAGACGAGACACTTTTTTTTTCTAAATAAAGTCAATTGATTTCTATTACAAATGAACAAACATTTGTCAAATTGATGATCCAACCACCTTCTTCCAGAGCTCCATAATCAACCTGTTAAATAAGAATTGAGAATGCCAATTCTGTTTTGCCGCCTAATTTCGAATCTCGGTTTTTCAGATGAAAATATTCTCTTGTTGATTGCTTTTGGACCTACTGACATCACAGACAAAGGAATTTTCTATCCAAAATAAATTTTTTAAAAAATCTATTTACTAATGTCCAAGTTTCCAAAGTGCACTTTGGCTAAATAAAAATCTTGATTGTGCTCTAAGTTTGAACAAGATCAGGTCCTACTGTAACACTGGAAATATATGTGAAAATGTTGAATATTTATACGATACTAAAACTTTAATAATTCTGCTTGCTTACTTGTTTGCACATTCAATGTATTAGCTGGTGATAGAATGTGGAAATGAGAGGAGAAGTGTTTGAAGGAGGAGATAAAGTGAGAGGAAGTAGTGAAAAGAGCGGAATAGAGGTAGTTATAATAGCAGTATAAGAGAAAAGTAAGATATGAATAAGGAATCTACATGTAAGCCGTGTATATCTCAGTCACCATACCAACAAGTATTTTAGTTGGCTGACATAAATATAGTTATGTGCAGCAATAATCTCAGTCTTTTGGATAGGTGCAAAGTTTAGTATCTGTTCTAATACTATACTTTATCTGTTCTGTTCTCTGTTAGTCAAGAAGGATTTCTCCATCACTAAGTCAATTTTTTTTGTTCCAATCCATTGCATATTTTAGTTTGAGTTTAATGTTCGACACAAGAATGACAACATCAGATCAAACTTTTAAAAATTATCTTTGTATCTTTGCATTGCATTTTAGGTGATCAGGTGATACTATCCTTTAAAAAAAGCAGGTGGAATGTGATCAGCTACATACAAACATGAAATTGCCTTAGCATATTATATTGTTTTGAATGATATACAAATGCCCATGAAGGGTGTAAAGAAACAAAAGAAAAAGAGAAATATCTCAAACATTAAAAAAAAAAATAATGAACTCTCAAAATGGCTACCAAATTTTTTGACTAATTACGTATAATTGTCCAAGCAGTTACATGGCAAATGACTGCACTTCATTAATTTAATTTTTGCAGAATTCTTTTTAATAAACGCTGTTTTATTTTGTTCTTTGTTAATTAATTTTTGAAAAGTGAAAATAAATAAAATCCACAAAAAATAGTATCTGCAAAAATTAGTAAATCTGTACTATTATATAAAAGAAAAATTTTTTGTGTGTGCATGAATTTGTTCCTTATGGGCTCCTAAACAGCTTGGCCGATTTTTATGACATTGCACATGAAGGTACTTTATGTGCCTGGCAGTATTCATGGGTTTTTATCAGAATGTCTTCAATAAGTATGGGTAATGAATTATCGAAATAATCCAATGAAAGAAGGAACAGATGATTTTGACCAAAGTTAACACCTTACACAACCTAACATCACAAGTGCATTTTAGAAGTTTTATTACCACACAAGCTGAAAGGCCTGACATATAAAATCAACAGTAGGTACGCTGATATCACATGGGAGCATTCAAAATGGATGTTTTGTTTAGAGCACAATTGAAATATGATACTTGACTTTTGCATTTTAAACTTTAATTCAAGCCATTATATATAAAAAATGATTTTATAAAATAATCAGAAGGTTCTTTACAGTGCAATGTAGACTACAATGTATTGTAGACTGTCATTGCGGAGAGACATGGGAAGCTTCCTCCCGCTCCACCACTATGGGTCCCCAACTAGAGCAGGCAATTAATCAATTTGATTGAAAAATGGACGATTTCACCGATTTCGATGACAAAAAAATTATGGGAGTGTGGAACATTTGTTGGTCATCATTCAATCCCAGGCAACGTCGGATCTCCATGCTAGTAAATCAATATTTGTAAATAAAAAGTAACAAAAATAAAAGATTAATTTGCCCTGATTTGGAAAATCAGACATAAGTAGTCTGCAAAGTTTAGCAAACATTTTTGGAAGTGCTAAACCCTCCAATATAACCAAATTTTTCTGTATTTTCTTGCTTTTGTTTTTAAACTTAATTGCCTGGAGACTTAGAAAAGTAATTGCTTGACATTATTGCCAGCTATTAACCCAACTGGCCGGGAAGCACTTCCAATTAACTAACCATAATGATACGTCTGTTTGCCAAAAAGACTTAAGACTCTTGTTAATTTTATAACTACCTAGTTTTATGCCTTCAGAAAAGAAGCCAAAGTTTTGTAAATGAGGAACAATGGAGAGGGTCACATGTCAAAGCAAATGCCTTTGAAGTGAATCGTGTCATCGCGACTCATCTGTGCGTGTTTTGATTCTTTTCACTTGTAACATTTTCAATCGCAAAAGTCTTTATACATGCGTGTGAGTGTTTGTACGTGTTGCTTTTTTATTCACTTCATCGTCATTTTTCTTTGCTGCATTTTATGAGTGGCCACTGATCGTTTTGTTTGTTTAACTAAGACGAATAAATCTCTTTTCATGAAGAAAGACATAAAGGAGATGTTTGCTGAGTTTTCTTCAAGGTTTTATTTGAATGGAATGGATTTAAGAGAAACTAATTTTATTTTGGCTAAGTGTTAACTCCTTAAACTTAACTTTCTTACTTAACGAACAGACATCAAAGTAACAGTCACCTTAGATTATTCTACATTATTAGCCGTGGTTCATTCAAATGGCTTCCACTGAGAGACTCATCTGAAAGCTTTTATTTTCTCTCATTCAAAAAACATGTTGTCATTTGTCAGCATGTAACTGTTTTATTTATGATGTTTGACCTCTGCCCTTTGCTTCAACTTTACATCACTCATCTCTGGGAACGATTCTGTTTGCAGATTAAGGTTATCATGACATGCACTAAATGTGACCCTTGTCAAAATTCATACTAGCTAGTTTAACAGCCATTGATTTAGGATTCCTAATATCTAACACATTGATATATCAATATTCATAAAATTATCTGATATATAAAAAAAAAATTTTTTTTTACTACAGTATAAGTTCTCAGAAATCAGGGGTCCCATTCCTAGGGCTAACAATTGAATACAAAATGAGATAAATAGATATCTAACTGTTCAATCCAGATTCTTCTCTATTTCTTAAGATGATAAGTTTGTAAGATAGTGTAGAACACTAATTTTCTTCTCCCTAATTGACTGCTTAACTGATTAATGGCATTCTGCATCTAGTCTAGTGCACCGAAGCATCTGCTATGGTTATAAAGTCGAAGCTGGAGTTAGCTTTCCAGATGCAGACCTAGGCGAGTAATAAGGAGACCTACATTTGCCTAGTTACCAGGGTCCTACTTCTTGGCATTGCAAACAAAGTCCGACAGAAAGGCAAGCCAATATGGTCGAAACTGACGCAGCTGTAGGAGTTGCCGGAAAGGTGTTGCAGTGCTTTGCCATCCAGTTTGAATTGTATAGTGAAAATTGATGGTTGTATGGTTTTATAGTGAAAATTAATGGTTGTATGATTGTATAGTGAAAATTAATGGTTGTATGATTGTATTGTGAAAATTAAATCCTTAAGTGAATCTTCTTAAAAAGTGTCGCCACTTAACTAAGTTATAATTTATTTTTGTGTGTTTTTTGGTTTGACCAGATTCCAGAACAAGAATGCATCTGGTCTGGTTGGGTACATTGCTTCGTGCTGTTACTTTTTTTTTTTTTTTTTTTTTTTTTTAAATCGCTCATACAAGGTATGAAGCCACTTGATGTAAGGAATTAAAAAAAAATTCTTTATGATCAAAAACTTGTCAACAATAAGTATTAGATGGATAAATTCTGACCCAGAAAATAGAAATTCTTCCCTCTTGGTCAGAAACATCACTCATGGAATGTGAAAATTAAAGGACAAAATAGGGGAACTATGAGTAATATCATTAGAAAAATGTGCAATAATTCTTTATATGAGCCAGTGCATATTATTCACTCCTTGTTTCACTGCCATCTTTGATTGAACTGAAAAGAGGGCTGCTTTCACAATCAGAATCCCTGGTTCTTGGAATAAACTTCCAAGTAATAAATGCATCAACAGTGCAACTAAATTGTTGCATTGTTGATGCATTTAAAGGTAAATTTGACACGTGTTGAACTACTGTATTGGCTTCTCTGTAAATTTCTTCCACATTTTCACTACATGAATTAACAGCTTTACATTAACAAAATCAGTTGTTGTTTTATAACAATTTGGTTTAATTAATTTAATTACTAAACGATATAATTATTTGAATTTTAGAACCCTATCAAAAATAAAAGAAATAATTTGGCAAAAACAAAGTAAACAGCATAGTATAGTAAAAAAAAAAAGAAAAATGAAAGTAAATTATACCCAACCACACACCCCGAACAATTCTAGATAGCGTATTCTTTTGTGGACTGTTATCTCCATCTTCATTGTTGTTGTTGTGCTGAAAAAACAACTATGAAGATGAGGATAACAGTCTGCAAAAGAAAAATGAATATATAAATTATGAAGCCTCATCTCCAAGGATTTCAAAATAAAAATAATAGATAATTCTAGGTAAGTTCATCTTTTTATACAAGGTGGGTTATAAATACTGTTGCAAAATAAAACTTTATTGCAAACCCAATTACAGAAAATGATTAGCAAATACTAAAGGAACAATACTATACTATCCTGGTTACTTTATTTTTTTGCTTACCAAATTTTTCTTTTCATAGGATTTTAAAAATTAAATTATGGTATTTAATCATTAATTTCATTGAACAAAATTCTTATGAATTGTTTTTTACTTTTTTATTTTTATTTTCTTTCCAGTGCCTTTCCTCTTACAATTATTTATAGACAAAATATATTTTTATTTTAAATAAGTTTTTGTTTTTTTTTAAATATTAGATTTAATTCCTCCTACCACCGCCAGTAATTATCACTGTTTTAAAAGATCAGTCTGATCTAATGATGCTATCTCTTAAGATTGTATGAATTTAAAATTTTGGACTGTATTTAGTTTAAAAAATATATATAGCATGCCTTTTATAGAAGGAACAATTGAATGAGAAATATGTAATTACTTTTTGTTTCTTTAATTTTGTGTCAGCTTTTTCTCCTCTTCAAAACTGTCTAATAATTACGTTACAATTACTTAGAACCAATTAGAATTATCAGTGTTTTTTGGGGAGGTTTTCTTCTTTGTTTTTCCCCCTCCATTACTCTGTCCAGTGGTGAATGCTGGTGGTGGAACTAAGAGTGACAGTATCGTCTTAGCCACCAAAATTGTGTTATCACCCTTATTGGGCAGCTGATGAGGATAGGGTAAAACATGTACATTCGCACGTAGGTTAAAAAAAAAAAAAATTCTCGAGTGGAGATTCTCATACCATCAAAATTTCAATCTATTTATCTTTTCAGATGTGAAAGGTTTGAAAAATCCTGAGAAAACTCGCGAACACCAAGAGAAACTGTGTGAGGCCCTCGACATGTACACGAGCAGTCATTATCCGCAGCATCCAAACAAATTTGGTGAGATGATTCTCACACTACCAACGCTGTCTCGAATTAGTATCAAAGGGAAAGAACTCATCACTGACTCTCAGCTCAAAAACATTTCTTCCTATGGACTTTTGTATGAACTGCTGAAAGGCGAAAACGCCATCAAAGATCCAAGCGGCACAAGTAGTGCCTGAAATTATACACTAACACTAATTTAACTCCAAGATCATTAGCAAAACAAAACAATGATAAATCTATAATTGACAGCACCTTCAATTTCACAGATTTCTTTCTTTTTTTTTGTAAACCAATTATAATTAGACTTACAAACTAATTATTTAAAAGTTAATATTATTTTTTAGAAAGATGTTTATTTTCTAAATTAAGAATAATGCTGAATGATCACCCAGTAGTGTTAGGAGAGACAGGTAACCATTTTTTTTTTAATCAAAGAAGGACTGAGTATACAATAGTATATTACCTTACTGCTCCCACCCTGAAAAAATGTGCCAACATTTTAGCTTCAATGGTCCCTAAATGGGTCAGAAATGAGTGATCATTTTCTATTAAATAGGAAAGTGAATTTTTCTAAAAAGAGAAAAGACATTGTTTTTTGTTTTTGTTTTTTTTTTAAAATAATAATTAGTGGTCAGTTAAAAAGTCTAATTATAGAAAGTTGAAAAACCATTCTACAAGTGAAATTGAAGAGTTTATCAATTATACATCTATCTGCAAACACAAACAAGCCAGCCTTGATGTTCTTGCCTCTTCCTTCTCCTCTTCATCGTCACCAATGAAGGTCGGTATCAGTCACTGTTTCTCTCACCAATTGATTTTTGGTCAATTGTATTGGCAATAATATGACTAATTTACCAATTTTTATCTGCCATTCATACACATCAAAGCAAATCCATTTTTTTTTTTCTTAACTTTCTATATTTAATTTTGTAAGTAAGATGGGATAACTATATATACATATAGAGAGTTCTTTTTGTGTGGTTGCTGTGTCTTATGAAAAAATAGTCAGGCAGCGCCCACTCCTCTCCAAGCTTCAGAACACATACAGAACATATTACCAAATGGTCACCTATTTTAGTACTGACCAGACTCATCATCACTTAACTTTGGTGGTAATAGGAATCTGTGGTATGAACATGATCATGCCATACACATATATATATATATATATATATATATATATATATATATATATATATATATATAAATTATCAGTTATTTATTTATTATAATATATCATAATTACATTACATTTTAGATATAAAAAATAAAATATAGGGCATGTTTTGTAAAACACAAAACAAACGTGTATATTTGTGTGTGTATATGTATAAAATATATGCTACACATTTATGAGTTTATGTATTGGTTGTGCTGGAGTATGGTATTGTACGGTCTCAGGAGGTCAACTCTCCCAGGCTGTTAAGGAGTTTGTTTATCGCTTACCAGGACTGGCATTTTTGTAGGCCAAAGCCTAATAATAGTAGTGCACTGGCTTTTCAAAATTACACTTGACCTTGTGTCTAACCTCCTGGAGAAGGAGGTAACTATCCAACAATATATGATTAGAAAATCTGTTTATATGTGAACGGTTTATCTGAAAACGTCTTTTTTATGGTTATCTAAAGAAGTTATTGAATATATTAAAAGATCATGAAATGAATAAAACCTTTCACATAAAAATATTTTCTAAATCATCTTCATATCATTTGTGTGTGTGTGTGTGTGTGTGTGTGTGTATGCCCAACTGATATAAGAATAATAAAAAAAAAACATATGCAGAGAATTATAGACACAAATATCAGTAGAAAGCCAAAACAATTGTATGCTTATATGGTAAATAAAATTTAACTTTTTTTGCGTTGAGCATAGAATGAGTGGCTGTAAAGTGGTGTGTGTGTTTATATATATATATATATATATATATATATATATATATATATATATATATATATATATAACTTCTGCATTGGATTTGGTTGTTTGCAACATTTGTAATCTAATGAGCCACATCATATGTTACATATATATATATATATATATATATATATACGCACATACATACATAATTATTATTTACACTAACATGACAGTGTTTTGACCAGGAGTCAGTAAAACTTAAGATCTCCTTAGGTGAAAGGTCTGTCTTCTTTTTAGTTGTTCACATTAAAAACAAAAAAAAAACAATCTAAATGAGAAAGACAATTGCACAACACTTTTGACCAAAAATGTAACGTTTGCCATCAACAACTGACAAGTTTTGAAGAACTTGAAATGCATGTGATGCTTTGACTATAAGTTGGTTTCGATGATAAGAAAACCATTTTCTACTACAATCAATGAATTAGATGTTCAATTTCACTCTGTTCAAACATTTCACTGCCATGTGAAACAGAATGAAAGTAAATTAACAAAATAGCTTTTAAATGGTGGAGAAAAAATTATTTACACAAAAACAAAATACAATTCTTTACACAAACAAAATCTTCAAATTTTAAATTTTCATCAAAGGTGAAATCTTATTTTTTTCTATAAACATACACATGTAAAAAAAAAAACTAAAATAGCAAAAAAAAAAAATCATTTTGATGTACGAATATTTTATGTATATACAATATATGTGAAATGTAATATTGTGTTTGATCTTTCTTTTTTTTTTTTTTTTTTTTTTTTTCCTCAAGCAGAAAAAGTATGAAATCAAATTTGAAAATCCTTGGTTATAATTTTTTTTTTCTAAATAAGCCAACACAAAATGCAGCTGTAAAATTCAATCCAGACAAGAAACACAAAATCTTAAACATTAAAATACATGAAATATCCTCGTAAATTATGTGTGGTGTTTTTGGGGAGGTTTCTATGAAAAAAGGGGTGACAATCAGTTTAAAGTAAAAAAAATAAAAATAGAACATTTTTTTCCCTTTAACAACCCCCCAAATATTTCTTACACATTAAGCAATTCTCACTTTCTTTTGGGGTTGTTTTTCATTCACAAATATTCCGTTTTATGTCACAAAAATTTTGGAAAGTCTTTTCTTTTTTTCTTTTTTTTTTTTTTTAAGCCTTTGTCATGCAGGTCTGAGATTTTTCATCTCCTCCTTTCACTTTCCTCCAACCTCCTCTTAAATAAACTGCTGCTTTAAAATTAAAAAAAAAAAAAAATCCCACTGCCACTCCCCCAACACACAGAGAGACTGTTCTTTAGATATTGTTTTTCTTTTTCTTTCTTTTTTTTTAAATCTTTAGTAAATAGTTTTTCTGCAATTTTTCTTAATATAAAATTGTTTTCATATCAATTTTTAAATCTTTTTGTATTTTTGCAAGTTTTAGTCAGTTTGTAGAATTTGTTTGAGATTTTGGTAACAATTAATGTTATGTTATATAAATATATATATCAACCCTGTGACAATGCAGATACCAGACCATTCATCTAGAAGGCCGCATGCAACCGGTGGTGATCCAGATTTTATCTTTGTCTAATTTTTATGTATTTTTAAAATTCATATATAGGTTTGTGAAAATGTTTGCTTTTGCATTTATTTTCTGTTCTTTATGTATACCAATTTTTTTTTCTTTTTTAATCGGTAGTTTAATATTTGTTAAGATATCACGACAAAGTATTTTTTGGGTAGAGCACTGTTATTAAATGATGTTACTTGCCATTTACTTAGCATAATGCAAAGCTCTTCGTAAACAAACAAATGGAGCACATAAAAAGTAACAGTCAATGTTTATATAAAGACATTGAAGATATGATTTACAAGTGTCGATCTCATTGTCTGAGAATAGAATTCCTGGTTATCAACTACATGGTTTTAGTTTGGTTCTTGTGATGGATGCTAGTCTAGCTACACTGAAGAACTGTGATACAGTGAAGCAGTCTGTGGATGATATATATTAAAAGGATACTTGTTTTAGGACAAATATAAACAATATGTATATCATTTTAAGCTAGACTTTTTCACATGTAAAAATATATAAGATATATGTGTTCTCTATCCCATCTGTAATAAGGAAATATAATTTATATTTGACAACTAAAGTAACTGAATGTTATTTATTTAGTAGGAAATCGTATCTCACTTATGTTAATTGGGGGGGGGGCACCGCTAAATAGTAAAGTTTACTTAAAAATAATGTGCCCACTTTACTCACTGTTGTCTAAAATATATATTTCATAATTCATAATGATCAGTTCATTAGTTTCAAGTTTAGCATATATATAAGTATTGTATGTTTTAGATATATATATATATATATATATATATATATATATATATATATATATAATATGGTGTTTTTTATGTTAGGTGGCAAACATTAAAATAAATCACAGACAAATATATTTATTATATAAATATGTGGTTTATTCCAAAAATTAATTCTGTCATTTACAATTTTGGGCATATGGCCCCTACAGCTCATGTGTATATGGCATAAGCTAGAGGACCAATTTTCATACACTCTATGCATTAAATTAGGCTGTGTTTTGGCAATAAAACATAGAATGTTGTCTTCCAAGTGGTCTGTCATGTTTTGTTTATCAGTATAGACATAGGACTTTCCATATCTCCATAGAAAATACTTTAATGGGATTAAATCGCATGAAAGATGTGGCCAGTTGACAGGTCTATTTTGTGAAATTATTCGTTCATCAAATCAATTCTCTCAATAAATTGATCATATCATGCGATGTGTGGCATGTGACTCTTTCCTGAAACCACATGATGAATTGCCAAACCACGCTGAACTCAAATTTATTGTTCGACTGAATACTCCAAAAAAACAATTTGCAAATGTTTTGATTGTAAATTTCATCTTATAGTTTTAATTTTCTTTCTCTTATATACATATTATATTGCGATCTTACTTGCATCAATGCAGTTCAATGGAAGTTCAATAAAGCAATATTCCGAGGAAAAAAAAGATTCCCCTTAGACGTGTGCTTAATCTTAATTCAAATTTGCAAAATTCACCATTATATGAATTTGCTTCAGTTTGTTTTTATCCGTTACACCTCTTCATTGTATTACTTTCTATAAATTAATATATATACACACTAAACAGTGCTTCAAGCAAACTATATTAACTTATTAATAAGAAAAAATACTTTACTCAGGGCTCTATATTGCGAGTGAAACAGTCACATTTGCGAGTTATTTTTCTAAGTTGTGGCTAGAAATAATGGAACACTTATCTTTTGACGATTGTATTTCTTTCACTGACAATCTTCCAAAGCTCACTACTGAGTGAAAAATATCTTTTCAGCTTTTTTTTTTTATATAAAACGAACAAAGTTAAATTATTTAAACAATAAAATTTAATAGAACAATATATTCTTTTTTTTTTTTAACGAACACTGTTTAAAAAAATATCTGAAGAAATTAGAATGTTTATACCTTCAAGTATCAACATAAAATTTGTTGTATATTTAGAATTAAACTTGTTAAAAAAAAAAATAAACACAGAAAAATATTTATGATGTACATGCTCATCACAGAATGAACATGTTATATTCTAAAAATCATGTGGGTTTGTCTAATAATTTTTCTATTTGGTTAGTAAACGAAAATATTTAGTTGCCAAAGGTCAACTAAAGATAAGTTTGTCCGTAGAGCCCTGTTACTCGAGGGAAGATTAATAATTAATGGATGCTTAAGAATGGTGATGATGTTGAACATTTGAAATTAAAATTAGATAAATTCAGAAAAGTAAAAACAAATTAAGAGAATATTTTTTCAACTACTGAATGAAATATTTTTAAAGTATTGGATCTGCATTGATCTATATGATAATACGATAATTTCATGTTTGTGACCTGTTATCACTAAATACTCCTTTTTTTCTTTCCATACAGATATTTTATATATACATTTTTTTACAGATATAATTATTTCCCTGTTATTTATATAATAATAATATGCTAGGACAATTTCATGTTTTTACATACGTTATCACTCGTCACCCCTATTTTTATAGGTGACATCGCTCAATCGTCAAAGATGCAATGCAAAAAAATTTATTTAATTTCATTTGATGTTGTTGTGTCAAATGTAAAACTCAACTTATTTTTTTTTTTTTTTTACTAGGATCAATGTGTAGTATTTGTTCTGTCCAAATATAGTACAATAATATTGTGATGTCTGTGATCACAGTGACTCTTCATAGAATGGACATATGTTCACAAACTTTTATAAGGGTTTTGGCAACAAACCTCAACATATTTTAAAACTACATAAATCAGAGTTCTTAGTATGGTTGGGGCTTCTTTATAGTGCTGTATATCTGAAATTTGGCAGTCCAAAATAACATAAAACTTACGAATATACTAACTTACCAGTTTAAAATTTTAATGTACACCAAAAATTACAAAAAAAATTATCAAGTAAAGTTTTAATAAAAATAAAATTAATTTACTAATCAAATCAGAAATGGCAGTGGCATCAAGCCAGCCTGCCATAGAAGATTATCTCCCTTCTTCTAATATAAAGACGCCATGCAGTCTTGCAGTTTGGAGTTTGTTGACTTTAATAATAAATTAATTTTATTTTTTATTAAAATTTTACTCTGTGATTTTTCTGTAATTTTTGGTATAAAAAAAATATTTTCAACTGATTAGTAAATGTTGTATCATCAGTGGAAAATAATACAAATATAAAATATAAAATAGGTTTCTACCGTTAGGTATAATAACGGAAGTCCTTGTCAGGTAGCAACACCCGGTAAGAAAGTTGATAAGTAAACTGCTATGTATTCGTATTTCACCTTACAGCTTCAACTGATTGCAACCAGTTTCGTTCTTCTTAAATATATGTGGACCATAGTTACGTGTTCGAGCCACATCACAATAGTATTATATCCATAAGATTCTCTTTTTTTTTTTTACTTGTTATATTTTATATGTACAGTAATAAAAATAAAGACCATATGTTTCAGTTGGAACAAAGGTGGTGCGATAATATTGTGGGGTTAACATTCATGCTGGATGTTCATAGATTAGAAATATGTTTAAGCATGGCATCAATATACAATAAATGAGGGATAAAAATGTAGAATTTCCACAAACCCTGCTAGTATTTTATTAATGATATATTTTTTATTTATTTATTTTTTTAATTGAATTGATAAAATACTTTTAAAAGGGAAAATCCCTAAAGAGGCTTAACAGATAAATAATAATAAAGTCCACGGTTGTTTTTTATGAATTGGCCTAACAAAACCTTTCAAGAGCTTTCAGTCTCAAAATTAATTCTGGGAATTTTGTAAATGGTCTGGTATTTGGGAAACGAAAATATTTTTTTATTGGAATCATTTTACACATTTGTTTTTTTTTTTTTTGTTTTTTTTTTTAATTTTTCTTATTTCTGGAAGTAAATAATTTTAATATAAAATTTGGATTAAATTTCCATCAATTTATTTTTACAAGACACATTTTTTATGTTGGAATCATTTTGATAGAAAACATTTTTGCAATCAATTTTGCTTTCTTAAAATCTATAACACAAAATGGCTTCACTGCAACATTTCATTTCTTCCAAATATTTGATTTACTATCATTTATTCTTTTTTGACTTCATTCAATTATTTTTCTTTTTCTCTCATCCCGGTCATGACAGCAAGTTATTTGAAAATTCCCTACTGAAAATAAAAAACGTTGATCTTTCATTAAATTTTTAATTGACTCGAAAATTGTTTTAATTCCTGATTATTATTTTCCTATTGAAACGATTTGTAGTTGCTGTAAAATTTTTAAAAATGTTTTTGTTTTATTTAAAAAAAAAAAAAAAAAGTCACATCTTTTTAAAGGAACTGACCAAAATTTTATCCACTTTATAATGAACAGATGACTGAGCATAACTCCAGATTTTAAATGTGATAATTTAATTCACAGCTGAATATTTTGATTGATATGTATTTGCTTATGCTCTTTAAAATAAATATTTGTTTTAAAAAAATTAACAGTATTCCTGTTTAAAATGAAATTGACTAGTATGGATCTCCTAGTAATATATATATGAGTAATATATATATGAGTATACATTTTGCTCATTAGTCAGCCCCAGATATGAAGTGTCTTAGGTGATTCACGAGGCGCAACATTGTCACATACACTTCAGATATCACCATTCGCTTCGGCAAACATGTGCTTGACATGCAGGTTTAGGAAGGCATCTTGTAGCAGGTTTCCATTACACTATTACGTGGAGTACCACCTTGTTGCCTACCCACTAGGCGAATTTATTTGAGGGTGCATCTCCCCCAATGAATTAAACACACCCCCAGATACCAACCTGGAAATTTCTAAGATTCGCTGTGGTACTGGCCTAACCTTCCCAAACCCTAACCCATCGGGTACTGGCCAGGCTCATCATTGCTTAACTTCAGTGATCTGGCAAGAACCGGTGTGTCAACATGATTGTGCCGTATATATATTATATTTAATTTTTGATTGGACCACTATTTGATAAGAAATTACACAAAGTAAATATAAATAGATTTAATGACAGATTTAAGAATTCAATAATTTTCAATCAAATATTTTTTATTCGTCAATCAAGTGGTATGCCATGTTTGATTCTTTTTTATCTTGATTTTCTTGATTTTTCATCTCATTCTCAAAAAGAAGTCTCAACTTTATTCGGAGAGTGAAATGTTTAATTTAAAAAAATGTTTTGCTGTTATTTATTTATTTATTTTTTTTTTTTAAAGTCACATCTTAAGTAACTGACCAGAATTTGATTTTCTTTAAAATGAGCAGATGTCTTAGCATAACTCACAATAGAATATTTTGGTCAACATGTATTTGATAATCCTCCTTAAGGTAATTGTTTAAAAAAAAAGATAGCAGTAATCATTTTAGAATGAAAATGATTTGCATGAATTCTGGTAAAAAGAAAAAAAAAATTAAGCTCTCATAAATTGAATTTTTTAGGCGATGCCAATACAATTTTTACTAAACCACCATTTAATAGCAATCATATGAGGCAAAGGTAAATAGATAACAAAATTGAAGAATTCAATAGTTTGCAATTATTTATTTATCAATATAGTCTATCTAATCAAGATGGTATGCTATCATATTTGATTATTTTTTTTTTTTAATTACAAGGTACAACTTCTTTCTCTTTTTCAAAAATAGTACCATTTTGGAAGTCATCAAACTATAGAATTGCCAAAAAGCAGACATTTTTGAGTGTTGGTTTGTAAATAGCAAATACTTATTACAAATCGAAAAATAAGATTAGTTTATAAAAATGGTAGCATTTATCACAAACGAAAAAAATGAAATCTATATATCTATAAAAGTGAAAATGTGTGTGTGTATACATTTCCCTACCAAATTACTCTGTCAATTTTCAGTCTACAGACTCGA
This sequence comes from Euprymna scolopes, assembly GCF_053919585.1. Classification (NCBI taxonomy): domain Eukaryota; kingdom Metazoa; phylum Mollusca; class Cephalopoda; order Sepiida; family Sepiolidae; genus Euprymna; species Euprymna scolopes. The sequence goes on along the minus strand of NC_136511.1, from coordinate 84,170,444 downwards.
GATTTATCATAAGGAGTATTGAGATTTGGGAAAATCTTCTTAATATGTTTTCTGCCAGAAATTTGGCTGTCAAGGGGTCAAAGTTCAACGATTTGACCTTTGAAAACTCTACCAAACTCCTCTGCCAATTTGTGGTCTAAAGACATAAAATTTTAAATGTAGATTACTTGGACATGGATCAAACATTTTAATTTGATTTAAGCCCAAAAAAATAAATGTTAGGGGTTCAAATTGAGGTCAAAGTTTTAAAAACTTTGGACCTTTACGGTCTCTACCAAATTAATCAGCCAATTTCTGGTCTGAACATTTGAAATAAATTTTACATAAAGGGTCTTCAGAGATAGAGCAAGCTTTTTAATCGGTTTGGGTCAAAAATTTGAGCTGCCAAGGGGTTGCGGTGTTTAGCAAACTACACAGCTAATTTTTAGTCTAAACATTTAAAATTTATACATAATGGTTATTCAGACATGCGGCAAGCATTTTAATCAGTTTGGGGGCGAAAATTTGGTTGCCAAAAGGTCAAAGTTGAAAGAGTTGACTTTTGCAGATTCCACCAAATTTCTCTGCCAATTTGGGGTCTAAACACTTGGAATTTTATATGTAGCTAACTTCAATATGGGTAAAACGTTTTATTTTGATTTGAGACCAGAATAATAAATGTTAAGAGGTCAAAATTGGGGTCCAAATTATAAAAAAAATTACCTCTGCGGTCTCTACAAAATTACTCAGACAATTTTTGGTTTAAACATTTGAAATCCTACATAAAGTGTATTCACACGTAGGGCAAGTTATGAACTGAATTGCTAGTTATGGGCTGAATAGTTAGCTAGTTATGGGCTGAATTGCTAGTTAGTTTATAAAAAAGGTATCATTTATAAAAAAACAAAAAAAACGAAATTAGTTTATAAAAACAAAGGTATATAAGATAAACAAAAACTGTTTGTAAATGGGTTTGATTTTTAGCTTAATCTGAAAGACAAGTATCAACGAAATTGGAATAAAAAAAACTTGAAAAACTGTTCTAGGATTTTAAAACTATACAGGTCGGAAGAAAATCAAATTTTATTGTTGCCTGGTTAAAAGTTGTTTCTTGTATTTTTTTTTTATTTTATTTTTAGATTCTTTATCAACTTAATAACTATGGATCCATTAAAGAAATTAGTTTTAAAAACCAAATTTGATACTAAAAGATTTATTTGTTTTTGCAATAAAAAAAAAACAATATAAATTAAATATTTTGGTCGAATCCAACTATTTGACAATTTTTCTTTATAATTGAACTATGACGAATCCCAGTGATAGCCAATCTCTCCTGGTGTCAAATAGATGGTTATTTATTTATTTTGTGTGTGTTTAGAGACAACACTGGTATGTGTGTAAGGGTACCAGATCCAAACTTCTGCATTTAAAAGCATTGTAAAACTGAAAATATGAGAAATCATTTTTAAAGACCAAATTCAATGTTAAGAAATAATTTTTTTTTTTTTCAATAAATAAAAACAATATAATTATTTCCTTAACTGTGAGTTGCTTCTTTTAGATCATCCCCACAAGTGTCTAAATAGACCTATCAAGTGGAACCATATCAGTACATGTTTTTCTTCACTATTATTAACAGCAACTGTTAAACTTACATCAAATCCTATTATATCACATGACTAAACTTTGCCAAGAGATTTTTACAACATTCAGATATTGAGGCAAGTGAAGCTCGGATCAAATCTTAAAAATTCCATATATTTTTTTCCTTTCTTTCTTTATTTATTTATTTATTTTTTTTTTTTTGTATTTAGCAAACTATATTTGACTCCAAATGCAAATTACCACTAAGTAATGTGTAACACTGCGTGCCTCTCGGATCAAAAACTGGTCAGTCATAACTTACCTGTGCCAAGTCATAAACAAACGAAAAATCATCGAATTCCTCCCCCCCCCTCTGTTTTTCAGTTCTTACTTTTGCCTAGAATTCATTCCGCTCACTATCGGCGAAATGGGGCCTAAGCAAGTTTTCATTCCTTCTCTTTATCTCCTCCTTTTCTTCCCAGTCAACATTTCACCTGAAAGGCAAAAATTATTAGCTTCCTTTTTATTTGTTTGCATTCTTCAAGAAGGAACGCATTGTTGAATTCTTTTAATTCAACTGATTGTTTTTTGTTGTAGAGCATACATAACAAACGCAAGAACAATCACAATTTACAAGACATTGGTGCTTTATAGGTTCATAATAAGAATATCTTTCTATATGTTTATATATATATAGAGAGAGAAAGAGAGAGAGAGAGAGAGAGACAACTCCAGCAGAATGCGTTGAGTATTAAAAGAATATTTGAAATTTCAAAAATAGAGTGTAATATTTATATATGTATTATAGTTCAGAATAGCCTTGGTACCATCAGTTTCAAATCCAAACAACCGAGACCTATAGTTGGTCTCCTTTACCAGACTCTCTTTAGCTTCTGTTTATGTCTGTCTCCTCTGAAAATTCCAAACACATAAACAGCGACACACATATATATATATATATATATATATATATATATATATTAATTTTATTTATACAAACATTAATGGCTACATATGTGCATACATGTTTCTGTAATCACCCACGTTGGGGGATTACGTCTTCAGGCCAAGACTTTCGACGGTAATTCTTGGCCTGAAGACGTAATCCCCCAACGTGGGTGATTACAGAAACATGTATGCACATATGTAGCCATTAATGTTTGTTTAAATAAAATTAATATACCTGCTCTGTTCACTCATTGAGCACTATTTTGGTAGACACATGTTGTTTCATTGGATGTACTTCTAGGAAACTAAACTCTACTGGCTATATATATATATATATATATATATATATATATATACACACACACACACATTGTGTTTGTGTATATGTGCATATACATGTATGTATGCATTGTGCTGATGTGTGTGTGTGTGTGTGTATATATATATATATATATATATATATATATATATATATATATATAGAGTGTTATAATGGAATAATTGTAGTGTTATAACACGGTTTGGAGTTCCTGGTACTAAATTGAAGTAATTCTGTTCAAAATTAAAGTACAATTTATAGAAAGCCGACATTCACACTAGAATTATATATATATATATATATATATATATATATATATATGTTTGGAGGTACAGAATTTATATAGTTTTGAATAAAATAGGCGGAAGTTTCTCAAGAGCTCTTTCAGCTATCATTTCATCAGGAGAAAATCGATAGATATTATGTCGAAAATAAAGAGTTCTAATGTACCAAAAGTACGGGGACACTAAAATAAATTTATTAACGTTTAAAAACGATTCAAATATTGGCACAACGAGGGAAGAAAAAAAAACAGGAAAAAAAAATTCAAAGTTCTCCAAAGAGAAACAATGCGTTTATGTTTCCTTTTGCCGGCACAAAGAAGGTTGACGCACTGCAATAGAGACAGACTCCAAAATCTTTAAATGGTTTCTGGAGTACGCTGTATGTAGCACCTCGAACCATTCTATTTTATATCTATCGGCACAGCACGGGTTGTCAACCAAATGCTGGCCAATAGCAGAGTCCAAGGCTGCAGAAGGAGGGAGACCACTAGACCCGATCCTCCCTTGTCTGATCTTCGATGGAACATGCTGGTTTATACAAGTCAAAAGATGCAAGGATGTTCGCCCAACATAACCAGCATCGCACTGGCATTTAAATTGATATACAGTATTACTATTTTGGATGTAAGGCAAACTATCCTTGCGAAAAGACGGAAAAGCAGGTTTCGTAGTATATACCAAACACAAGGACACAGAATAAAAGCAGTCGTAAATACTTCTGCGAATCTGTTTGGAAAGTATGTTACTCTTTTCCCCAATCCACGGTAATTTTAAATAAACCGGGTATTTCAAGGGTCCAAACTTTTTAGGGGATTTAAAATCTGCAACCTTTTTGAAAATACAGTCATCAATAAGGTCAACAGGATAACCAGTATTGATGAATATTTCCCTGATCTTATCGAGTTCGGTGTCTAATCTGTTAGGCGAACAAATCATGAGGGCTCTATGTATCAAAGTAAGCCGACCTTACGTGATTTTGGTACAAAAGACAACCAGTTTACATATAGGCCAGTAAATGTCGGCTTTCTATAAATTGTAGTGAGAAAGCCCCCCCCCTTGAACGTTCGACAAGAACATCAAAGAAGGGAAGCGAATTGTCCTTCTCACATTTCATAGTGAACTTAAGAGCCCCATGCAAAGAATTCAACCTATTAAAAAATATCCAACTTGGCCCCAACTTTAGCGGATATTTTTGTCAGGTACCATGAATCCGTTCTGTTTAATTCTATAATAAAACCCACTGCATATTTCAGATATGTTGACGACACTTTTTGCTATTTTTCCATTGCAAGGTATGTTTGAATACCACATATACCCTTCATTAGCAATTGTCCCAGAAACTGTTGGTATATGATATTATAAATCATATCTAAATAAAAATATCTATATTTTGGATGCTGTCACGAGGCAAATTGACAATAACAAAGAATTGGGCGCTTCCACACTATTAGGACAAAATTTTGTAGTTGATAAATAGTTTTTTGATAAAAAACAATGGTTTCTACTGATTTATTTGTCAATTTTAATAAATTACAATGGTTACTTCTAAATTATGCAGTCGAAATTACTTGAATATTACTGAATTATTAAAACAACTTTAATCGTATTAGCAGGTGAAAAATTGCCGCCATCTTGTTTAAATCAAAACGGAAAATTACCTCCCTTTTGAACTCTCCTATGTCTTACGATCGTTTTCATCAAATTCTATTTTTTATTTTCTTGAATAAATAATTTTCTACCTTATCGATTTTCGTAATGTTTGTATATAATAATCTTAAAATTATGAGAGATACGTAGATACCATTGTTTTCATGTGAAATTTAGCATTACAATTTCTGAAATTTCGTCTTAATAGTGTAGAAGTGCCAAGAATTGTCAGTTATTCATAAGGAAACCACTGGTATGACAACATCCAAAATTTAAAGATCTTTATTCCATTAATAGAGCATCTTGGTTATTTTTTTTCTTTAAAATTGTATAAATCACACACACACATATTTCAAGATTTATTGTATTATTTTATAATCATTTATACCCAAAGCAAGACATCAGATTTACAGTTGTTTCAAAAAATCTGTATATAGATAGAAAAAAAAACAATAGATTTGTGTGGCTGTCTGTTTGTAAATATTTAACCGATAAACTCTTAAACTACTAATCACATAACACTGAAAGTAACAAAGCATAGTAATCATATACCAAGGATGGTTTATAATAAGTAAAATCTTTGTTTGGATGGATGAATAATGTGTATCAACATATATCGGTCAGTTAAAATGCAAACTGTTCATTTCAACTTGCTGACATATTTTTACTTCTTTTTGCATATGCAAGTACAGTATAATATTCAATAAAGAATTGGCTCTGTAATAATAAATACAAAATCTGCATGAATTAAAATATATTTAAGCATATTTTATGACCCGGCAAGGATAGGTGCCTGCATTCCCCCCCCCCCCCCAGTAGTAAATAAAAATCCGTTTATTTACAATACAAGTTTTTTTAAACAATTGTAAATCCAATGTCTTGCTTTGTATAAATTATTATAAACTGATGTAATAATTAACCATGAAGTAAATATATCTATAAGATTTATTTCATGCTAAGTATTGAGCTTATATATATATCTATAAAAGTGAAAATGTCTGTTTGTGTGTGTGTACATTTGCCTACAAAATAACTCTGTCAATTTTCAGTCTAGAGACTCGAGATTTGACATAAGGGATATAGAGATTTGGGAAAATCTTTTTAATCCGTTTTCGGCCAGAAATTTGGCTGTCAAGGAGTTAGTTCAACGATTTGATATTTGAAAACTCTACCAAACTCATTCGCCAATTTTAAGTCTAAACAATTGAAATTTTAAATGTAGCTTACTTGGACATGGATCAAACATTTTCATTTGATTTAAGCCCAAAAAAATAAATGTTAAGGGGTTCAAATTGGAGTCAAAGTTAAAAAAAAATTTGGACCTTTACGGTCTTTACCAAATTAATCAGCCAATTTCTGGTCTAAACATTCGAAATTTTACATAAGGGGTCTTCAGAGATAGGGCAAGCTTTTTAATCGGTTTGAGTCGAAAATTTGAGCTGCCAAGGGGTTAAAGTTTAAAAGATTTGACATTTGTGGTGTCTAGCAAACTACTCAGTCAATTTTGGGTCTAAACATTTGAAATTTATAAATAACGAGTATTCAGACATGCAGCAAGCATTTTAATCAGTTTTGGGGGCGAAAATTTGGCTGCCAAAAGGTCAAAGTTGAAAGAGTTGACCTTTGCAGATTCTATCAAATTTCTCTACCAATTTGGGGTCTAAACACTTGAAATTTTAGATGTAGGTAACTTGAACATAGGTAACACGTTTTATTTTGATTTGAGACCAAAATAATAAATGTTAAGAGATCAAAATTGGAGTCAAAGTTTTTAAAAAATTACCTCTGACAAATTACTCAGACAATTTTTGGTCTAAACATTTGAAATTTTACATAGTGTATTCACACGTAGGGCAAATTATGAACAGTACATAGGGCTGAACTGCTAGTCTTTTATAATTGAAATTCAAACCCTTCCTGAATCAATCAAATATATAAACATTTAATTTATATTGCCATAATTTCTTATGTATAGTAACTGTTAGCAGATCCACATTTTCAAAAATATAAATTTTTCATGATTCTTAAAAAAACAAATTATATGTTGATTCTTTATTATTCAAGTTTTCAATTAGCACAAGTCATTATTAGCATATGAATAAAAATATAAATAATAAAATAATAATAATAACAACAACATTTGGATGTTTTCTTGATTCTTTGTTCCCAGAAATGTTCATAAAAAATATAATTCTTATGAAGTGTCTTTTTCTAGCAATGTTTTATTTAAATGAATGCATTGCAGCTCTCGCTCTCTCTCTCTCTCATACACACACACACACACACATCAATAAACATTTCAAAGCCATAGATATATTTATTTCACATTCATATTGTTTTGTTGCTAATATGTTGCGTCTTACACGTGTTTCATTGAAGAGTAGAAATTCACCAAACGAATCTTCAGTGACATATATAACTTCTTTGGATTAAAAAGAATAAATGATTTATTAATTATATACATTACAAGTCGTGTGTGTATAATATATATATATATATATATATATATATATTAGTTTGTTTATTATGCAAACAATATTGGTTACATATCTGCATACATGTTTCAGTGGAATCCCAATTCAAGGATAACACCTTATCAAACCAAAAAAGAATCGATATTGAAATGGGAGTCAAAATTACATTAGGTTTTATAAGATATTAGGGTGTGGTTTACGTTCTGGAAGAAAATGGGATGTGTACTTTGTGAATGTGAGCAGTAGGGGTTTTGGAGGGAGGTGTGGTGATCCTTTTTTTGGTCTGATGAGGTGTTATCCTTAAATTGGGATTCTACTGAAACATGTAACCAATAATGTTTGGATGATAAGCAAACTATATACCAACTCTGTCCTGCATTGAGCACTCTTTAATAATCACTCGAGTTTTATTCGATTTACATCTAGGAAATCAATTGATACAACCACTATACATATATATATATATTCAGAATGTGAGAGATTATATAATTATTATCATAGTTATTTCCATAGTCAAACAGCGCCGCAGCTCACAAGAGCCATGATTCGTTGGCTGTCATGGCTCTTGTGAGCTGCGACATTGTTTGTTTCTGGAAATAATTATATATATATATATATATATATATATATATATATAAGTAAACAATGGTATGTTAAATTCCAATGAGCTAACCGTTATTCATTTTTTTCTTGACGAATTTCAAAATAATTGACGAAAGATCCTGGTAATTATGTTTATTCGCCGTTGTTTATTAGCACATGAAAGAATTGTTACATTTAATTATTTAAAAATTCGACAGAAAAATGAAGACTTGATCATTGGAATTGAAAATACCAGTGTCTTCTCGTATATGCTTTGTTGTTAAATGTTAATATCCATCAAGCTTTTTCACTGCTGAACAGTTCTGATAAATTTTCTTAAAAATATATATTTTTCATTCATTTATATAATATATATATATAAATATTAAAATAATACTGCTTTTTATTGCTAATGTTTTCGCAGGTAATATCACTGGACAAAGGAAGTTGAGAAATTAGTTATTTCGTACAATTTCTGTAAATGTTAATGGCTCATAAGTCAAGCAGTATAAGTATGCATTCATTAATCATTCTTTTGGTGCATTTTGTACAAGTTTCAGTTTTCATTCTGGTATTCTTTGTTTAGTCCTAGCCTTGTGGACTAAATAAATTGGGTGCTTGTGCACTTTTGCCACCACACTATTTTTAAATAGTTTTTTTTTATTTATTTATTTATTTTTTTTTTTTTTTTTCAGGCTAAATTCAAGCTTCACAATATGTTTTTTATTAAATTCTTAGGTGGAAGCACAGGATAGTTAAAAAACACCCTCCCTTTCCCATGTTAAGAATGGCTTTCAAAATAATAGCGTTATTCAGCATGGTGGCAAAAATGCACAAGTACCATAAATTGTTTGTTTAGTGATATTACCTGTGAAAACATTAGCATCAGAAAAAAGTAACATATTACATGATATAGAAATAATTTCCAATATTTAAATATATATATATATATATATATATATATATATATTTGTGTTGAGATGATTAATCGTAATTAGAAAAATCGGTACATACTTTCCGATGACAAAAACAATACTTTTTATTGTTTTTGTGTGTGTGTAAAACTTACTTTTCCATTAGTGATGCTAATAATAAAATGATGATTATTGATTTTAAGCTGTTAATAAAATTAAAATCTATATATTACCTCCTTAAGAATATTTTTATGCTTGCGAAAATATGTGAACATATTACATGGGTTTTTGCAGTAATCTGAAAATAAGACAATAAAACACAATAAATATTTAGAGTTTTAAAAACAATCAGAATTTGTAATTGTATTGGAATTGAGAAAAAATGTTGAAATTGTCTCATCACTAATATATATTTAAACAGGATGTTTAAGAGAAACTGATATCCTTTTGAGATGTAAATATCCCAAAACTTATACATAGTCAAGGCAAATGAAACAGGTTTAATGTTGAACAACACAAGATTTATTCTTCCAAATTTGAATATCAAAATCAAAGATAGGCAAATTCTGTAAACGCTTTCAGAAATATTCAATATGCACACTACCTGAGAATTGTCTCTTTTAATGTTATTGGTCATCCAGATCCGTTTGCCCTGCACAGATAGCCTTACTCTCTGAATTTTTTACTACCATATACAAATTAGCATTGCGGTCAGTGATTTTTTTTTTTTTTTTTTACAAACTTATTCACAAATGCACGCTGTTTACGGTCTTGTTCGATTGTGTTTGAGCCGATTCTAACATGCAAAACATTTTTTTTTTCTTTTTCAGTGAATGGCATTTTCATGTAAAAAAAAATAAGCATGAAACATTAAACCTAAAATTTTGACCTGTTTAAACAAAATTACAAATTGACGTCATTTGAACAGAAATCAGATATCAGATTGCAAAATGATTAAAAAAATAAATAAAATGTTTAAACATCATGAAAATATAAAGGGTGTGGCAGAAATATTTCCCACATTTTGACATGCAATCTTCCCAGTCGCACTTGTGCAGTATCCAAGCAGCAATCATTAATTTGTATTGATGGAACTGCATATCAGTATAGAATTCTTCTGACTATTTGATCAGACAATCCCAAGTCTGCAGCATGTTTGCGAGCTGAACGTGTATGAGATTGAGTTACAGAAAGTCTCACAACTTGAACATTGTCTGGCGTTTGTGTGCTTCAAGGCTTTCCAGGTGGCTTTCTTGTAAGTGCCAAACCTGTAGCTCTGAAATTTGTAACCCATAGCTGTATTGATTTTCTACCTAGAACAGCATCATCCCGTCCTAATTTGTAATAAACTCTGAAAACTCTGTGTTGCAGTTACAGATTTACCATTCTTAAAAAAACATTTCCACAATAAAAGCACAATGTTCGCCAGTTCAAACCATACTGCTTGATAAGGGTAGCTGAAAAAAAAAGTCAAGTTATTAACTAAATGAAAACATCATTGGCACTTGCATAAGTTCATTAGTAACATATAGTTGAAAGTTTAAAATGTGGGACATATTTCTGCCGCACTTTGTATAATGTCTATATGTATATATAATGTGTGCGAATGAAATTTCAAATAAGTTACAGTCACTGATGTCATTAAAAATGCAAAAGTTGTTGTCTCGAAATGTAAGGTCTGTAGAGTTTTTTTTTTAATTTCAAACTTTTACAACTGCAGTGAAGCCTGATATTTACTGTCGAAAAAACAAATACAAAATAATTAAAATTGTTTCAAAACAAAATTACTATTAAGAGGGTAATATAGTTTGCTTGAAGCATTTTGTGTAATATACATATATATAAGTGACACTTTATAGAACGCTATTAAAAGTACAGAAATAGACTGGATTGTAAGAAAGAATACTGAATAACAAGGCGAATTTTATATAAATATTAGACTACTCGTTGCCTCTTGAACAATAAGAGACAAAAACGTTTAAAGTTTAAAAGCAATTTTTGAGACTATATTGTCTTTTATTGTCTTAAGGATAAGAAAAATGAAACATTAAATCAGAACATATTAATTCACAATATGAATTGTTGATTTGAAACATATATATACAATTTTTGTACATCTATTTTCGCTCACAAAAACTTTGACATTTTTTTCTTGTCTGGTTTCGCTTAAAGTAACCTATAACTGGTTATGTTGAAACACAGGTTCCTTTAAATAAATCAATATTTTATTGAATGTTTGTCCCTGTGATTTGTAAATTGTGATAGTAAAAGCAAACGTTATTTTTTTTTTATTGTATAAATAGTAAAGATTACTATCTAACATATCGAACCGTTTTCAATTCAGTTTATAATTCACTTGCTAATTACATTTTCTATTAACGGTATTGATGTGACAGATTGGGAGCTTATGATAAGAATCGAGTATGTAATGACGTACATACAATCTATGTGAAATGTTATAATGTACATATTAGTGTTGGAACAATTAATAAAAAAAAATTGGGACTTTTGATGGTATCAGAATCAGAAAAAATTGTGTGTCTATTTTCCGATGCCCAAAACGATTCCTTTTAATTATCTTTTTTATTTGATTTTGCTTCAAACAAAATCTCCCACTACTTGTAATAATAACGAAATAACAAATATTTATTGATTTTAAACGACCAGCAAAACTAAAATCAAAAGATCACTCACACACACACACACACACACACACACACACACACAGACAAAGTGTGTTTTACGTTTGAGAAAATATATGCTTATTGATCATATGATTTTACAGTAATTGGGGAAAAAATAGCAAATTTATAGTTTGATGTTTAAAGATTTATAAAGTATCGAAATCGGTAACTGTATCAGCATCAGGAATTTAATCAGAGCCAGGAAAAATATTGGAATCATCCCAGCATAGTACGTACAAACATAAATATTTGTGGATGAGGATAATCTATATACAAACATAGATGTCTATAAAAGGTGATAGCATATGTACAAACATGTGTGAAAGGTGAAATGTATGTATAAACAATTGTATGTAAATGTTCCCTCCTTTAAGGAGACAAATCCCTTGTTTTGTGGAGAGTGAAAAAAACTGACTTTTGGGTTATGGCCTACTCAATCCAGGACATTAAGCAATTTAATTATGACTCTATCTAGGATGTTGAGCACTTCTATAAGTAAGGAGGCCTTCAGACTACTACTAAAACCAATTTATAATCCTCTTACCCTTAGAAGAGAAATTATTTAAGTTATCAGTAAAAAAAAAAAAAAAAACAAAAAAAACAGGAGCCCTACAAAACACTGAAGGTAGAGTCCGTTAACTATGTCTGTATTGATTTCTTAAAGATCATTTCCTGACGGATTTTGTTAAGACTTAGACAATAAAAATACAGTTATATATTGTTTTTTCTAAGAGTAAATATATATATATATGAAGTTATGTTATAAATATACATTATATAAACAGTTAAATTGTCCATTTTAAGACATTTTAAATGTTTGTATAATATGTATTTATAAAACTCTACTTTTCGAAAAATATTGGTATTAAGTTAATTTTATGAATGTATTTATACTTGGTCAATTAATTTATATAAGTCATAGATATTTCAATTAGGTTCAGTTCGGAATATATATATATATATATATATATATATATATATATTTGTCTTTACATAAGCAGTAGTTTATTGCTACACAGTCATGAGCATGTTTCGGTCTACTAGTATTTACTAACTAGAGACCTCATCACGCAGCAACCTTTATTTTCGAAAACGGAATTCTAAATGAAGAGCGAAAATCTATCCTCAGCCTTCTTTTGCTGAGGATAGATTTTCGCTCTTCATTTAGAATTCCGTTTTTGAAAATAAGGGTTGCTGCGTGATGAGGTCTCTAGTTAGTAAATACTAGTAGACCGAAACATGCTCATGCCTGTGTAGCAACAAACTACTGCTTATGTAAAGACAAATGTAACCTGCTCTACTTCTGTATTGAGCACTCTTGTATGAATCTCGTTATATTTCACTGGTTACCCTACCTTTGGAAAATAGCAACCTCAAATATATATATATATATATATATATCCTTTAAGAACATTGATACTATTGTTAGTTCATGTAAGTAAAACAATTTAGCAAAGCAGGAAATTGACTTAGTGACAAAATAATTTTCCAACGAAGGACCTTTTTTTTTTTTAAATAGTTCTAAAGGTTTTAAAGAAACTTCCAAGACTATATACATATATATTGGTTACAGGAATCCAAGAGTAAAAAAACCCCAATGAATATAACGAGGTTATTGACCATGCTCATTAAAAGAGCAATATATTTTATCTATTAAAAAGTAAACAAATTACATTATGTCACAACGATATCAGATCTATTGTTTTGGTCAAATTATGACCTTGTCGGGTGATCTATACTTCCAGCTGCATTGGAAGCCAAACCTTAAATCTTTTTTTAAGGTCTGGCTTTGTGACATAATGTGCTTTGTTTTTTAAGGTTTGGCTTCCAATGCAGCCGAAAGTATAGGTCATATTTTGACCGAAACCATAGCTCTGTTTTTGTCATGATAAAATTTAATTTGTTTATTAAAAAGAATATAATATAAAATTAAATCTTGGTGCTTCCAGAATCCCCTTCAATCACTAGAGTTGTATGTATGAAGCTGGAATATCATTATATTTCATGGTACAACCTCTTTCTCAAGCGTTTCTATTTCTTTATCCCAAGCTATTCTCTGCCCTGTGTGAATATATAAATATTTTTGCATTAAATCAGGTTGTCATTCAGTTTTCAGTTTTCCTTCTTACAATCCCGTGTATTTCTGCATTGTTATTTACCCATAAATTATCTACAGACTTACTTTTATTGTATTTAACTAAAAGCATTAAGAAAGTACAAAAGTATCAAAACAAATGATTTTCAATTCATTTTTTTTTTTTTCCAACGATTTGTTTTTTGCCTTTGAATGATCTGATATGTGCCAATATCTTAGTAACCGTAGAAGAACATCCGTAGACTTTTTTAAGAAAAACAAAAACACTTAAAAATGTTTTAAAAAAAAAAAATAAGCAACAAATTTTTTTATAACTGGCAAAAGTATATGAAGAATTTTTTTTACATAATTTTTGCTGCAATTTATTCTGTCAATTTAAAAAGATATATTTCAAAAAATAAAATTTCCTTTTTTCTTTTTTTTTTCACTGAATGTCTGGGAAAATAGTAAACATTCGGGGGCCAAAAATACTGGCTCAAGATATATCTAAGAGGGAAACTGATATTACCTCGATATTGTTTGACAAATGCTCTCGTCCTTGTACATTAATCTTGTGTAAATACAAATTATTCAAACGTTTTTATTCATAAAAGTTTCAAATGTAAAACAATTTGTCTGATCGAGGCAAAACCCAACAGTTTTAAAATCACCAAAAGTGTATGCAGTTTTCCCTCTTTTTTTTTTTTTTTTTTTTTTTTTGCACCAAAATGAAGAATTTAGGATTTTTCCTTTCTGTAATTTTGTCACTTTGTAATTTTTATTTCTGTTGCACTTGAAGAATTTAGATCCTTTTTCTTTTTTTCACTTAAAAATGTATTTTTTTAAACTTTTAAAATTCCAAAATCATTTTACATTTTTATCAAAAAAAAAAACAAAAAAAAACACTAACGCTTTTTCATGATTTAAATGTCAAAAGAAATATATTGTGGGTTTTCTTTCTTTTAAAAATTCTGCATTCTAGAGTTATTTCTCTTCTTTTTGTGGCACACTAATCAAATGGAAACTCTACACAAAAGCAGCATCTTTTTCAAAACGTTAATATCCATATTTTTTTATGATGCCCATCCTCAATTTACATTAATGATCTTTAAATGCTTTCAATATAATTTTTTATTCATAGAACATGATCATTGAAAGATCTCATCTACTTTTCTTGCTTTTCTCTCGCATAATTTTGATAAAATTATTGGTCTCAAATTGTATTTTTTCTCACAACTAAGTATAATTATTCAGCATTGTTCGGAATCCATAATGTTCAAATTTCTTTTAAATTCTAAAACCACATCTTTTTTTTATGTTATATCTAAGCTCAAAATGAACCTGGTTTTGAATAACGAGGCAAAATGTATGTTAAAAAAATAAAATTAATAAGCTTTAAGTCATTTTTACCTGTAAGGTTGTTTTGAGACTTCCAATATACTGCTCTTCTTCTTCTTTGGATTTTCCTCCTTTTACAGCCATATGAAGTCCGTTTTTAGGACGCAAGAGGTTGGACTGATATCTGTTTACACAAGTTGACATTGTTATTTCTTGTTATCCTCAACTGCAATGCAAGCTACTATGTAAGACTAATTTAATAAAATCAACACTTAGTTTTTTTATAAGACAGGGGTACATCCGAAATGAATGTTTATGTTTTGAACCATGATACTTGATTTTTGTATTGTAAACTTTATATGAAGCCATTATTTACAGATTTTATAAAATCAACAGAAGATTCTTTACAGTGCAATGTATATTGTCAACAAAGTAACTATGGAAAGGCCCTGACGCTTCCTTCCGGTACACAGCGGGGGCAGGGTTCCCTAACTAGAACAGGCAATCAATCGATTTGATTAAAAAATGGGCAATTGCACCGATTACAGTGACAATAAAAGTATGAGAAGGTGGACAATGTCGGATCTTCCTGCTAGTCTAAGCTAAAAATAAACATGGTTTTAATTGGATAAGAACACAGTTAGTTGTAATTAAGAAAAATGAATGAATGGGCCAATAATTCATCAATGTTTAAATTACAAATGAACCTTTGCTTTTGTTTATTAAGGAAAAAATAGGAAAACGTAATTGCTAATAAAAGTTGAATGTAAGTAAGGAACGATAACTCTTGCTAAAAGAATAAGAATTATTCTCCTTAGCTCATTTTTCTTTTAAGGTGACTAAGAATTTCTACATACTAAAAAGCTGTTAAAATCGGATTACAGATTTTTTTTTTTAATAAACTGAAGCCAAGTATTTTAGCCTATTGCAATTAATGCAGTACAACAATAACAAGTTAAAGTTAGTCAAAACAAGTTTATTTGTCAGTTTAAATGCTATCTATGCTTAACTAAAAATTCAACCAATATATTCGATTTGTTTATAAGGAAAAGAATGAAAAAATGTAATTGTTAGTAAACCTTGAATGAAAACAAAAATAACTAAGGAACGATAACTCTTACTAACAGAATTAATTATTCCCCTTAGTTTATTTTTTGATTAATGATTAGTAGATTAATGTGAGGAAAATTCAGCTCTCCAAAAAGGGGCACTCTAAGTAGGAACAAAAATAAAAATTGTCTCAGTCATGAAGGACCTCTCCTACACTGACCGAGGACAGAAAAGGTGCAGTGCAGCATCAGAACAGATGCTACACTGTGATTTTGGCCCTTCTTTTAATGTTACTATTTTAGAATTTCTGCATATTAGAAAACTGCTACATTTTCTTAATTATTGTTTTAAATAAATTGTAGCAAAGTATGTTGATTTATTGCATGGTATAACAAATGAAAGTTGATTAATCAGAATCCAATTTTATTTGTCAGCTTAAATGCTATTTAGGCCTAATTTTAAAAATTCAGCAAACATTATTTTATATACTACATATTGCTCTTATTATATTGTGTTCTTAATTATATATCAAATTATGTAAAAACTATTTTTGTGTAAAAAGAATGTTAAACGGATATTTTTGTCATTGTGTAAACATTTTTAATAAATAAAAAATATTTTTGAGGTATAAAAATACAACCTCAACCCAAAATGTCTGCCATGAAAATACTATTTACGACCAATAATTACTTTTTTAATGGAAATGTGTGTGAGAACCAACCAGATTGGGTGAAATTTTTCGATAGTGCCACAATCCTACAACTGAATTTTCTTTACTTAGATTCGATGATTGTTTTTTGTGTCAAAATTTTAAATGGCATAAAACAAAAAAAAAAATTAATTATTTGAAAAAAGAGGGAAAAAACAATTTTTTATTGTTTAATCTTATTTGGTTTTACCTCCTAATTTGTTACCTAGTTGCATTAAAAATAATAATATTCAATAGAAGTTCGAAGATTGCATAAATACTTATTCTGAGCAAAATTAAATCATTTGTTTACTAAAAACAAGATAACTAATTTGCCAAAAATCTTTATGTGCTGTAAAGGCTTATAACTTCTATTAAATATTTAAATGAGTAGTTAAACCAAAATAAATTGACTAATTTTCGAACTATTTCTTTTAAAATAATTTATGTTGCTAAAAGTAATGATGACCCTATCATTTAAAAAGATTAACAAAATAAAACTATCATTCTTATCTTTTATATTAGATATGAAATGGTCCCAAAACTTGTCAGCTAAAACCTGGACTACATTTTAACAGAGGTATTTTAGGTAGCTACCACATTATATTAGTGATGTCAAATTCATTGTTTTTTGTTTTTTTCTAATTTTGTAATTTTCTGCTTAATATATAGTACTAGCTCTGGTGATGATGTCTCCGTTTAGTCTCAAGAGACAATGGATACCCTCTGTAAGGGTAGCTGCATGAGTAATTGTGTGGCAAGTGTTGCGCATTCCTCAACCACACCTCTCCTGAA
The DNA here is from genome assembly GCF_053919585.1 of Euprymna scolopes. NCBI lineage: Eukaryota > Metazoa > Mollusca > Cephalopoda > Sepiida > Sepiolidae > Euprymna > Euprymna scolopes. Next base: position 84,153,084 of record NC_136511.1, on the reverse strand, counting down.
TCAGCACTACTTGAGTCCAGTGGCAAGGGGGAAGTACTAGACGATTGGAAACAATGCAGGGATAATCGGAGAGCACATACAGCACTTGAAATTTTCAAATGGTTTTACTCATTTTAGTACTGGTCAGCTTCAGTGTTGCTTAACTTTGGTGATCTAACAGGAACCAGTCAACGTGATTATACCATATTACTACTAGTTCTAGATACTAGTTATACAAGAAACAATTAAGCCATTTTAATCTTTAATTTTTATTTGTTGGCATTTATTTATACAGAATAAGGAATTAACTTTTAATTGTAATTCATGAATGAAAAATATTTTTTATAGTGATTACTTAAAAATGGTTCATATTATCAGGTGTTTGGATCAGAGTAAGTAATATTACATATATTTGATGAGGATAGTTTTTTTTATAGTGGGGAAAAGATTTTTAAAATTTATGCTAATTTATGTTTTTCAAATTTTTTTTAAAACCACAATCAAATTACACATTCCACTGCAATTTGTGAAATGTTGAAAACAAATTTTATTTCTTTCATTCTAATTTTACTGCAGAAATATTTTTTATGCCAGTGACAAAAAAAATCTTCATAAGTTGGTGAACAATTGTTTGAAAATCAAGTCAACAAACTTTTTTTCTGTTGTGTAAGTAAAACAAATTTCAGGAAAAAAAAGTAACAAAGAAGTTGGTTTGTCCGAATTATTTGTACAAAGAAAGAAAAAGTTGTGTTCAATCTTGCCAAAATATTAAAAATGTAGGAAATATTCGGATAAACCAAACGTAGAAACTCTGAAAAACGATTTCTCACTGATTCTTAATTGTGTTGCATCCCATAGATGTATTGCTCAACCATTGTAAATAAATGTTATATATATATGTATATATATATATATATATATATATATATATATGTGTGCAGGCTTTAAAAGGATTTTAGATTTGGGAAAAATTAGTTATGAAAAAAATAGTATGATCATTTCTTCCCTCTCTTCTAATTATGAGTGTCTGGCATTTCTTGATTTTTTTTTATCATTTTATTTTTTAGTTTTTTTTTTTAGTTTTGAACAAATCTGACAGTGGTGCTTCCGACCAATTCAGACAGTCTAAGGCACCAAGAAAAGAAAAACAAAAATTTTGTTTTTAAAAATGGGAAACATTTACCATTGAAAAAAAAATGGTTTTGTTGTTTTTTTTGTTTTTTTTTCAGTCTTTATCAATGATGCCAATTTTTGTTTTTTCTGACAACTAGCTGTAGTGACCTGGCATTGTCCAGAATCCATTATGCTCAAATTTCTTTTGTAAATATTTCTCTCTTCTATAGCCACACTTTTTTTATGTTCAGTATCTAAGCTAAAAGTGAACATGGTTTTTATTTAATAAGAACAAAGCAAGCTGTCAGTAAGAAAAAAGAATGAATGGGCCAATGATTCATCAATGTCTAAATTGCAAAAGAACATTTGCTTTTTTATTATTAAACAATAGGAAAACGTAATTGCTAATAAACATTGGATGTAAGTAAAGAATGAAGTAAGAACTCTTGCTAAAAGAATAAGAGTTATTCTTTAGTTGATTTTCCTTTTAAGGTGACTATGTAAGAATTTCTACATTTTAGAAAACTGTAAAATCGGATTAATTATTTTTAATAAAATGTAGCTAAGTATGTTAGCCTATTACAATTAACATGGTACAACAATTATAAATGAAAATTGGTTAGTCAAAATAAAAATTGGATTTGTCAGCTTAAATGCTATTTAGGCCTAACTTTGAAAATCCAACCAGTATTATTTTGATTTTTAGTTGGGAATCATTTACCATCAAAAAAGAGTTGTTGTTTTTTTTTTCTAGGAACAAATCTGACAGCTGCACGACTGGCCAATATCGACAGTCAAAATCACAACATTGAAATAAAAAAATTTTTTTTTTTTTCTCACCCTTCCCCTGTGTAATCCGATAATACCTTAAGGTTTTCAACACGATCTTCTTTCTGAAAATCCCTCCCTTTTTTTCAATCACCTAATTCGACTACTCACCATCAGCAAAAAAAAAAAAATCAAAAAACAAAAGAATCTAATTTTTCAAAATCTCTGTTTACAATAACTGCTGAAGTTTTTTTTTTTTTTTTTTTTTTTTTTTTCAATCTTCATAAATTTCTGGGGTGGAGGTCGATTGGCCTTATGTATGCTCTTACAGACTATGGAATTGGTAATGCTGAGATCAAATCTTTCTGGATCCAGTGTGCTCATTTGCATGCTGGAAAAGTATGAAGCTGCAGTTCCCCCTCCACTTGTGTTCCATTAACCGTATACAATGAATCGTTTACAATACATTTTTCATATTAAATCATTTATATGGATTCTCTCTTTCTCTCTGTAGCATTTTGAATCGTGATATTATGTTTTGCTTGTGACTTTCGTTTTGTTTTAACTGAATATCAAAAGTGATTAAGTGTTGAGACACAAGACAATGTTGAAATACACAGGTGAACACGATTAAGTGACACAAAATTTTAAATAATTTTTTTAAAACATAACACAATGAGGGATTAAACTATGATAGTAGTGAATTTGATTTATGTTGCTAGACTGTGATTGGTAGCATTCGTTTTGTATCGTATCCCATAATGCTTTTCTTTTTTTTTTTACATAGGCATCACCACTTATCAAGCTTCATGCCCTGTTTCAATGTTTCTAGCCAAGGGTAGATAACCCTAATTCAGTATCTTCTTGGTAAGATAATTTCAAGGTATAAAAGAGTTACAAATCTATTCAGATGGCATACTTGATTTCTTCTTTTTCTTCTAATTATTATTATAATTATTATTATTATTATTATTATTTATTATTATTCATAATAATTTATGAAAAATTTATTGAAAAAATCACGTGCTAATCTAAAATGCATACAAGAATATGCTTCATTTATTATATATAGTTATCTGTGTGTATGTATGTATGTCCATCTGAAAGTCTCAAACTACCCCCCCACACACACACACACACAAAGTTGTTATATTCTTCATTAGTGTTACCCTGCATAAATAATATTTTAAATTTAGAAAAGCATTAATTCTTTGACCCCAAAACTGGTGCAAAGTAAGTCGGGAGAAGAAGAAACGATGGGATAGGGAAAAAGAAAGGAGCAAAGAGATCAAAGTTTGTTTTTTTTTGCCTCAGGCAATGCCGAGAATCTCTGTTAGTATTAAATAAATGTCATTAAATTGAGGTTTTCCCTCAGCACCAAAGATCATTGTTGAGATGGTTTGTTGACTGAGATATATTCCTGCTCCTGTGTGGTTCTAAGAGGTCCACAACACCAGACTTTATCTTTTCATCCTATGAGAAGGAGTTAGTTTATTGCTAATTGCCTGTGGCGCCTCTACTAGGGAATGACAACGGGATTGACTCAAGCATTTTTTGCAGGCCAACGTTCTTATCCTCTAGGCCACTGGCTCTTCAAAGCCTACATGGAAGGGAGATAATCATCACGATTAAGTTGTATGATGCGAAAAATCGATAGATATCTTGAAAATGGAAATAATTTCTCAAGATTTTTTTTTTTTTTTCCTCTTATTGTTTTTGTGTGATTTTGGTGTCCGAGTAAAAATTCACAAAACATTGTAGAAATAAACAAATGAAAACAATTCTTAAGATATAACAATTTAAAAGGGTTTATTTAAACTACTCTGGAATTCCATCCCAGGTCCCTGCTTCCCCAACAGTACTGACGTGCAGAAGTTAAAGTGTAACGTGAACCGACACCTTACTGCCCAAATCCCTACATAGTACCCCAGTAGTTGTTGCCCCTGATAGTAGCCCCCTACACCAAAGTGGTAATTTGCCTTGTTTGGGGTGAAAATGTAATAAAAAAAAAAAAAAAAAAAATGGAGGTCCTAGACCATGGTTGGTATGGTCCAACTTGGAATTACCATCCCTAGCAAAGGTAGATAAATCCCTATTCAATGGCAGGGAAGATAACTCTTTTTGTACATTGAAATTATCTCCCTTTAAACATAGAAATGTTATTAGATGAAATGTGATTGGCTATCCAGCATATCTTTCATCTATTTTACATGTCACTTTGTCAGATTTTTATATATTTTTTTTCTTTTGGCCAAGATCAAAGTTTAGTATCTGTTCTTCAGATGCGGCATTTCCATTTCTCGTTCTCTTTCAGTGGAGGAGAAATCCTTCACGACTGAGACAATTTTTATTTTTGTACCTTTTCTCCACGTTAAAAAACGACCCTGGTGTCTAACTCTGCCCCGTGGGGAGGCAATTGTAAATAGGTACAATTAATACATGTTGACCTGACATGAATGAATATTTTTAAGATGCGTCTATTGCACTTGTGTCAGGTGTTAAACAGAATATGATGATGATAATGATGATTTAGCTCATCTATTTGGATTCATGTCTCTATTCTCTTAGGTTTACTTTTGGCAGCCTCATAACTCTTGCTTTCCTTATTTTGTCCTTTAGTCCTCACATTCCACAAACAACCTTTCTGACAAAGGGGACAGAATTGTTGTTTTTTGAGTCAGAATCTATTCATCTAACACTTAATATGACTAGGTTTTTTTTTTTTTTTGCTTTTTTTACCATGAAGTTCTATTTTTTTTGTTTTGTTTTGTTTTTTATTTTAGTTCCTTACATCAACTGGCTTCATGCCTTGTTTGAAGTGATTTCTAAAACAATATTTTTTCTACCTCGATCGTTAAAATAGACACAAGGGATTTAAATGCTCAAATTTATCAGAACTCTGGAGCAACCAATTATATTATGTTTTTAAATATCTATCAAGTTACCTAATTAGATTGACCAGTCTGTGATCTCTTCTTGTATATTAAGCTACACTAACTCGGAGGTCACTTGCTAGTCATCTGATTTTACTTTCGAAAAAAACATATTCGGCTGACTTAAAATTATGTGTGTTACGTGTAGCAGATTTAGGAGATAAACATTTTATAAATTAAAGTATTTATTTTGGTTAAAATTTCTGAAATAGAAAAGTAAAACAACTGCGATGTGCCTTAATGTTTTGATATTTACAACAACAAAATGAAAATGGTGCTTTAGAGAATTAACAAATCCACAAAGATTGTTTTTTTTTTTTGTTTTTTTGTCTTGTTTTTATTTTTTTTCTCTCTGAAATTAGAAAGATTTTTGTTAGCATTCAAAGCTTAGAACAATTTGACCCCTTCAAAGGTCTTGAATGAATTCAACTAGTTTGAACAAGATTTTATGAATCACTAACTAGAATTGCAAAAATTTGCAGAACCAGTCACTGGAATTTACGTTTTCGTTTTTATTTTTTATTTTTTTTTAATGTTTTTATTTTTATCTTTCTTTTGTTCTTTCTTTTTTTTAATCTTTCCCTCTCTTTTTTCTCTCTCCCTTTCTCCCTCATCTCTCTCTTTCTGTTTTTCCTTCTCTCCTTTTACTTCTTTTTTTTCCTTACAATTTTTTTAATCTCTTCAATACATTCTTCCATCAAGTAAAGAATTTAAATTCAAGAGAAAATTATTCGAATCTTACAAGAAAATTATTTATAATGAAAAAAGATGCTATGATATTCGTTTTATTTTTTGTTGAATATTTAACTTTAATAAATTTTGTACTGATGTGCGTCTCTCTGAATGGATGGACATAGTGTTGTTTGCAAATAAAGTATTCTTGAAGGAAATATGGCATGTTTCTCTGAATAACTATGGTTTACATATTATTAAATTAAGAGCTATAGTCGTACACTAGTGAACCTTTGTGTTAACTTATATATATATACTAGCCTGGGTGCCCGGCATTGCCCGGGTGTTTGAAGGTGTTTGTTGAACAAAAACAAAATAAAATAGTAAGCAGGCAGGCTTGAACCCATGACGTGAATCTGACGTCTTACCGCTACTTCATAATGCAACCGGAAGTTCGGAATATTAAAATTAGGCAAAGTCAATCCAACCAATACAATGACTTACAAAAATGGCTTGCAAAAAAGCAACACCTCCTTGTAGAAAACTGCCCAGTTAAGGGTGAAGGAATTAATGTTTTGGGCCAATTTTTCGATATTTGTCGTCTGAGCTTCAAAATGATACTGATCGCATGAAAATCTGTTGCTTCTCTCAAAAGGTTTAGGCATACATATATACATACATACATTTAAACAGACAGGTGAGATTTATATTATATATATATATATATATATATATATAATGAGAGAGAGAGAGATTAAATTATAAACATTTTCTCCAAAAGTGTTGGAAAATATTTCTGATCTGGAGAAAGAAATGTGATTTATTTTCAGGTTGAAGTCTCTAACGTCTATTTATTTGTAGTTGTAATCTTGACATAAGATTATGGGGATGAAATGCTAACCCTTGCACCGTATTGATGACTTTTCAATTGAAGAATGATTATGAAAAAAAAAATCTGACGAGAATTATTGTTATAATATTCTTTGCAGATTCAAATTGAAAGCAAGGCAAATGAAATAAATCAACTAAACATTGTCACAATGTACTTGAAGTGATTTATTTAAAATTTATGAAGTTGTGATTTTTTTATCTAAAATATGAATGTTTGTTAAATCGTTTAACTTCAAATGGTAATCATCATCATTTGCTTAATAGCTGTTTTATTCACTATGTGTAATTTAAAGCGCCTTGTAATTATCTCCCTTTTTCTGTAATTCGTTAATACCCCCCTCTCTGTCTCTCTCTCTCTCTCATATATATAATTATATATATATATATATATATATATATATATATATATGAAAGAGAGTTGTTTTTTTTTGTTTTTTTTATTAAAAAAAAATTGATTGGAGTGTTCAATTATTAGCATAAGAGTCCAACATATGCATATATATTATGAATGAACTATCGGTTTCATAGTTTACACATTGGCAACTTGGAGATAAAGAAACGTTTGTTTCATTCCTCCAAGAAATCATCAGGCTAATTCTTATATTTTATGTTTCATTTTACTTCAGTCGAAGTTCTAAAAAATCAAGGGGGCCTTCCTAGGAGATAACACTTGATTTCTATATGAGATACCAAATATTTAATTTCATTTTTTTGTCTCAAATATTGAGCTAGTAAAGAAGTTACGAATATTAATTTTTCTTTCCCCAATTTATCATTTAAATATGTTATAGTATATCTTTCTTGTGGTCTCTTGGTCTTACTGGATTCTAGAACAAGAATTCACCTAGTCTGGTGGAGTATCCAACTTAGTGCTGTTACTTTAGGCAACATCACTTGGATGAATTGTATCATTTCTTGTAAAAGGCAGTATGGGTTAGCCATAGCAACGAGGTCTTATTTGGTAAAGCGACCCCTTAGACCCTCAACAATAATGTCTAGTAGGTATTTAAGTTCTCTCCTTATATATATATGCGTGTGTATAAATTATATAAACGGTTTATGAACTTATTCAGAACTTATGTTGAAAATTTTCAATTGGAATTATTTATATGGATTTTATCAGACTCGCAAGAAAGAAAGCTTAATATTTTTCAAGTGTTTATAGATTTAAACTGGCATTTAAATTGAGTTTCAGAAATAAAACTCCCTATAAACTGTTCCTTTATGCACGGTTCGAATCTTTTTTGTTATTACATGGCTGACACACGGCAAAACACAGAATGAATACATTTCTGAATTTTTTTGATGCGGATTGATTATTCGTATTATTTGGATTCTTCGGACTACTGTTCTCGTCTTGAGTGTCATTTTCACAACTTTTCAGTCGATATAACCTCTGACCTTCTTCAGGTGTATCTTGTCAAACTCACAGAGTTTTTCTGTCAAACTCAAGAATCTATATGGAATTTCGGATTGAACCGTTTATTTAATTTATGAGAGTAGCATGCACTCGTTCTGTCAGCCATGACTGAATAGAAGTTCTAAGTAATTCACAATTGTATTTTAGGTCACTCACACCAGGGATTAAACCTTTAAAAGAATATCTTTTTTACACCTGAATTTTTCCAACTACTCTAACCATTGCACTACAGGTCCTTGCAGACAATTTTAGTATGAATTTTAGGAGCCTTAAAACTATTCTATTTATAGATGTAAATATCACTTTTATTACTGCATATATATATATACAGACAGTCGGGTTTCGATCCTGGCTTGAGGTAGTTGCCTGTCTAGCCGCACTGATGAGCTGTGATACAGCATAACAGTACTGTATGTGGATCACTATATATATATATATATATATGTATGTATATATATATATATATATATATATATATATACACACACACACATATATGATGAGAATAATGGAAATAGTATTCCAACAAAATAGAGAAATAAAAAGGAACAAACCGAGTTATGTGTTCATCAGTGTTTCGTCTGGAGGAAGTCTCAAAATAAAGACAATACGTTGATGAACACATAACTCGGTTTATTCCTTTTTATTTCTCTATATACACACACACACACACACACACACACATATATATATATACACACACACACACACACACACACATATATATATTATTACTATCTATTTATTACAACATAACGGTTTCCATATCATGCTAAATTCTCTACTAAGTCTACTTAGTAATTGATCATCACGAACCATATATGTTGCTTCTTTGTGTCGTCTTACTCTCCACCATTCTTCTCTGTTTATAAGTTTTACTTTGTCTGATAATGGTAGATGATTTCCCTTTTCCCTCCATATATGGTCAGCCATATCCTTTTCAATCTCTTCATGTATTAGAGTTTTTCAATGTTCTTCTAACCACACTTTTAGTGGACGACATGTCTTACTATTGTATAGGTTTTCACATTTATATGGGACCTCCTACACACAGTTTTTAGTCATGATTTTTGTAGGGGGTTTGCTTCGCACAAGTTATTTCAAGAGAGTTGAATCACTCCTGAATACTGTCATGATGTCATATGAATTACATATTCTTTAAAGTTTTTCAACAAGCTCTTTCTGTATGGTATATCTACAGGTAGGTTAGTATCTTTTATTTTCTCGGTAAGAATGTCAGTGGATGTTTTGCTCCACTTTTCGAACTTCGAGTAGTGGTAGCAAAACAGTAGCACCTTCTTTTCTGCAACAGACCACGGCTGAGCTTTTAAGCCTCTTGTGTTTTTTTTTTCTTCTTGTTGCTGAATTTGATGTTTGGGGGCCAGGACCTCTGTTATCAAGGCCTGATGGCTGACCCTGGTTATCCTCTGTCACGGTTGGAGAGCCACTTCCAGAGTTCGGAAGGTTTACACCATTGTTTGCATCTTCCCGCCTGGCGTATGAACGGGTTGAAGGGCCCTTTTTATCCTGGGTGCCGACCTGCCAGTATGCGTTTTTATTTTCTTTCATATGTTGTTTTGATTTCCCCATTGTCCACGGCTTTTTATTTCTTATTCAAAGCTGCCCTTTATTGCTAAAGGGGGTGCCTCCGTCTGCAAACTGAGGGACGTGCTGGATGGCTTGAGGAGATAGCACACCATTTCTTTGAATATTTAGTCAGGGTTTACTTCCAATGAAGTGTCCTCATATCAGAATTTCTGACAAACCCCTGTACAGAGAGACCTTAGGCACTCGAGGATAGTGTCTAGTAGGCATTCAGTTTCTCTCCGTAGGCATTCAGTTTCTCTCCTACCTAGTATGAAGTATGGTATGTCTACCTAGTATGAAGTTTAACACAATATGGAAACTGTTCATTATAAATAATAGATAATGTATATAATAATAATTAGATTGTAATAGAAAATATACATAACAAAATAGATATATAGTAATCATATGTAGTAATAAATAGTGATATTCACATCTAGAAATAAAATATGTTTTAGACTCCTAAAATTTGTACTAGAACTATCTGCAAAGACTTGTGGCACAGTGGTTAGAATACTTGGAAAAATTTAAGGGTGAAGGTTCAATCCTCAGTAGGGGCTACTAAAAATACAATTGCAAATTACTTAGGACTTCTATCTAGTCACAGCTGATGAAACATGCATGCTACATCCATGAATTAAATAAAACGTTCCATACAAAATTTTGTGCAGATTCCAGAGTTCGACAAACTACATCTAAAGAAGGTGGACCTTCTTAGGTGAAAATGACATTCAAGATGAGAACAGTAGTCGGAAGAATCCAAATAATATGAGTTGAAAGTATTCAGTATCGTGTACACTGTTATATGGATTTCAGCAATCAAACATGTGTGACCAATGCTGAAGAAATAAAAGTCCAATCAGATCTTACTTATTTGGCAAAAAATAAGAAAGTGCAACAAGCCATGCAGAGAGAAGTAATTTATATCTGCATATATAATCCGAATGTTTGTGCAAGGTTGCATTAAGCCAATGTAATGATCTCCTCTGGTTGAGATGGAAGTAATAGCGTTACAACTTTTGTGCATACCCACAGAGAGTATAATTTGGTACCGGAGTGAAAAATTCATCAAAAAATAGATTTAAATTCCTAATGATGAATTCTCAAGACAGGAAAATGCTGCACGATCAGTGATCGGTTTTTGAATAGTCATCGGAGTGGCTAATACAAAGTAATTAGTTTGTTAATCAGGTGTGACTGTGACTAAGATAAAAGACTGAAATGAATTTCCTATTATAAGTCAGCATGAGTAGGATTCAGAGCTCGTTTTACAAACAGTTTTTGGTTTGCAGCTAAGACTCGATTACGCAACTTTTTAGCAATGAAGAAATGAACTGATCAACTGATAATGAAAATGCCTCGACAGACAGAATGTTTGGGAGTTGTTTATCACACTCAGAGCACAACTGATATCTATAGAATGTATACTAGAATCAAGTTTTCTCACATTCTCCACTGCTCAAGTGAAAACGAATTGAGTCTTTTGATTCATTATTTGTAGATAAGTATTGCAAGTTCTATCTTCATTCTGATTGGCAACTGTTGAACACAGTCACCAGCATTTTCTCCAAAGTAATCATAGTAAAATAGTTTTTCTTTAAATAGAACTAGCAGTTCCACCCGGCTTTGCTCGGGCCCTATGTACTGTTCATAACTTTATGTGCATACGTATATATATTAAAAGGTTTGACTCATGTCCAGGTAACCTACATCTAAAATTTTAAGTGTTTAGACCCAAAATTAGAAGAGGAGTTTGGTAGAGTTCTCAAAGGTCAAATCATTGAACTTTGACCCCTTGACAGCCAAATTTCAGGCCGAAAACCGATTAAAAAGATTTTCCCAAATCTCAATACCCCTTATGTCAAATCTCGAGTCTGTAAACTGAAAATTGATAGAGTAGTTTGGTAGGGAATGTACACACACAGACAGACAATTTCACTTTTCTAGATATATAGATTACGATCAGAAACAAGAATGGTGACATCCAAATAGATCACTTCTATAATGAAAAGTTCTAATTCTTTGGACTTACTGCGTTGCTTCTTCTGTTAGCTATTAATTTTACAGTTATGGAGGAGATAAATCCGATTTTACCAAAAGTTTAAAAAGTTATAGATTATTTTAGTTAAACTTAAGATTAAATTTTTCAAGCTATTTAGAATTTAAATAAATTCTAAACTTGTGTGTGGGTGTCTGCCCAGCAATGTAATATTTAGTGAATATTCAATACTTCGCTTCACATGTAATTTAAATTTATAAAATTATAATTTATTGAATTTCATTTTTCTTTGATTAAAATCTAAGGTTGTTTTTTCTGGTTACGTTACACATGTCCTGTTATCCACTTCTGCTTATCACCCCCATCCCTGGTTACCAAAAAAAAAGAACGCAAATGTGTCTGCGTCCAATTGATATGCATGTGTTTTGGGGTTTTTATTTCTTTTCAAAGATAAGATTTTTTATTTTCTTATCTCAACCAAATTGCCAAACTGTAAAACTTGAAATCCAATCTTATTTATCAACATCTGTTCTATTTACAAACTGAGAAACGTTATTTCTCTATTCAAGAAAACCTCAAAGTCTTATGGCATACAAGAACGTTTCCATCAATTGTAGTATAGAGACCATTAGAATATCTCCCCTATGGAATGAAGTGTAAATCTGAAAGGATATTATTATGATGCAAATTTAAGAATGAAAATGCATTTTTAAACTTAAGCATGACAGACCAATGAAAATATTTACAAACTGAGCATGATGGACAGATTTTAAGAATACTAAACTGACAAAAATACTATATCAAACTTAAGCATGACAAACCTATGAAAATATCTTATTATAAATTTTCCTAATGTCTGTCTGTCTGCGGGTGTGTGTGACATGGTTTATCTCAGCCTACAGGCAATCCACCCAGGCAGGTAAGGTACCAAAATGAAGCTTATAACCCAGCAGATGTTTTAGTGATATTTATATCCATGTTTGGTGTATGAAAATGCAAACAAAATGCAAAACAAATAACGATTTACTAAACAACGTTTTATTTACTGGATATTTTTCCGGTACAAGAACTCAAGTTTGGCCAGCTGGGCAAACTTGGGTTCTTGTTATTTTAAAATTAAGCACGACAAACCTCTGAAAATATTATTTCAAACTTGAGCATGACAAACCTATGAAAATATCATTGCAAATCTGAACATGACTTACTAAAGAAATATAAGCACAAAAACAAAAAAACAATGAAAAGGCTATTTTAAAATTCATCATGACACACCAAATGTAATGTTATTACTTTTAAAGTGGACCTAAACCTACTTAGAGACTCACGAAGAAAATAAGACTTTGACACAAACTTTTTAAGTGAAATAAAAATTTATTTATTTCATTCATTTCAAGTGTAAGTTGCCAACATGTATTTTCAATAAGCTATAATATGCTAGCTCCTTCTTGCTATTTCTCGTCAGATGGCAGTCCTGTGTTTCATCTACAACCAGCTGAGATTTTGTCATAATTCTCTCTAAAACTCTTATTTTCGTTCATTTCATACACGAGTCATCGACACGTATTTTCAATACAACAAATAGCAGGCCTGTGTTTCAGCTACAACCAACCGTAATTCTCTCTAGAACTCACGGCTCGGCTGGCTCACTTTCGAAGAGGTCGTAGGAAAGAGAAGACTCGTGTGCTTGTTGAGCGTATCTTTCAAATCGTCATCCATTTTTTCCCCTTTTCTTCTCTTCCTTTCTCTCCTCTTCCTTCTGATCTTAATACTCACACATGCATTTCGTTCCATCATGCCATGCTCACACCATGCCTTAAAATGCTGACATGATATTAACTTGGCATGCGAGTCATGTACATGTCTTGGCTTGGTCATTTACTGGCAAAATCAGTGGCTACATTACACCAAGGAAATGCCATTTCAAGCTGAAACATGATAGATTAAAGAAAATGCTATTTCAAACTTGAGCGAGACATTGAAGAAAATACAATTTTAAAGTTAAGCGTGACAGACCAACATATATGCTATTTCAAACTTAAGCATGACAATTCAATACTTTTTAAATTCAAAGTAAATTGATGCTGACTCTTCTCTAATATATGGCTTTATTTAATTCAAAGCTGATGTTGATTATTTCATGATATCCAATTTCATTGAGTGAATAGAGAACAGTTTTTGTTGGAACTAAATAATTCAGTTGTAGATTTAACTCAGCTGAATTACTTTAGCAACAGTTGTTCTGTAGAAGTGTGAAGAATTGCATATTGAAATTATTATGGAGTCGTTTGCTAGGTTCCCCATGATTGGATGAAAAACAACCAATCATAGGCTATCTTTTTAGAATCTTCGTTGAACCCCATGTTAGCGGATCTTCCAAAGTTTCTTTTTCTTTTGGCTGTGATCCTCTGAGGAAGCAAATTCACCTTTTACTATCTCAGTCTTCAAGACAGCAGGATACTTGCAAGAATTGAATCAGCAACTGTAGCACAGAAGACAGGTCTCTATTTCTACAATCTAGCCGAAATGAACTCAGAAAATAAGAACTATAAGAACTATTAAAAGGACGCATCTTCAGAAATAAGTTCCACAAATATCAACTATTTGCAAAACATTTTCCATTCGGTTTTTTTTTTCTCTCTTTTCCGTTTTTAAAATCCACATTTTTTTTAATTAGATTTTTATCCATGTTGTGTCCCTTTCTTCTTGCAGGTGTCACAAAATCTTTGTTACCAGATGATATGCATGTTGAACTGAAATTAGCTCAGTGTAAACATATCAGAGATTGTGGCATAGTTATCTACTGGTGGACTATTTACAGCTTGGCACTGACAAAAGACAAGCTTTCCTTTTAATGTCTCTCAGTCTATGTCAGTAATTATTTCGGTTATATTGAGCCTCAACAATTTGGCATTTTTTAAACTCAGGTCATGTATTTTAATCCTAAAATCTTACCAAAATCATTAAAAGAATTACACATCATCATCATCATCATCAAAATATCTGTTTGATATGCTGGCATGCTTGTATGTCTTTAAGAAATTGATTTCCAAACTAACTCATCTCTGACAAAGTCTTTATTTATCCCTCTTTCTTTGGAGCCCATTCTTAACACTACCATATTTTCCTCAGCCTCCCCCTATGAACTGAACCTTCTACCTCAACTATTCTACATCTACTAACTGGAACTCACATCCATTTTTTTTTTTAATATAACCAAACCAACAAAGTCTCCTGTTCTACACACTTCTCCCTATACTGCCCAGATTTAATCTTCCTCTGAAGTTATCAGATCTAAACCTGTTTTAAAGAATCACTTTACACATCTATCATATCATTCTTATGTCATTTCTCTTCATGCAACATATGTCCTCAACTGACCAAGTTTCGCCTCCATACATCATCACACACTGTGTACACATGCATGATAAACTCTTCCCTTTGTTAAATTAGTAATGACAGAAGTTCCTTGGACTTACTTCATCCACTTTTAATTCTTCCATTCAAACTTACACCTGCTCCACCCTGTGCTCCAATGGTCAAGTTGATAAAAAAGAACAATCTAGAATAGTAATAAAAGTCTCATATTGAAATTTAAATTCATATTCTTGACATGTGTTTTCTTTTTATTGCCAACATGTTGTTTTTCTAGGGGTTGGGGGAAGCTGCAGCTCCCCAAAAAACAACATTCTGTATTCGAACAAAAAGTAAAATTTTCCCCAGTTTGCCTATGAACAGAGCAGATACTACACTTTTAAAATTGATACGTTGTGTCTCCATATGTGATTCATGGACCTTGGGGGTATTTTTCCTCCTGCATTCTAACAAGGTGAGTCGTTCACAGCAAAGCAATTCAATTCTTTTTTCTCTCTTTCTTTCCGTGT
Source organism: Euprymna scolopes (assembly GCF_053919585.1). Lineage (NCBI taxonomy): Eukaryota > Metazoa > Mollusca > Cephalopoda > Sepiida > Sepiolidae > Euprymna > Euprymna scolopes. The sequence goes on along the minus strand of NC_136511.1, from coordinate 84,137,841 downwards.
CCACAGTTTCTCCACCCGTCCATCTCTCTCTCTCTCTTTCTTTAATTTTGGCTGGTTTTATTTTTCTTTTAATTTAGCAATCTGCTCATAAAACTTTCTAACATGTACATCTTTTACCTTATTTTGTCCTTCAGTCTTCATGTTCTATGAGCAACGCTTCTGATAGAGGGGGAAGAATTGCTGGTTTCTGGATTGACTGTTGTTTTGAATGTGTGTTATGTGCAGATTTTCAATCCTCTAATATTATTCATCATCATTATTCAAATGTTAATAATTTTTAAAAAAAGTCCCACGCATCGGTGAAAATCCCAGATCCACAATCCCAGAGAAAAACATTAATACGTGCATTAATCTCTTTACAACAAATGAACAGAAATTTTTGTAACTTTTAATTTTCAACAAAATAAAAAAAATTGTGAATATTTTTATATTTTTGATAATTTTTTTTTCTTTATAAAGTCTGCAACTTTCATAATCAGATTTGAATTTTAAATTAAAAAATAGCTCAAACTCTTTTGGCTATTAAACATGGTGTTCTATATTACAGGCCACTCCATGTTGCAGCTGAGAAGCATAACTTATTGACAAATACATGATTTTTAGGGATTTTAGAAGGAAATTTAATTAACTATATTTAAAAATACATTCTGGGTTATACCTGAAAATGAGCTGTGTTTAAAGCTAAATAAATGGAAATGCAAATTTTTGTTTTAATCTTATGTGAATGATATCTTTTATTAAACATTTGGATTAATTCTTTGTTTTGTTCAACACTTATCAGTTTCCACCAGAAAAATATTTTTCTTTAATGAGCTTTTAACAGATTTTCCTACTTTTTAGTGAATGAAATAAATAAAATATAAATGATGTGATAATTTATTTAAACAAAATTAAAATGGCATGATAATTTATAGATACAGAAAATATGTGAAAAGCTAAATAAATTAAAATTTTTGTTGTGGAAACTGATAATTATTAAAACAAAACAAAGAGTTAATTAAACCGTCTGGTAAAAATTAGTTATAAGTTATTTCCCTTTATTAGTACTCTTCAATAATGTCATTTCAAAATGGAAACGAGGTTTCATCTTTTTTTTTTTCATCCAACAAAGTTGATTAAGATGTATAATAAAAGATTTTACCCACATTACATTGAAATAAAAATATGTTTTTTTCATTTATCTAGCTTTCAACATATTTTTTTTATGCTACTATATATTACAATTTTATTTTATATATTTGCAAATTGATTTAATTTCCTTTTTAAAAAATCCCTGGAAATCAAATATTTGTTAATAGATTTTCATGCATGCTTCTAAGCTACAGTTTGAAGTGACTTGTAATATAAAGAGAAATTAAATTGTAATGCATTGCATAGCTTTTCACATGGCCGGTAATAAAGTCACAGAGAAAACAGTCATAATTTTAGTAAGAAAAGAATGTCTTGTAGTCAAACAAAAATATGTAAATAGTGTAAACAATTAAAATAATAAAACAAAATATCTTAAAAAGCAATCAAACAAAAATATTTATATTAGTCATTTAGGGTTATGTGGTGGTGCTAATTATGAAGAATTAATTTACTGACTGTCCCCACCCCACCCTTGATTATAACAACCGCTCATGTTAGTCAAAAATACCATGTCTTATCGCCTTATGTGCTGTAACTGCAGTGGAAAAAGGACAGTGGCGATTCCAAACAAATGGTTGTAATCATCTGGAACAACGAAGTAAGCTATGTCCGATTATCCAAATGATTCATTTTGGTCTCGATATAAAAGTGCATATTTCACTTATTCAGTCAGTTCAGCAACAAGACTACCGCTTGCTTCTAGCCGGTTTCCATATAAGTTTATAGAAATGTGCTGCATTTTTACATATTAAGATTATATAACAAAAATTGTTGCATGAAATAAAAAGCAAAACACAACAAAAGGATTTATTCAATTACCAACATCGCTTGGTATAGGTGAAAGATAGTTGGATAATGTCCAAGTGAAGAAATGAAAATATAGAAAGTTATTCTATCTGTTGGAAGTCTGTCAGCAGTTATCTTCAGGTGAAGATAGTCAATACTTGAGTAAACAGAGACAGGAGAGAAAGAGGGGACATCTTTCCATGTTGCTTTCAGGGTTCTGACCAACCGTGATTCCCAAAGAGGCTGAAGTAGTTCTTCAGGGTACAGATAAAATTAATATGCCATGCAGGCTCATTGGTCAGTGGCTAACCAAATCGCATAGCAAGTACAACTCTCTGTATGAGAAATTAAGTTTTTATTTATGACTGCTGAAAACTTGTTTCCTATTCTAATAATCCCTGTTTGTTGAAGACGATGTTTGTTGAAAATTTTTAGCATTTGGCCTGTTCATTCATCAAAGTTTAAGTTGGTTAAAGCCTTGTTGACCTTTTGACATTCGATAGGTTCCATTTGCTGTCCTATCGGAATCTGTATACAAGTAATACACTGATCCAGTTTTATTTACTATAGGTTAGGTTTAATGCTGTACTAGTTATGTCTCTTAGATAATCCTTTAAGCCTCTAGTATTAACATGATTGTCTACCCTTGATTTACAGTACTTCCTGAAATGACTATGCCCTAATAAACTACATGTTGATACTGCTCCTTGTTCTATATTCTTCAAGCGAATTTACTACAATTGTACCCCCTGAACGTAAATACTCCTACTAAACCTGACTGGCAGCAAATCTCTCTTCTGTAGAGGTCTCCAGATACTAGAAAACTTTACCTGCTCCCTGTTTCTCCTACTGTACTAACATACAGAAATTCAAATGTAATATGAATAAACATATTGATGCACAACTCTCTACTTAGTATGACCCTAAATATAATAACAATAGCCCCTTATGTTTCAGTGGCAACATGCTTTGTTTAGGTTGAATAACAGTAAGTAGACAAAAAAAAAAAGAATTAAATTCAAGCCATCCTAGCAAATTGTGCACAGAATGTTGTAATAGTCTTTGCTTATACATCATATTGATTTTAAAAAAATATATTAAGTAATTAACGTTTCTTGTAAAGAAAAAAAAAAACGGAAACAGTGCTAACATTGGATTTTTTGGATTTTTTTGAACCACTATTCTCATCTTGGTTGTTATTTTTAGTGCAATAGATAAAGGTGTTAAGTACAATCAGTAATAATACGTAACACTCTTAAGGAGTTAACAGTTCAATCTGCACTACAGACGATAATAATTAAGAATAAAATAAAAATTACTTCACACAGTTAGCATTGATGGAACAAAAACAATCTACCCCTGTAAGTGCAATTATAAATTTTATATCTCTATCTCTACTATTATATAAAAGTCACTTTGTGTGTGTGTGTGTGTGTGTGTGTGTGTGTGTGTGTGTGTTTCTCTTAGGTTCTGAATCGCCTGCTCCTATCTTTTGCAAATTTCACACAAAGTTAATTTATATGTCTGGTAGTGTTCTTAGATATGTTTTGTACAGAAATTCATCTGATAAGTATCGAGAATCTAAAAAATCTAATCCTAAAAATAGTGTTTCTTTTCTTATAGATAAAAAAAGAATTTTAACGGGGGAATATTTTACATTACACTGACCAAGGGAGATAATAAAATCTCAGCAAATCATTTCTTCTTAAAAAAAAAACAGATTTTTTTGTCACCTGGAGATGTAGCTGAGTGGTAGAGCATTTGACTATAGATCGAATGATCTCCTGTTCAAGCCCGGGCGCACCTCATCATTTTATTTTTAATTTTTTCTTATTAATGATTTCAAGTTACAATCAAAGAAGAGATACCATTTAAAATCGCCTCAAATCGTTACTTCATTTGCATATTTTAAAACTAAACATTAATCAAAAATGACTTTTACAAGGCAGTCATCATCCAGCCCAAATATCAGCTGATGTAATATTGTAAACAAACACAGACGGAATTTGATGAGCAACATTATCATTATTATTTTTTAATATTTTTTGAGAATTAGTCCACTAAACAAATTATTCCTTGTAATATGTAATATTCCATAGAGAATTGATTCTATAATAATATATATGCAATCTGCATAAATTAAAATATGTTTAAGCGTATTGTACGACCGACAATGCCAAGCATCCAGCTAGTAGATACCTAAGTTTGAAAAGATTCACCTGAAGAAGGTTGGAGGTTACATAGTCCAAACCATTGTGAAAATAACAACCAAGATGAGTAAACAGTACTTATTTACTTGCCTTCCGATAAGGGCAAAGTTAGACACATGGTCAGGTTTTAATTTGGGGAAAATCTATCTTCCCCAAAAGGGGTACTTTGGATTGGGATAAAAATAAAAATTTCCCAAGTCTAATAGGATTTCTCTTTCACTGAATAAGGACAAAAAGGATGAAGTGTAGTATCAGAACAGAACCCATATTTCTGTCCTAGGAGATGAGAATAGTAGTCCAAATGAAAACAAATTATCGATCCTCATCTAAAAAATTTCAAAACATACTGTTAACATAATCCTGTGACATTTCTTGTTTATTATAACCTGCAGCAATTACACCGGCGTAGATTTTGTTTATCTTTAAAATTTTATAAAAAAATTCCGCAAACGTAATCTTCTTTATAAAATAAAATGTGACACTAGGCCAAAATTCGTCAGCTGTCGTCCTCTTGGTTTAAACTAGTTTCAGTTACCAAAATACCACATTCAATATATGGGTTAAACTTACTTAACATTATCCCCACTGGTTTCAGTTTATTTTTATTTACAAAAAAATATATGTACAAAATCATTGGTTGAGGGGTATGGGTGCTAAAAGGCAACAGAGATTGCTGAAAAAATAAAATGCTGTATGTGGTGGTTAGTAAAAGCCTCTCAAATCTATCTAAGTATGAATTGCTCTCATCGTTTTCCGAGTTGTTTCAAGCTGCCTCGTAATGTGTCAGATCAAAGTTGTCTGATTTGTTCCACTTCATAAATTTCACATGAAAGCATAAAAAAAAATTATCTCAACTTTCAAATTAAAATTTTAATCTTTTATATTGAATTATGTAAAATTTCCTTTTTTTCAAACTGGAATGAATAATCTGTGTGAATACATAAGAACAAAAATATTTTATAATTTTTTATGTCTCAAGACATTTTCTTTTTATTTCCATGGAGAAAAACAGTAAACGGGCAAATGTAAATTTTGCCAAGATTTTATTTTTAGTTAAAAATAAAGGTGCCTTTTTTTTATGTAAAAAGGTGATGCTCTTTTTTAAAACTTTAAAAACGATTGACCTTTTCTAAACAAAATATGATTTACTAGTCAACGAAAAAACTATCTGAAGATTAAACTTTACAGATGTCAACCTTTTTTTTTTTTTTTTTGATTTTTCAAAATATTTTGAGGAGAAAATGGTGCTACTGCATTGTTCAAACTGGAAGTTGATAATTATGCATATTACGAACCAGAGTTTGTGTAAATGTCTGCTCAACCGGCACCTGACGTCGCCACCAGAATATGCTAAGCGCCGTTAAATACACTCGGTAACCCATTCAAATTATTGTTATTTTTATAGTATTTTCAATGTTTGTATTGTTTTAATTGTTCAGATAATTATTCTCATTTTGAGTGAATAATTGCCCAAGCAATCAAAACAATACAAACATTCATATCTCATCTAAAAATTCAGAACTGCATTAGTATTTTCAAGTTAAATTAAATTTTTATGATACTTTTGTTTCTTAAATTATTAGGCGAAAGTACAGAATAGTTACAAAATATCCCCCCTCCCCATGTTAAGAACGGTTTTCTAAATAATAATGTTATTTCAGCACAGTAACATAGATGCCTAATTACCCGCCATTGTTGGTCCAGCCATTCCTGACATTTACAAGAAATCAGTTCGTAATATGCAGCAGTAATAACATCTGGTTCGTACAATGCACAAATGTACCAATTAAAATTCTATAAGAATGAGTTTTTCAGATGTTGTATGTGATGCATGCTATGAAATACTGTAATGTGTATTTTTAACGCCTGTAAAAACAGGTTGGTCCTAGTGCATTTTAGCTAACCGGAAGTTGTTTTGTTTTTTTCATTTTTTGGAGGATTTATATTAGGAGGCAATTGAAAATTTAATGATGTTTAGATTTCTTTGCATTATATTAAAAATATTTATCTTTTAATAAAAAATAAATAATTTAACTTTTGAAAAAACAAAATTATTGAAAAAAAAATGCTAATATTTTAAAATATTCTAATTTAACTGTTGATTTCACATCTAAATAATTATATTTTCTTAGTTATATAAAAAAATCCATTTCATCAATTTCATAATATTCTAAACTGAATGTCATGTATTATTTAAAAAAAAATTATCTTTAAATTAATCATTTTATTTGTAAATTTAAAAAATAATAATTGGCAATATTCTTGCTCATATGGTTAATTTTTAAAATTGTAAATCAATTCAGTAAATGTTTCTGTAAGTAATGTTTTTTGCTGTTATTTCGTTTTATCTGCACTTGCTTTGAATTACAATAAAATTTTGGTTTAAAAAAATTATTAAATTTTAGATGGTTTCCTCTTTTCTCTAGTACAACTCTTCTGAAAAAGAAAACAAAAAAAAACATACTTGCAGTTAGCTAAAGTGCACAAGTGCAAAAAACTTTTGTCGCTTTAAGATATGCTTATCTTGTCTCGAGCTTCTTTGAAATTGAGTCAGTCTCTGCGAATTTCTTTTTTCAATTTTAATAAGCCTCAAAAGCAACAAGTGTCTCTACTCTTGCCTGAAGATTGGAAGAAGGCATGAAACGGCTGTTGTGAGATAATGAAACACATGTATAGAAATATGAATCACAAAACTTAGCACATGCCAGACATTAATTATTTCAATTATGACTGGTCTTTTTCAGACCTGAAAGAAACCAGTTATGGCCCAATTAATTATCGTCTGGTATGTGTTAAGTATTGTTATTCTTTATTAAATATTTGCACTGTATGTTATATACATTGAGCTCTCAAGTCAGAAGTATGACGTTGGTTCTATCATTGTAGTTTCCTAGATTTAAATCCACTGAAAATCTGGTGATAATCAAAAAATGCTTAGTAACAAGCAGAGCATAATTATAGTATTTTTATTTATACAAGCACTATTGGCTACATATGTGCATACATGAGTCAGTCACACTTCATTTAGAGATACAGCTTCATCAGGCCTCCACAGCTTAGGAAACCGAAATTTTGATTTTAAAAGCTGAAGAGAGCTTATGGAGAGAATAGAAAGTGGATCTTAGGTTTACTTTTTTGCAATCTCGTAACTCCTGCTTTCTTTATTTTGTTCTTTTAGTCCTCATATTCTATGACTGATGTTTCTGACATAGTGGGAAAAATTGCTGTTTTCTGGGTTAGAGTATGTTCCATCTATGCTGATCATTGGCAAGTTTTTGATCTTGGACTACTATATATATATATATATATATATATATATATATATATACCAGCATGGATACCCAGTGTTGCCAGGGTCGACATGAAGTATGAAGTTCGGTTTGGTCATACCTGCTATATTAAGAATATTGAGCAGTTTTTCATTATTATATGTCAACTCCATCGTTACGCAACAAAAATTTCAAAAATAAAAGAACGAATGAAAACATGAAAATGTACCCCCCCCCCCCACCGAAAAAAGAAGTATGTGACAAACTCTCCACCACCAGCTATTTCGACAAAAGGGATATGAAGAGAAGTTATTCTCCAGATACTGAGCACCCTTTTATGACTATATTCCAGTCTTATCGAATTTCTTTTATGCTACCTCTGTCTAGAAAGATTTGTTTTTACAGCCTGTTGCAACGAAAACAAACTGTAAATAATTCAGTTTCAAAAATACCAAAGTAGAATTTGTGTTAACCGAAATACGTGTTTTTTAATGATGAGTTTTGACTTATTGTGTTATTAAAAAGAAAAAAATTAGCAGTTACGATGTAAAAAAAATGTGAAGAAAAAAAAAACGTGAAGAAAAGTATTTTTTTGTTTTTGTTTTAGATAAAGAATCGTAGTTGAATTGGATTGTTTGTTTATTTTAAAATAAAAATCCATTGGACCACAACGTTAATTGTGAAATCACGTTGGAAATTATTTTGTTTAAACTAATTCCAAAAATAATGCTTGAAATTTTTAGTTTTAATATCAGCCGAAAAAAGAAAACAAAAACAAAAAGAACAAAGTTAGCGTCAAAGGGAAATAACTCAAACCAATTCATAAAAAAAATCGATGTCAGTAAAAATAAATTAAATTAAATATGTTATCAATATAAATCAAATTTAAATAATAAACTTAAATAGAACACTTAAAACAATCCTCTCACTATAAACAATAACTAACACACCGCTTTTTAATAAAATCGATTTTTTTTAATGCGATTGCAAATGAGGATATAGGAATGAATGAAATAATAAAGTAATGAACCTTTTGTATATATTAATCAAATTGTGAACAAACAAACAAACAGACAGACAGGAATACGAATTTATTTATATATAATATATAGTTTCATGGTAAACAACTGATGATCCCTTGAAAAATAAAAAATAAAAATTGGTATTATAGTAAATTTGAGAGAGTTGATGCAGTGATTGCAGGTAATTAAATGACTTACTGACTAGATTTTTTTTTTTTTTTAACGAATGATAAAAAATATGTTTTTGTATAGTTTCAAATGTTACAAACTTCAAAGACTATATATATATATATATATATATATATATATATATATATAAAGTAATGTGATTTACAATTTAAAAATTAAAAAAAATTTTTTTTAATTTAAAAATCAAATTTTAATTAAATTAAAAATCAGTTTCATAAGAAGGAACAACAACAAAGTCAATTATCTGTACGATCGTTTCAGAAATCCGTGCTTTTTATTTGTGGTATACATGAAGTTATGTAGAACAATTATATATAGTTTTTTTGGTAAGCACGGTCTCCTCATCAGCAAATTTAGGAGAATTTTTATTGAATTTAAAAGACACCATAAATAAACCTAGCATTAAAAGTAAGGCAGATGAATCTTTTAGTTTTTCTTTTTTTGAAATCAGGAACTGTGTTTAAAGTAGTCATTTAGATGTTTGCTATAGCTTTTTATTTTATTGAATTCAATAAATATCCTCCTAAATTTGCTGATGAGGAGACCGTGCTTACCAAAAAAACTATATATAATTGTATGTGAAGTTCCTTTGAAAATGATTATCATTCCAAAGCGATTTTAATTATCAGAAACGTTTCAGGTATATCAGAAGTTATATTAATGATAATTGGATATGATCCATAAAAATCCGGTAACTTTGCAGTATAATTCACATTTCAGAAATCGAAAAATCAAAATATGCAACAAATTTACCAGACACATTAATATTTAATTTTCTGTCGACTTGTATAATTTTAATATTCTGAAACTATTTTCAAGTTTTTTGTATTGTTTTGTTTTGTTTTTTCAAAATTAGATTTTCTTTAAAGCTTTCGTCACAAGAATCAAAATGGTTGCTTCTCACTCTGTTTTTTCTTTTTGTCAACACTTTTTATCATGCTTCGACAAGTAAATCTAGCAATTCAGAGATAATAAATCTTAAATCAGTTTCCACACTTTAAATGTATACAGGTCGGTAGAAAATTAGATTTTAATGTTTTTGTGAAATTTATTAGTTGTATTGTTTTTTAATTTTTTAATTTTTCGTCTGTTAATTATACTGCAAGATTACCAAGAATCCATTATGTATCATTATCTAAAAATTAAATACAAATGATGATAAAAATATTATAAAATGAGATTCTATTAAAAATGTTCCAATATGTTTTATATTTTCGCTTGCAATTCTTCCACATTTTCCATCTTTGTGCTAATTTATAACCGTCTGTGTACAAAATATTAAATCACGATTCCGTTTTAAATTTATTATCATTAATTTTTTTAATTCTTTAAAATCCTATCAATTAATGACATTTTCATATCCTAAAAAAGAAAAGTATGTTGAAAAAACAAAACAAAAAAAACGCACCTTTTAAGTTTTAGTGAGGGGTTCAATTTTCTATCCAAGTTTAACAAAAACTGGTGTACAGACTTAATTCTATGACTGAATTTTAGTCCCCACCTCACCCCAGCAAACCCCCTCTTTAAAAATTGCACAGTAAAATTTTCAACAAATTCTTTTGTTCAAACACTTTAATTACACATCCTGATATATTATGCTGCTTTTCTTGAAATTGGCAGTGAAATAATTTTTTGTAGTGTCTGCGTAGACTGGTTTCTGATGCTGGAGTGAGGTGTATCATAATACTCATTGATGAGCTTGTAGACCATATGAGATCAAGGGAATCATTTTCAAGGGAGAAAAGGTTAAAGCTTTTTGAGTCGGCTTTTATAAGGCAGACCAATAGATCCTACACTATTTGGGTAGCTAGTCTTTGAACTCGCTCCAAATGTGGCATATCACATTTTTTTTTAAATTTATACTTGGGAGTCACCACTTATCAAGGCCCGAAGGCCACTCGAGGATTAAGGCTAATGAAAGTAAGGTGGTAGTGTAGATATTGTTAACAATATTATTTGAAGGACACAATTTGTCGATTTTAATACCGATTTTCTGAAATATTTTTTTTTTATCCTCAGTTTTTTTTTTGGGTTTTCTGTGGATATTAATTTAAAAGGAATAATCTTTTGTTGGCATATTTGTTTTGGCTCAGATTATGCTGTTCTGTTTTATTTTTTAGAATGCATGACATCTGATGAAAAGATTTTGCAGTTATCAAGCGTGGGAATTAATCAGATGGTGTGAAAGAAGATAATTTCCATAAACCGTTATCAGTTTTTATCGAAACAGTTTAAAATCATGCAGTGCATAACGAGGCGGGGAAGGTGAAGTTACAGACTTAAAAAACATGTTTCTAATTCATTTGCTTCCCTACAAGGTCTGCTATAGATTTAAAATGGGGAAAAATCTAGTCTCACCTCAACTCCCACCCCCGAAGCGCACTTTAGAATAAGATAAAAATAATTGTCTCAGTCTAGCATGATTTCTTGTTAACTAAACGATGAAGTGTAATATTGGGATGAATGCTACACTTTGCCTCTAGCCAAAAGCTCAATCACTATGAAAATTTTCAATATCCTTTTTTTTTAATGTTGAAATAACATTGTACATTTATTTTATTTTTCTTCTGCAAAGTATTTTTATCACGATGTTCAGGCAAGCACAAATATTAGGACATCCTATAAATTCTGTCCTGCTTTTAATTTTTGGAAATTTAATTTAATTTTTAGTGAGAATGTTTAAAGGAACTAAATCACATTTCTGAATTTTGTAAACCATGTTTTTCACATTCTTTTATTAAGATATTTTTCTCTAGAAGTTGAGCGAATAGTTTTAGTGTCTTTGCCTGCAGATTTACCCCTTTTTTAAATTCATAAATTATTATGTGCCTCAATTACTCCTTGCATCATGTTTCAAGGACTTTCAAGTATGACATTTGAATTAATTTTTTCTGTAAAATTTGTATAAAGTTAAATGTTTCCAAATACATATATCTAACATACAGCAATCTTGTTGTGTTTTAAAAGTCAGGCCCAAATAGCAATTCATCTGACATATTAATAATTTTAATTTTTTCTTTTTTGTTTTTTTTTCATTATCTCTTTCCATTATGTTATTAGCATAAATATATTTAATTACACCTCAGTTTTGTTTTCTAAAACTACTTATTCTGATTAAAAAAAAAAAAACTGCTAGAATGGAAACATTTTTTCTTTGCTAAAACAGATTAAATGGATGCTATCATTATACTGAGTTCTCTCCCTTGAGTTCTTCAAAAATAAATATAGATATATATGAAATTTAAAAAAAAAGTCACTTAAATTAATTTCCGTTTCTTTGTAAAAAAGTCAATTTTTCTTTTACTTATGGACAATGCCAGGTAGGGACAGTAAGCATGATACATAGCTATTTAGGTCGATTAAACATTTTCAGGTAACTATTAAATTTAAATGTGGACAGAATTTATGGTACGTCTTGATAAATGAAAACTTTAATTTTTTTTCAGTTTTTTCTGGGGTTTTTTTAATACTTTACTTCGAATTTTAATCAAACCAAAACCGGGAAATACTTTAACCTCAAATTTTAACTTAAAATTTTAACCACAAATTATTTTTCATACTATGAAATTAAAAAAAAATAAAAATTATGCAAAATTACAATCAAGTTCTTTATTCTTTCATATTTTAACTTCAAAATAAAAAATTTAATTCACAAATTGCAATATTTTCAACAACTTAAAACACAAACTAAACCAAATTCGTAAAGTTCTTTTTAACTTGAATTAAAAACTAATTTTTGATGCATTTCACAATTTTCTTCAAAATTGAATTTCCTCTTTAAGGTCAGCACATTAGTTGGTTGTTTGGCACACAGGGGTGCATTTGCTTATGTTTTTCTTTGGTTTAGTAGCATAAATGAACAACAATACTTGAGTTTTCGTTGTTAAATTTTAAATTTCAAATCAATAGTTTCAAGACTTCAAAATCATTTTCGAATTCAAAGAATACAGGAAATAATCTATTATTAATAGATTTTTATTAGTAGTAGATTGTCTATCTTTATGTGCATTCAAAATTTGAAAAACAAAAGTCAAATTTTGTGCTTCTAAACACAAAACAAGCACACATGTTGAATGAAGACCTGTCATATCAAAGAACATTTTTTCTGAAAGTAAATATAAAATTTTTTTATTTTATCATGTTTCAATTTTTTTTTTCCAAAATCTTTGCTGCACCTTTCCTTCTCCTCAATGTCACAAAGAGAGTTCGCACTTTGCTTCCAACATACAGTTCAATGCTTCACAATTTGTTCAACTTATATTGAATTTATTTTTAATCAAATATTTCAGTATAATTATACATCATATTAGCAAACAGTACAAATTTATTTTCTCTATTTGATTTGTTTATTATTGATTTTAGAAACTACATATCCTGATTGCGTTCCCATCTGGAAAGGGTATGATGTTAAGACCCTAAACATTTTGTGATTCCAGAGAAACATTGCAGATGATGATGTCCGATACTAAACTATGTATTTTGATTTCCAGCAAATGCTCACTATTTTATACGAAAGGGCTGCATTCAATAATCCATATTTTACTTTGGTTGAAAAGCACGAATGAACCATAATATTTGATTTTTAATTTTTAACTTTAAGCCAATTCTTAATTTTTAATTTTAATTTAAGCCAATTTTTAATTTTTAACTTTAATTTAAGGACTTCAATATAGTTTTCAAATTTTGATTAGTAACAATAAGTCAAAAGTCATTTTAATTAATAGATCTTTGTTTAAATGTGCATATGCGTGAAATTTGAAAGTCTAACTTGTTGATTAAAAAGTAATTTCTCCCTAAAATCTTCTTTTTGAGCTGGACTATTTTAAAATAACCACCTAAAAATATAAATAAGGATTTTAAACGGAAAAATATATTAATAGTTATCTACCTTAACTTTCAAATGTGCAAACAAATTTGAAAAACTGAAATGACTTCACTGCATATCCTGCACAAGTTCAGATAGGTAGAGCAAGTTATCTAATATATAAAGTTATCTTCTCAAATTTTCAAGGTCAAACCAAAATAGTAATTTGTTTGTTTGCTTTGTATTGTTTGGATTACCGTTTTCATATTAGATGTTATTTTCACAACATTTTGGCTGCTGTAACCTTCGACCTTCTTCAGGTGCATCTTGCCGAACTCTGGAATCTTTTTGTCAAATATGGGAATTTCGAATGGTACTTTTTATTTAATCTATGGAGGTAGCTTGCTTTTGTTCCATCAGTCATGTCTGCAAGAATCTGTGGCGTAACAGATAAAAGTGCTAAGTAATAATCAGTTCTAAGTGACAGTCTTCTAGGGGTTGAAGGTTCAATCCTCAATGCAGATGATGCTAAGAATACAATTACAAATTACTTTTACGTAGTTATGACTGATGGATGAGAGCAAGCTATTTCTGTGGGTTAAACAAAGGGTTCGATTCAAAATTCTGTAAGAATTCTCGAATTCATCAAGATGAACATGAATAATGTCAGAAGTTAGATCTGCTGAAACGAAAGTAGTACGCAATCTTCATAGCAAAAATTCTAAAACATAGATATTTAACACCCGCCTGCCCTTCTTATTATGTTGTTCACATTAATATATTTAATTTCACTTCAGTTTTTTTTTTTTTTTCTGGAAACAATTATTTCAGCTAGAGTTCTCTCCCTTGAATTCTTCAAAAAATATATATATTTTTATTTACCTCTTCTCTAGCGGGTTAAACCCAACGTCAGATGTGGGTTTGATGAACGTGTTTCTATGGAATAAATTGGATTCAAACTTGGCACACTCAGGTTTTCAATCTGTGTTGTTAACCATTTAGTCATCATCACTCCCTTAATAAATAAATATATATATATATATATATATATATATATATATATATATATATATAATTATTTTTTCTACTATAATAATTAAATACCTACAGACACTAGTGTTTCATCCTTTCGGGATTCTTCAGTGCAGGGTATATTTATGAATTGTCTAATGTCCGCGCTGGAATTGAGCATTTAGGATTTCTTAATTCCCTTCATTCTTGTGGCAATTATTTGGTAGCCTGGAGGGAGAGGCTTAGCAAATGGAGTGAAAAGTAGCTTTGTGGCTGGTTTCTACTCTCTCGACCTGCAGCAATTGTCATCCCACACTGATGATTGCATATCGGTCGAAAATTATGTGCTTTTTAAAGAAACATTTCTGTTTTTTTCAAAAGACTTTTTGTATTCCTACACATCAACACATAGGAAATAAATACAGAAAAGATATAAACATCTATATATATTTCGTATTGATTTGTTATGCACATATATATATATATATATATATATATATATATGTTATAAAAATATATATGTCAATTAAGCTACACAGAATATTTTGCGTTTCATCCATGCTAGGTTGGTTATTTGGTTGGTTGGTTGTTTTTGTTTTACGGCATATCAACCCTTTTAAGGTTATTTAATGCCGAATCCAGTGATTTGGAAGAAAATTTTTTTAATAGATTATGTTTTTTTTTTTTTTTTTTTTTCAAGTCATTTTCTATTTAACGCATAGTTGAAACCCTAACTGGTACTACAACTCCGGGTCAGAGTGGACCTGGGAGCAATGGTAATTAAAGGGTGGCTCCACACTCCCCAAAGCCCGCAAGCTGGATATAGGACATCGGATATAGTTTAAGGTCATATCCAGGACCGCCACGCTAGGATTCATCAGGCATATATATATATATATATATATATATATATATATATATATATATATATATATATAGAATGTATATATGTATATGAAATTAAAGTAATTAAAATTAATTTTTGTTTCTTTGTAAATGAGACAATTGTTTTTCTTTTCTTTTCTTTTCTTTCCGAGTAACACCGAGTAAACTTTAAAAGCAAGTTATATATCATGGTTTATTTGTACTTTGAGACTACAAAGGAAACGTGGAATTTCTAATGTGCCCCTATTATATAAAAGAACTATTTTTCACTGATATATAATTTACTTTGTTTTTCTTCGTAACCAAACACCCCCCCTTTTTTTTTTCGTATGTAGCCATTGAACCAGACTATTTTTTTCTTTTTCAAATAAAAAGACATAAAACACAAAAGTGTTTTCTATCTAAAATGTTTTTTGTTTCATCATGTGTGAATAAGGGTGGCCATGCTCTATTTGGCGCCAGCTTAATCGGACACGTTGTGATCTTGTGATAGGACCTAATTTGTGAAATTGATATTCACATGGATGTTAACTTCTGTGCAATAATAAAAGATGTTTCTAACCCGCACTGCACATGCGCATCGTAAGTTGATAATCCATGACACCCATGTCCTCCTTTTGAGATCAACATGTCTTATTTTTTTTAAATTGGAAATGGCCACCGCTGTGTGCGTGCGTGTGTGTGTGTGTGTGTGTGTGTGTTTGTGTGTAGGGAGAGGAGAAGAAATGGTGAAGTGTTACTGAGAACATTTAAAAGACGAAAAAGTGTTTCATATATTTTTCTTGAATTTTTATTCAGGCAACTTCTTTGGTAAACATTAATTTCATTAAAAAAAGCAAAAAAAAAAAAAAAAAACTCTGGCAGCAGCCGTTTTCTCGTCATTCTGCTTGTATATAGCCCCCCCTCATCCCCCAGCTTGACAGATCCACTCAAGCTTGTGTCCCCTCCTTTTCATGCACACAATGAACACGTTTTGTCTTCAAATAAACATTTTTTATACAAAATCTTTTTGCCTTTGTTGTTTTTTTGTTTTTTTAATACACGCCGCAATGACCAACTAGACTTTGGAATTCCCTCCTTACTTCTTGTTTCCCTTATTGTATTAATATGCAAAAGATTAAATGTTTTGTAAAAACAGATATTTTGCTGCTCAACTCTACACATAGTCACATGTATGTATAATCCCGATTAGTAGCCCCTCATATCTAAGTGACAATGCACCTTGTCTGGGGTAAAAAAAAAAAATGTTGAAACTTTGTAATATAATGTGTGGTGTTCTTTGATCCATGCGATTTCATTAACAGAATAACCTGTTTCTCTCTATAATTCTATGTAGATTTCTGAGTTTAACAAGATACACCCGAAGAAGGTCGGAGACTACATCAACCAAAACGTTATGAAAATAACACTCAAGATGAGAACAGTAGTCTCAAACAATCTAATAATCCATATCTCTAGAATTCAGAAACAAAATTATTTTTCATTCAATACAGTCTATGTGTATTATTGGTCCAGATAATTATCAGGGAAGCTGGCACAAGGCCCCGACTATAAGTGAAGAAAGTGTTTAGAGCAGGCATGCCCACTTAACTGTCGACCATAAACTGATGTGAAGTTAGATCACAACCCTCTTAAAGTGGTGAACTCCCCTTTTGTTATCGTGGAGATGTGTTAAGTGTTGAGGTGGTTTCAGGTTTAGGTCTACCATTAAAGTAAGATTAGCACAGGATAATCTCCACAAACTGTTGTCAGTCTTGGCAGAGTAACTATCCCTCTCACTACAAGAGGACGAGGATTTAGCAACGGTATTAAGCATGTGGTACTGTATAAAAGTAAGTGCTAGATCTCCATCTATTCCTCACTCGTTTGTCTTTGGCATAATGATATATCAGTGCAGTGTTCAGATGAATATGCAATGTTGGATCAGATCAAACCTTTGTTAGCAAACTGATTATACTAAAGTTTGATGAACGCCTGATGATTTTTTTCATGTTGAGAGAAGCGACTCTTGGATGAAAATATGCAGAGGCCATGAGGTGAAGGGCTGGCGGAAACGTGGATGGCACAAAAACACTTAGATGCAAGCCATATTAGTGGAATTTTAAATGGAATCAATTCTGAAGGTCACGTAACTTAGAGACTGAGATTGCAGGATATCAGAAAATGTCAGACCCCTAGGCAAGGGAAATAAAACTGCTGATGATCCACCTTGCATTTTTGGTGCTTCTACAGAATACGAACCAAACTAAACTGACTGTTGCCAAATAGACTTCACATAGCTGGAAAAAGGCGGATCAAACTGAGCTGTCGTCAAATTGTCACCTGAATGTATGTTTCTTTATGAAGATTAATTTTGGAAACTACTTTTCCATTTTTTCCCCAGAGAAATTTTTTAATCAGTTTTTTCTATGCATCTCGGTCGTCGGCAAACAGGCAAATAGTACATAATTTAGGATTAGATTAAGATTAGATTAGGGTTGGTATAGAGTTATGGTTTGAAAAATGTAGTTGCCCTCTATTTTTTTCTTCATATGTTTGTATTTTATGCAATATTTTTTTAGCATTGTTTTTTTTTCTTGGCAAAATTCAGTAACTCCTCCAGAGGATTAAATAGTCTGTGTTAACGTAATTAAATTCATTTCAGGTTTGATATTAAATTGTCGTCTGCCTGAAATTTATTTTGTGGTTTCCAATTCACAAAATACATTGTTTTCAGCTTGTTTGGGAAATTTGCTTCAGTAAGAGTCGGTTTGTTTCTATAGAACTAATCATTTTTTTTTTTTTTTGCAAAAAAGTTCATCATAAGCCAGGGTGCTTGAATAATTGAATCCAAACATATGAGCGAAAATGTTGAAACAGTCGAATGGAGAAGAGTATGGACTATTTAAGAAGATATTTGAATTTTATTTGTTTTCTTATGAAGCAAAGTTAACCAAACTGCAGTCAAAATTCAATTTTTACTCATGAGTCACTACTTATCAAGTCTAAAAGTTACACGAGGATGAGGATTAATGAGATGGACATATTGCCAGTTCGATTACAAAAAATATTATGAAAAGATTGAAATTAATGAATGGAATGTGGATTACTTATGAGAAGAGTTTACAATGAAATAGGATGTTGTTAATCTTATGAAAAGGTTTAGTTTTTATTCCAGAAAGTTTAATAGGATTCCTTTTTTTTTTTTTTTTTTTTTTTTTTTTTTTTTAGATCATTTGAAACCATACCAGCAAGTTTTAGTTTCCCCTCCATCAAGGCCAGACGTTTCAGGGAAATATCAGATATTTTATAATTCATATGCAAAACTAGGAAAACAAATGATTACAGTTGAAATATTTTATGCCTGTAAAAAGTGTCAAAAATAGGCTCTGAATGATGGATGATCCCCTTAATGTGCGATTTAAAGAGCAAATGCCACACAGACTACTACACAATTCAAGTCATTGCCTTTCCAGCGAGTCTTCATTTGTTAAATTCTGATCAATAGTCACTGAGATTTGGAACTTATAAAATTGCCAAAAAAGGTGAGATATCTATATTAGTAGCCTGGCAAAGGTGGCATATCTATGGATATATCTATAGTGATACCAAATTGAATATTGAAATGCCCATATCTTTGTTTCTATGGGACAAAACTACATGAAAATTCGCAGGCCTTTTGAAGATTATGATACTATTCTATTATAACGATACCAATACCCGCAGCATTCCACCGGGCGTCACTGGGTGTCCTTAACCTCGTCAGATTCCACCCGATGTGGCAGGTGTTCTTTCGATCGTACATTGTCTTGTTACAAATTGGCCTGTTGATCGTCCTTACCCACTGTGTTTTCATGGTGGAGCGCTTTGCCTCTCGATCGAATCTTCTCCTATTCTGTGTAGGTAGTCTCCGGGTACATCAATCACTCTGCTGGTCCTTGCAGCTTGCTGCAAAATGAAGAGTCCTCACCACAAACAAACAGAACTCCGGTTTATAGAAATAACAAACTATTAATTAATTTCATTACTTCATAACAGCTACTATCTAAATTGAGGTGACTGACTATAACAGTGAAACGATGTAAGACCAG
Organism: Euprymna scolopes; assembly: GCF_053919585.1. NCBI lineage: Eukaryota > Metazoa > Mollusca > Cephalopoda > Sepiida > Sepiolidae > Euprymna > Euprymna scolopes. Next base: position 84,118,464 of record NC_136511.1, on the reverse strand, counting down.
ACCAGTAAAATCACAGATTTCCCATTAACACGGGCTAGTTAACATCATAACGTCAGGCCCTGAGGGCTCCCAAATTGAAAGCGCTTGAGCAGCCCAGCTGCTCGGTTTGCTGGCTATGACTCTGCTCTTTTTAGAATTCCTTTTTCTAAATCCAACCCCTTTTTCCCCACTTCTCCTTCAGAGAGTGGTTATAAAACCCTTTCTTTCTTCCTCTTAGAGCTTATCTCTACCAAATCTCAACCCCCACCTGCACTGAGGTTTTTACTTATCAAATTAGGAGTGATTAGTCATTCCAAGTCGAACAATGTCTGGCAGCGACTCCTACCCTTGACCCCCATTCTAAGTTGTCAGCCTTAATCAGCTAAGGGTCTCTGGATCTCTTCATATCTCTCAACAGAGGTTTTAAAAACAACATTTCATGTTAACAACAATGAGATAAAAACAATTATTCTTTGTTTTTTTTTCTCTCTTTTCTTGTCAAAATCCCATAAACATTTCTGCCCTGTTCCAATCAGACATCAACACGCCCTTTCTGCCCTCTCTTCCTCTATCCTGTCCGGTCAAACACCCCTCTCATCGCAATATGCATCTCATTGCATGCATTCATGACACCAATTAGTGTCATACTATGGTTAAAATTTTATGACAATTGGTAAAAAAGAAGCCTATAATTTTCAAACCAATAAAGTATGCCCAAATTTGCCTACAGTTGTATATATAATCTCCTGCAGGCCAGCTTCAGTTTCGCTGCTTCGGTTGTCTCCTCTGTGGCCTTTAGTGGTCTGGCAAGGCCACAGGGGAGATAACTAAGCAAAATTCATCCCAAAGCAGCAAAACTAAAGTTAGCCTTCCAGAACACTATATATATATATATATATATATATATATATATATATATATATATATATATATATATATATATAGGCAAATTTGGGTATATTTTATTCGTTTGAAATTATAGATTTTTTTTTTTACTAATTGTTATAAAATTCTAACCATAGAATAGCGTTATCATCTTCAAAATACTTACAAATTTGCATATAGTTTCGTTGCATAGAACCCAAGATATGAGCATTTCAATATTTAATTTGGCTATAAGTATATACATATAGTCTTGGAAGTTTTTAACCTTCAAAACTAAACAAAAAAAAAATTTTTTATCATTCGTTAGAAAACTATTTAGTCAGTAAGTCATTATATCACCTGCAATCACTGCATCAAATTGCTCTCTCGAATTCACTATAGTACCAGTAATAATTTATTTTTAAGGGATTATCAGTTGTTTACCATGAAACACTGTTTCAGGGATTTAAAAAAAATAACAACAGTATATTACATCATGGCTCCCCAGCAGTGTTGTTCAAACACCACCTCCCTTAATCTAAGGGGGGGAAAAACATGTTACAAATATTAGATCTAGTTTCCTATTGTTAATTACTTTATCTAACCTATTCATGTTATAAAAATGAATTTCTTACCTGTGAGATTCATGTTTCTAAATTCAAAATGGATATATTTTTTAATTTACCAGTCTTGTACTTACAAGTTTAGGGTTAATCCCTTTGAGTACTTATCACCCCCACTATGATTAGTATTTTGTATATTTACATTCTTATTTATTGAAAATTAAATATATATAAAAGTTTAAAATATTTATACATATATACATTTTTTCTTTTCTTTTTTATAAATACATTTTATACATCTATCTATCTATCTATATATCTATAAAAGTGAAAGTGTGTCTGTCTGTGTGTCTACATTTCCGCACGCAATAACATTGTCAATTTTAAGTCTACAGACTCGAAATTTGATATAGAGGGTACTGAGATTTGGGAAAATCGATGTGATCGCTTTTCGGCCAGAAATTTGGCGATTAAGGGGTCAAAGTTCAACGATTTGACCTTTGAGAACTCTACCAAACTCCTCCGACAATTTTGGGTCTAAACACTTGATATTTTAGATATAGATTCCTTGGACATGGATCTAACTTAATAACTTGATTTGAACCCAAAACAATAAATGTTAAGGGGTCATAATAGGGGTCAAAATTTAAAATAATTGACCACTTTTTTTTTTTTTGCTCAACATACACCTCCAAATACCCGGGCAACGCCAGGCTGAAATGCTAGTTACCAATAAAGTTTTAGATTTCCTTAATTAATATATTCTGGTTAATTTTAAATGATTCAAAAGAATCAGGATAACGAACAAATGCTTTATTTAACTGTTTTAGTTTTATCCCCACCTTGTTTCATCATCCTTATTACTAAGCTAGAAACTGGTGGAATAAAATCTATTAATTTTAAAGTAATGGGAGCTATTCTCAAAAACTCTGAGATAATGGTTCCATAAAACATAAAAACAAGGCATGTACTATCTTTATGCAGCATACGCACTATTTGAAAGGGGAGAGAGTTTCTTTTATCAAATCTATATATCTATAAAAGTGAACGTGTCTGTCTGTCTGTCTGTCTGTCTGTGTGCCTGTGTGTCTGTCTGTCTGTGTACATTTCCCTACGCAATAACTCTGTCAATTTTTAGTCTATAGACTCGAAATTTGAAATACCGGGTACTGAGATTTGGGAAAATCGATATGACGGGTGTCAGCCAGAAATTTAGCTGTTAAGGGGTCAAATTTCAACGATTTGACCTTTAAGAACTCTACCAAACTCCTCCGACAATTTTGGGTCTAGACACTTGAAATTTTAGATATAGGTTCCTTGAACCTGGATCTAACTTAATAAAGTGATTTGAGCCCGAAACTATAAATTTTAAGGGGTCATAATAGGAGTCAAATTAAAAAAAAAATTTACTCTTTTTTTTTTTTTTTGCTCAGCATACACCTCCAAACACCCGGGCAACGCCGGGCTGAAATGCTAGTATTTTATAAAGAAAAATCCCATCCTCAATTTATATATATATTTCCCCAAAACCTCTGGCCTTGATGGAGGGGAGACTAAAACTTGCTGCTATGGTTTCAAATAATCTGAAATAAAAGTAAGGGGAGACTTAATTCCAAATATTTTTCATATGTTATATCTCCCCTCTTTTGGAAATAGGGTATGATCATGAATATCTCCAGTATCAAATAATCCATATACACTGTGAAATATTGTATAAAAACTAAAGAAGCGTAGTGAGTTTTAGTCCCCCCTCCATCAAAGCCAGAGGTATGGGGAAATATCAGATATTTTGTAATTCATATGCAAAACTAGGAAAACAAATGACTATGATTGGAAAATTGGTAAAGGTGCGGTATCTTTCCACACACAAAAAGTCCTTTATGATTACAAGTATTATAGATTTTGAGGATGCTGAAAACGAAAATAAGAGTTAAAATCCAAGTAAATGAGTAATTTCCAAGATATGAAGAAATTATATTTTCAAAAAGTTGGGGATCACTTTTGTATATTAACTTTACATAAAATGAACATCTACTTTATAGCCACATTTTTTTTGGGGGGGAGGGGGGCGTCTGTTATTCTTTTAGGTGTAGTGCTTATTTGATAATGTGGCCTGGTAGATCAACACAAAACCTACCTTAAAAAACTTGTTTTCTATAGGATGTGTTGAAAACAAATATTGCATTTAAATTTTCTGCAAATCATTATTTTTCTGGGTATTAAGCAATGTAATGTAATAAGTGGTGGCCATTGTTGTACGCGCAAGTATGCACATATTTTTGCTTAATACCTGGAAAAATACCTTTTTGCAAGAAAAATTTAAATGCAATATTCATTTTCAGCACACCCAAAAACCTATAGAAAACAAGTTTTTTAAGGTAGATTTTGTGTTGGTCTACCAAGCTACAATAAACACCACCCCTAAAAAAAATAACAGACAAAAAAAAGTTAGTCATAAAGTGATGAAGTCGGAGACTAAAACTTGCTGCTATGATTTCAAATGATCTGAAATAGCAGCAATGGGAGACTTGATTCCAAATATTTTTCATATGTTATTTGATACTGGAGATATTCATAATCGTACTCTATTTCCAAAAGAGGGGCGATATAACATGTGCAAAATATTTGGAATCAAGTATCCTTTTGTTGTTATTTCAGATCATTTGAAACCATAGCAGCAAGTTTTAGTCTTCCCTCCATCAAGGCCAGAAGTTTGGGGGGGGGGGAAATATATATATATATATACAGGGTGACCCCCAAAAAACAGAGGACATTCAATTGTTTTTCTGAGCATTTTACAGTCAACAGAGAAAAAAAGGCCAAAGACCCTAGTGTTTAGATGTGATGTTTTGAATACAATAAACTAGTTATGACCAAAGTTTCATTTCATTCGGACAAAACACTAAGAAACGGGGCCTAATTAGAGTTGGGCCCGTTTTTTGGGGGGAGGGGGGGGTCACCCTGTATATATATATATATATATATATATATATATATATATATATACTGGTAGCCAAATTGAATATTGAAATGCTCATATTTTTGGTTCTATGTGACGAAACTACATGAAAATTTGCGGGCTTTTTGAAGATTATAATACTATTTTATGATTAAAATTTTATAGCAAGTCCCACATTATCTACCAAAGTCCAACCCCTGTCCCATCGCTACAGTGCTGCCAGCCTGTACTTCATTGAATGTACTCTGATGAACTTGCTGCATACTGCACTGGTGCCCCTTTGACATAAATAACCCCAACTGACTTTGGAATTTCCTCCCTACTCATTGTTTCCTTGACTGTACTAGTTAGATCATTTCTTTCTTCTTCTTTTCATAGAAAAACATTGTGAATTTATTTACCCGCTTCCCTACATCAGACTGTTTTGCTGTATCACAACACTTCAGTGTGACTAGACAGGCAAATGCCTGAAGTCTAGATTGGAACTCGGCAGTTTACTTGACAGTTGCTGATTGTAACCATTTGAACTTCAGTGACCTAAGTAAGCAAAATCTAAATGTTTAAAATATATTAATTAGCACAATTTTTTTTTTAGTTTAAATTGACAACTTGTCATATGAAAAGACATAACTCAATTCCTCATTTTCATTTCAAAACAAATAAAAAATTAAAAATAGCTTTGTTCTTTTGAAATATTAAAATCATTCGCTAAAAAAATCTTTGTTAAAGAAAATCACGGAAAATTTAAGTTATTTCCCTTTGATCTAACAAAGCACCGTATTAATGCTATAAAATCGTGACTAGTTCAAGCGACGATTACCTCCCTTGTATAAAGTTTTTATTCTCTTTAAGAGAAGTGAAATCTCTCTCCATTTTATAAATGTTTAAACTTTTTGTTTCGTAGCAACAAAAAAAACAAATTAATGAGTGAAATTTCAATGATAATTTTATATTTTAAATTAGATTAAATGGATTCCATGATTATCACTTTTTTTAAATCTAAATAAAACAACGATTCCTTTAACTATTATTATATTAAAGCTGAGTTAATTAGCATTTGTTTCCATCAGGCTTTATTCCTATCTATTTTACTCACATAAAATACACGCGAAAATATTCCTCAATTCTGGGCCAGAGTTCTGTTTAAAAACTTTCCATTTTAATTGGTTTAATCAGTTATACTTTGCAAATAACTCATCAAGTGACCCATTTCTTACAAACTTTCTCTCTTTCATTTTCACTCTCTGTGTCATTCTATATTCTATCTATTGCTTTCACACCTGTCACCCCTTCTCCTTCCTATCTTCCTTACCCCCCCCCATCTCTCTGTTTATTAACAGATGATGATGATGATGATGATGATGATGATGATGATTGTCCATTGCTTACAAAGATTGCAATGATCACATAGTCATTTCGTGGGTTCGAATCCAACTTTTGAAGTATTTCCTGCATGTAGAGCACCTGTTGGATGATTTTGTAACAGATATGCTGACTGCTCTATCCTTTTTAATGGCATGTTTCCTCTCGCATTTCTCAACATGTGTAGAATTAGCAATGACAGCCCATTTTTGACTTGCAGTATGTCAGAAATATCAATTTTAAGCTAGGTTTCCCCGAAAGTTAGAATGCAAGCCAAACTGATGAAGGAAGGAAAGAACAAAAAGATTGGAATAATCTACCATAAACAAAAGAGATAATGTGCAGACACAGTATCCCAGAAAGAAAATGGTTGCTGAGTTCAAGTTTTATGTAAAAACTGAAAAAAAAAGAAAAGAAATCCTTACTCCACATAAAAATTATAAAAGTAATTGTTTGTAAGAAAAGTTTGCTTCATTCAATAGAAAAGAGGGTTTTTTTTTTTGAACAATGAAATCGATTTTTTAACATTTTTATATCCAACCATCAATTAACTGTGAACATCGGTTCAATACACATGGTAAATTACAGATTCAACACCTCCAAGAATTGTCTATGAAACAATACTTGCCAATCTATAGAATCATTTTGAAATTGTCAGACAGTTTCATGACAAGTTGGAATATTATTTCTCCAGTTCACATGAAATCATTGTCATAAACATCATTTACAAAACTTGTTGGATGCATTCTAAGAATTCAGTGGCCATTTTCTTTCTAGTTCAGCATGTTTAAACACTACCACAAAAGAAAATATCACCCCTTATTTAATCCATAGCTGGCTGGCTAGATGGATGGAGAGAGAGTGGGGGAGGCTAATTTTGAATTCTTACTTTTAATTAATATTAACAATAATAATGAAATCATTTTGAACAGTGTTTAGGTGAACTACATCTCAAGAAAACACTTCATCACAATTTGACTATAAATCAAATGAATCAACTAATTTCATTTAAAATCTCATAAAATTGTGATGGGCAATGGCTGAATCTCTGCATTTTGTCTAGCTTTGATTTTAAGTGAACATTTTATGACAAATACACAAATAAGTAAAAATAAAACTTAAAAAAATACAAGCTTATTATTTTTTTTTTTTGTTGCAATATTTTTGGCATGTGTATGAAGGTAGTTATTTATTTGCTTCCCACCACAGGAAGATGTGACACAAGGTCAGAGTCAAGTCAGCACTCCTAATGAAGAAGCACTCTGGCTTAGCAAAAATTGCCTAGACAGCTCTGTGGAAATTCTCTAGTCATGGCGCTTCAGCCAGTAAGCAATGAAAACCTGGAAACAATACTAGAGAGGCTAGACCTGCAAGGTATTATACAGCTAAATACATCAGCCTGACAGGTGGGTGGCTACATAAATGACTGAGAACCTATTGGCCTGATTATCAAGAATGGATCCCTAACTAGTATTTCTACCCAAGTTTCCAAATGAACCAACAATGTGAAGATGGTATGACTACAAAGATTTGGATGATTAATGAGTAATACACAGCCAAATACATCAGTCTGACATGTGGAGGACCATGTAAATAGCCTGGAACCTGTTAGGTTGATTTTTTTTTATCTCAGTCACCAAGCAACCAAATAAACAAGGAGACTAACCATTCCCAAAAACTGTGAAGAAGATATGACAAAGATTTGAAGGATTGCATATATAACCATGGATTATAAAAACGAACCAATCAGATACCAGAATCGTTTTATAAAATATATTGAATCCTTTTAAATTCTTTAATGATAACATGACATGAAAAGACTACTACAGGGTCGGACGATAAAATTGTCCCCCTAAAGAAAACAACGCTAGAGCTTTATTTTTAAACTTTTATTGGAAAAATCAATTCAGGTAATTTGATTATGTAGCAGAGCTATTCAATGTAGCCGCCTTCAGCCTCAATCACTGCCTCAATATGGGTCCGGAACTGGGAGCATGCCTTTTCCACAAGTGCCTGCATTGCAATTCAGTAATGCATTTTGAGGATGCTGGCAATGGTCCTGTTGTCATAACTTGTATCAGGGGAGAACGTGGATTGTACAGCTGCAGATCTCCGATGTCTCGTTTGTTGAACATTGTGTCAGTTTCAGACACGAGAGAAGGCTTCTACCACTCTTGGAATTTGTACACAACTAGCCAACTAGTAGAAGGTCTGTAACAAAAAAGAAAACTGGTTTTCATCAAATGGAAATGGAATCATGTCATCTTTTCTAAGGCGACAATTTTATCATTCCACTTTGTATAATCTGCTGATCCTGACTGGATTTATTCTTTATCTGAAAAAGTTTCTCCAACTAAATTTTTGCTGCCACTTTTTTTTTGATGTTTTTTGCTTGGGCCAATTACTACTCTATAACAAGAATGACTTTACACAAGATTCATACTTATGGTTCATCAAATGCCACCGAAGGATAATAAAGATTAGAGAGATTTTCAGTTGGATGATGGAATAATTCACAAAACGACATAATAGATATTTGTTAACATTGAACTCTAAAATTATCATATTGTAGTCTGTAGTGAGACATTCACATGGTAACAATGTCCACAGGTGGAAAGTTCTTGGAAATAAACTGTTTCTGGAAGTTCTATTTCATTTAAGGTACACAAAAGAAGAAAGGAGAATCGTTTGCACTATTGGTAGGAAGATGAGTTCATGCTTAGAAAGTTTTATGAGAGGAAGTAGAGCTTGAAGCTCAGTCGAGTACCTACCATGAAAATACTGACAGAGCTGAGAGAGACCAGCAACATCTCTTCTGTGAGAAAATAGTTGAAGGAAAGAGAAGAGATCATCTCCCGCTAGATTATAAAGTCAATTTTGTATGTTGTCAAAGCAAAAAAAGAATGCTCTAAGCAGCACCTCCCCAGATGTGGCAGCCATCTTGGAACGAATCTGATTTTATACAGGTAAAGGATGTGTAAACTCTAAAAACGCTAATTGTTATTATAGACATTAATGTACATTTGTGTGTTGAACCAGTTGTGAAAGTCAATAGTTATTTTAAAAGTACATCCATCTGTAGACCACTATTGCAGCTTACATAGATACTCATGTCAATGCTGAAAAACGATATTTGTCAAAAGATCATTAAATCCATGCCATGGACGATGCTGCTGCAAAAGATTTTGCTATTGATGTCTCCAAAGATGATTCTGCTCAAAAGATTGATCATGGAAGAGCGCCACCTCAACACATCGTGTGAAGTCAGCTCAGATAAAGATGTTCTATGCAGATCATCTCATTCGTCTACGATTCTGGTGTGGATACAGGTAGTGTATTTTATTAATTTAGAGATAGTGATTTGAAAAGTGCCAAGAACAGTGCTACCAATTAATATACATGTAGTTAATTTGGCAAATGAAAAAAAAATGGATAAAAACATGAATGATTTTCAGAAGCGTTACTGACAAAGATGGTGTAATTACAAATTTAGCTAATAGTAAACGTTGTGGAGATTCAAGTGAAAAGGTACATTTTTGTAGGATATTATTATTGGTAGTCTTAGAAGAGTGTTTAATAATGGCTTAAGGGGAGGAGTATGTAAGTGACTAAGGAGGTGTGAGTTGTAATGCCTATAATTTATTGATGTTTATTGTTTCTTATTTAAGAGTTTATCCCTCTATTTAAATTTAGTGATAAAGAGTTTTTCATTTAAACAAAGAAAACGGGGGGGGGGGGATTAAATGATTGACAAGTTCTGTTTTTTTAGGATTTCCCAGTCACAATTTGTGTTAAGCTTTTTCTTATTAGTTCTCTGTAATATACAGCTAATGAGGTCTTATCACTATAATTTGGATTCATGGAAGTACTTTTATGGCCAGTGTATCTTTGCTTGAAAATGTGGCTAGTTTGACCTATGTAGAATTTGTTAGTGATAGGGTCCTCCTTTGTTCTAATGTTAGCTAGATATATAACAGGTTGTTAGACAGTTTTGTTTGAAGGGAAATTTACATTTACAACTTCATGCTTTTATTTTATTTTATTTTTTAATCTCTAAAATTATACAAATGTCACTTTGTCTGTGTGTGTGTGAGGTCGTTCCTTACAGACTCCCAAATGGCTGAACAGATTTTCTTTAAAATTTACAGAACTTTAATGTATAAGTCTGGGAGTGATCTTAGTTAAATTTTGTCTCAGAATACCCTCGATAATTACCGATAATCGAAACCGTTATTTTAAGTTATTTATTATCGGTAAAGCCATTTTTTCTATGCCATTGCTTAACAACAAAGGGCCGTGAAAATTATACTGTGGGTAAGTTGATAGCATGTTTTTTTTGTTTGTTTTTTTTGCATGATGTGGCTTGTAGGTTCAAACTCTACACATAAATTTCTTAATTTTTTTTCATTAATTGCAAAGATTTTTATAAGACTTGAAAATTTACGTTTTTTCTTCCTTTTTTTGCATGATGTGGTCTGTATGTTCAAACCCCACATGTTGATTTCTTAATGTTTTTCTTTTGTTAACTAGAAAGAAGTTTATATAAAATAATTTTATAAAAGAAATAGTAGGTTTTCTAGAGTGCAATGTGCAATAACATATATTTTGGACAAAGTTACTGCATGGAGGCATGTGAAGCTTCCTCCCGGGCAATTTCATGGATTTCGATGACAATAAAAATATAGGAGTGTGAAATATATGTTTATCATCATTCAATTCTGGACAACGTTGGGTCTCTCCCTACTAGTATATATATAAATATAATTTAGGTAAATAATAAATATGCACACACACAGACACACATATATGATTTATGATTATTATAAATGGATAAAATCCGATGATATGAAATCAAGACCTAGGTTATATATATATATACTAGCATGATGTGCCCGGCGTTGCCCGGGTATTTGGAGGTGTATGCTGAGCAAAAAAAAAAAAGGTCAATTTTATTGTTTTGGGCTCACATCAAGTTATTAAGTTAGATCCATGTCCAAGGAACCTATATCTAAAATTTCAAGTGTTTAGACCTAAAATTGTCGGAGGAGTTTGGTAGAGTTCTCAAAGGTCAAATCGTTGAACTTTAACCTCTTAACAGCCCAATTTCTGGCCGAAAACCAATCACATCGATTTTCCCAAATCTCAGTACTCTGTATATCAAATTTCGAGTCTGTAGACTGAAAATTGACAGAGTTATTGCATAGGGAAATGTACACACACAGAAACACAGACAGACAGATACACAGACACGTTAACTTTTATAGATATACTAGCATGGGTTCCCGGCGTTGCCCGAGTGTTTGGAGGTGTGTGCTTAGCAAAAAAAACAAAAACAAAAAAAAAACGTCCGTGCATATGTCTGTCAGAGTCCTTACGGCAGAGTGGGAGATAGCCAGGCATGTTAAAGTAGTTAGAGGGGGATGGAGGAGTGTAGGTTAGTCTTGCTTAGTGCTAAGATATCTGGGGTATTTGTTAGGAGAAATGCTTCAACATCAGCTAAATTAGTTCTAAGCCCAGGGATGTTAGTGAATGCAAGCCTCAAGGGAGGAGGCAAGTTGGATTTGTTTGTCCCTAGGCCTGGTTTAAGCTTATTTTTTTTATTGTACTGTCATCATGTTTTTAAAGAGTTTCAGTTAGGTGAGGGGGAACTGAACAAGAGGTTATGCAGGGTATCAGACATGCAACACAAGTAGACCATTAGCTGACCTTTTTCAACTAGGACTGTGGCCTCAGGAAAGCCCACCAGGGATGAGTGCAGGGTCCCTTTCCATGCGCGACATGGCACTACAAACATCCCGATATTATACAACTGTTGATGGACCAGCCGCTCTAAGCGCTACCAAAGAGTAACGGCTCCTCCTTCTTTGCGGTACAGGTTCGAGCCTGCCTTCCTACTACCACTTTTTTTTTTTGTTCAACATATACATCCAAACACCTGGGAAACGCTGGGCGCCCATGCTAGTATATATATATATATATATATATATATATATATATATATATATATATATATATATATATATATACTAGCATAGACACACAGACAGACACACAGACATGTTCACTTTTATAGATATACTAGCATTTCAGTTCAGCGTTGCCCGGGTGTTTGGAGGTGTGTGTTGAGCAAAAAAAAAAAAAAGTGGTAGTAGGAAGGCAGGCTCGAACCCATACCACGAAGGGGGAAAAGAATGGGAAAAAACCTGACGTCTTTGCTGTTACGACCACTGCCAAATCGGGAGTGACGTAGGTTTAAATTAAGGCTAGACAATCGAAAAAAGGGGGTGACTTTCAAAAATATCGGTGAAAAAAGCGACCCTTCCCTGTAGAAAAGTGCCCAGTTGAGGGTGAAGAAATTTATGTTTTAGCCAATTTTTCGGTATTTGTCGTCTGAAGGGTCGAACTTCAAAACGATACTGATCTTGTGAAAATCCGTCGCCTCTGTCGAAAGTTGTAGGCGGGCATGCAAACATACATACATTTATATATTGGTAGCTCAAATTTTCTACCCAAATCGATTAAAAAGCTTGCCCTGTCTCTGAATACACTTTATGTCAAATTTCAAATGTTTAGATCAGAAATTGCCTAAGTAATTTGGTAGAGACCGCAGAGGTCAATTTTTTTTTTTTGTCGGAGGAGTTTGGTAGAGTTCTCAAAGGTCAAATCGTTGGACTTTGACCCCTTAATCGCCAAATTTCTGGCCAAAAACAGATCACATCGATTTTCCCAAATCACAGTACCTTGTATATCAAATTTCGAGTCTGTAGACTAAAAATTGACAGAGTTATTGCGTAGGGAAATATACACAGACACACAGACATACACTTTCACTTTTATAGATATATAGATAGATATATGTGTCTAAGTTTCATGGTTAACTTTTCAATTCTGAAAAAAAAACAACATATAGAGACATATATTCGATTTAAGAATTTATTGTTTGACAAAAGGAATATATAGAAGGGGTTCCTAGGTAAATTATATATATATATATATATATATATATATATATATATATATATATATAGTGGGTAAAATTATAGGAGAATAAAAGGCAAATCAAATGAGGTATAGTTTGTTTAAACAGTTACATTAAATTTAGCATAAATTTGCAGTTTTTGAAAAAATTCCAAGTGCAGACTTTCTTTTTGCCGCCTGTGTGTGTGTATATATATATATATATATATATATATATATATATATATATAGTCATCCACATACATTACTGTTTCGCTGTTTCACAGCTCATCAGTGTGGCTAGACAAGCAACTGCTTCAAGCCAGGATCGAAACCCAACCACCCAAATGACAGTCAAGGCTTCTCATCATTGCGCTATATGGCTGCTGCTGTGTGGTGTAATGAATTAACTATGTTTGACATATATATATATCCTAGGTAAATTATATATATATATCCTAGGTAAATTATATATATATATATATATATATATCCTAGGTAAATTATATATATATATATATATATATATATATATATATATAATTTACCTAGGATATATATATATATATATATATATATATATATCCTAGGTAAATTATATATATATATATATATATATATATATATATATACATTTTTATACATTTATATATATATATTTCCACATGGCATCCACTTAATCTGGAGAGTCAATAGATATCCTTTGTAAGGATGTCTGTGCATGTAATTGTGAAACAAGAATTGCACAATCTCAACCACACCTCCCCTGTGTCAGCACTGCTTGATTCCAGTGGCAAGGAGTTCTTACGACTGGAAACAATGCTGAGATAAGAGAGGAGCATATACAACACTTGGTAATCCCAAATGGTCCCCCATTTTAGTACTGACTAATCTAAACGGTGCTTAACTTCAGTGATCTAACAAGAGATAGATAGATAGATAGATAGATAGATAGATAGATAGATAGATAGATAGATAGATAGAGCATGTGTGGAACAAGTACATTTATGTAATAAAAGGAGCGGCTTTCTCACTGGACTGAAAAGAAACGTCATCAATCTATTTCGGGTTAAATAATAGCAATGATAAACAAACATAATTATGAATGAATTCTTTATTTCAGAAAATACCCAATCCTTGAAACCTATCCTAAAACTAAAGTTGATTCAGAATCCGTTGACAATAATAATGGGTTCAATGCTAGAATAGCTGTAATTATCCGGCGTTGCTCAGGAACAGTGGCATGTAACGGTCTGCTAATGACCAGGAATCAACTTCTTGATTGAATACCCCTCAAACACTCAGGTATAAATCCTAGTACTGAGACATATTATGAGAAATGATGATAGCTTGAATATAATTTGAATAACTGGGGCATGGCATATCACCCCATTGGCTTTATTTTTCTCTGCATGACACTGATCAAGAGTATTTTTACTTTCATTTTGGTTCGTTTTTTAGAGTGTTTACAAAATTTTCTTATTTTTTAAATAATAGGATTTGGATAGTTAAATTTAATTATTTTTGTTTGGTCGTTAAATTTTTAACTGAACTAAATTGGTATGAAAACAATTGATTTGTTATTAAGGTGTTGTGACCTTGAAAAGCTGATAATAAGATAACGTGTGTATTTTGTAAAGTACAAAATATGATATTACATCACGACTGATATTTACTTCCTTCCAAGCGTAGGAAAATGTGACACAAGGTTGGAAAGTGGCAAGAATCAAGCCAGAACGTTTAAAAAGAGACAATTTGGTTTCTTAAAAAATATCTGAATGGCCCTATTGACATTCCTCCGGAAAAGAAATTAGTAATATATTCACTTCTCCTACAAAATGGAGAAGCCTGGGAAAGTTAACACCCCCTAGGACTACCCAAGATCAATACCTCCAATCCAACAAATAAGAGGCAACGAAAATAGTTAAGTTCCCTTTCAAATTGAATGTCGAGAACATATTTTTCTGTCAAAAGTCTTTAAGCAACAGAAGTTGCAAAAAGATTGGTGTTTACTTTCTTCACACTGAAGATAGATGTGACACAAGGCCAGAAGATTGGGAGAATTAAGCCAGCATCCTTAAAGAAGGAGCACTCTGACCTATTAAAATTTCTTGGCCAGCCTTATTGGCATTCCCCGGTTGTGATACCCCAAGCAGTAACCAATGAGCTAACTTGACCCAAAAGAGGGGAGGCAAGGCCTGGGAGGGCACACCTCCAAGGACTAACCATGATAAATACATCAACCTGGCAGATAAAAGGTAACTAAAATGGTTCAGTTTCTGTCAAACTGATTGTTTTGAACGGATCCTTGACTGGTATTTACCAATTTGGCATCTTTCTGCGACTGATATGACAGAAAAAACTGCTCGTCCTTTGTCATAGGGTCCTTATTAAACAATGTCTAGAAGAGTCTATATAGCTATGGAATAGGGTAGATCACCATCACATCGTAACATAAGGTAATGTTTTAATCTTTATAAAATTATCGGATGTAAATTGCATTCAAAACTCTTTTTAAATTCCAAATTATTTTTAACACCTGAAGAAATCTTTAGATATTAAAATAGTGAAAGTTTTGAAAGCTAAAAAGAATTTAAGCCAGCTTAAACGACTTTCTATTTAAGAGTTTAAAGGCTTTCAAACTCCTTTCAAATTTTGAAGAGTCAGGAAATAATCTTTCTTTTAATATATTAATAAATGTTCCTTATCAAACTTTAATAAAAAAATAAAATAAGTGCAAAAAGTCATTAAAAAACTTACCTTAACCCAATGGTAAATTTATAGATTAACCCTCTTTCCAAAAATTATTTTAGAATTTAGAGTGAGAGATCAGTTTCGCATATAAATTTAGCATAGAATGATCTCTCATTTCCAGACCCTTCTAGTTTTTATAGAGCAGTTAACCATTTTTTTACCACTAACCATGAATCCAACTAGCAAGGTCATAAAATCATACATAATCACCTAAAAAATAGAGTTACCCCTCCCTCTCCAAAAAATGCATATGATTTATCTCCCATAGAAAAAAAGAGTTAAATTTTGTAAAACGTTAGAATAACACACAAGGTGGGTATCATTTTTATACACGAGACTAATCTTTCACTTAAAATTTAAAAAAATATATTTTTCTCTCCGACACAATGTGCACATGTAATCGTATAGAATCTTTATTTTTTTTAGGGGTGGGGGTAGGGGAGGGAAGATTTAACGAAGAGTGTTAATCTACAATAGTTCCCCACTAACCCTCAGTCTGCGTAGCAATACGAAAAGATATTTCATTGTGTGTGTGTGTGTGTGTGTGTGTGTGTGTGTGTGTGTGTGTGTGTGTGTGTGTGTGTGTGTGTGTGTGCTGTCAGTCGTTCATTTTGGCTTAAACTTTTAGGGACCGTTAAAGCTTATTTTTACCGACAAAAAGAAGAAGAAGAAGAAGAAGAAGAAGAAGAAGAAGAAGAAGAAGAAGAAGAAGAAGGCAAAAATTAACAACAAAGATTTACGTTTCAATTTTTTTTTTGCATTTATAGTTTAATTTCATTCTTTATTGCTTTTTATTTAACGGCAGTTTTTATGAATTTAATTTTATGGCTTACCTTTTATAGATAAAAAACAAATCAACCTATTTTTGCCTACTTAAATAACAATCAAAACGCAGTAAAGAATAAATAATAAAGCAATGTCGGCAGTTGTCAAAAAAAGAACACAAAAGTCTTGTTTTCTAGGATGTGAGTGCCACTCCGTTAAAATGACCTCACCAATGACGTCATCCTACGCGTTATCGTGATATCAGCGTTTTAAAATAACCGAATTAATATATTTCTCATTCTTTTAGAAATAATAAAGAAGCATTTTTTATGTTAAATTAATACGCAAAAAATATTACATACAAGCTCTGTTGTTTTTTTTTTAATTTGGAAAATAGAAATTTTTTATTTTAATTTATATAATTTGGATATAAATCCCCTCAACCCCCCACAAAAACTTCAACAGTAATAATAATAATAATAATAATAATAATAATAATAATAATAATAATAATAATAATAATAATAATAATAATAATAATAATTTATTATATTAAAATAAATATATGTTTACAAAAGTATAAAAATAAAACTGTTGAAATCAAAATAATAAAATTTCAAACATCATAAAGAACTTATCCGATAGATAATATTCCCACAAAAAGTTTTAAAAGATTTTAAAAAGTGTTTTCAATAATTCTTAAAAAAAAAAAAATCAAAAATTTTTAATTAAAATAAGACCGTAAAATTTTTTCAATGATATTTATAATAATATTATTATAATTTTTTCAATGATATTTATAATAATAATATTAAATTTTTTTCAATGATATTTATAATAATATTATTATAATTCTTTCAATGATATTTATAATAATAATATTAAAATTTTTTCAATGATATTTATAACAATAATATTATAATTTTTTCAATGATATTTATAATAATAATATTATAATTTTTCAATGATATTTATAATAATATTATTATTATTTTTTCAATGATATTTATAATAATAATATTATAATTTTTCAATAATATTTATAATAATAATATTAACATTTTTTCAATGATATTTATAATAATAATATTAAAATTTTTTCAATGATATTTATAATAATAATATTATAATTTTTTCAATGATATTTATAATAATAATAATATTAAAATTTTTTCAATGATATTTATAATAATATTATAATTTTTTCAATGATATTTATAATAATAATATTATAATTTTTTCAATGATATTTATAATAATAATATTATAATTTTTCAATGATATTTATAATAATAATAATAATAATAATAATAATAATAATAATAATAATAATAATAATAATAATAATAATAAAGACGATCGGAAAAACACAATAAAAAAAATGTACATGTACAAGGGGAGATATCTGTGAGAGAAAAAAAGCGGAGGAACTGATTTACCTTGTCACCGTTTCCTGTAGCCCTACGCAGGAAGTTAGGAAGTACGTTAGCTGACTATAACCGTGATTGCTACTTCGTCGCAATGACCTCACCAATAACGTCATCGTACGCGTCATCATAACATCATCGTTAACGCCCCTTTTTAAAATTAACCGAAATAAACATTTTTCTCATTCTTGTATAAATAACTAGTGGGGGGGTCCCCGGCGTTGCCCGGGTGTTTGGAGGTGTGTATGTAGGAGGGGAGGGACCCTGTTTTAATATTATAAAAAACACGATATTATAAAAAATTGGAAAAAGCAAAACAAAGCAAAACCGCGAACAAATGTAAAAAAAAAAAAAAGGAAAAAAAAGGTGTAAAAGAGCAAAAAATGTTTAGGTAGGAAGACAGGCTCGAACCCGAAACACCGAGGCTAAGGTGGAAAAAAAATGCCTGGCACGTTACCTCCACGCCAAAGAGACACACAATTGAGAATGGATAAAATTAACCCTTAAAAAACACATGCAAGTGGTTGAAACTAACGTTGTTTTCTAGGTCAAACATGACGTCATTGTTGTAGTAGCAGGAGGAGGCCGAGTTTAGGGTGAAGGACCCCCCCCCCATACACACATTTTAGCTTTTATATTTATAGATGCCCCCGCCCTGGTTTAGCTAATATATGATGCGTAAAATTGAAAGGAATAAAAAACAAACTAACGTGAAAGAATACCAAAAGAAAAAAAGGAAAAAAGAAAAAAAACCCAAAAAAGTTACAGCATAAAATGCAAATATGTTTATTTAAATCTAATTTTTTTTTTTAATGGAAAAACAAAATTAAAAAAATAAAACTTACCGTGTATAATGAAAATATGTTTACTAGATTTTATTTATTTATTTTTCTTTGTTTCAATGAAAAAGAAAAAAAATGAATAAATAAAACCAGAAAACTGACCATGTTTTTTATTTTTTTTTAATGCTGGTTTGTTTTGGTTTCTTTTTTGTATTGTTTTCTTTGTTGTCGCTGTTAACCAATTTGAATGTCGTCTGATTCCAATATCGATAGCGTAGTAGTAATTGTGCTAATGAAACTCTCAGAAATGCAATGTACAGAAATAAATAATGAATAAGTAACTAATCTGAAAATAGGAAACCAACTCTCCCCCCTAGTATCACATATGAAATTAGTGCAAACATAATAGAAGTATAAAGACAGTAAATAAAATATTAAAGCGACTAATCGGTGCAAGATTTGAAGAATGCTGGCGGCTGACTGTTAAAGTTTCTTGTAAAAACTGGAATCCAATGTTGGTTCGTTTCGCTTAAGTAATCCTTCGAATCGCATCCCCCCACCCACATATAAAAAGAGAAAAAGTATAAAGGGAGGAAAAAAGGGGAAAAAAAGAAGAAGAAATTTATAAAATGGCACAAGTAACCCACAGAATAACTGGAATGTAAAGTTGCGTTTCACCCGACGGAAAAATGCGAATCCATATTTTTTAAGCAACTAAGAACTCAAACCAGTGTTCCTCATATCCGCAGCAGTGTTAAGTGGTCGCGTGTTAAGTGGTTGCATGTTAAGTGGTTGCATGTTAAGTGGTTGCGGGCGGAGTATGAATCAAATAGAGAGAAAAGATTTTACAACTTCCATTGATTCTAACCGATTGAGGCAGTGAACTCTCACCGGAAAAAATATAGAAATGTACGAATATCAAGGAACTGTAAGGGTAGTAGGCCTATAGTACACCTCATATCCTGTGCTGAAGTGTGGGGGACATTACATTTGAATGTAATGTCGTGATTTTTAATCCTATTAAGGTCAAACTCACACGGGAAAAAATGAGTTCATTTTATTTATATACAGAAGAGAAGAGAAGAGAAGAAATAAGAAAATAATTTTTTTTATGTTAAATTAATATGCAAAAAATATTATGTATTTGTTCTGTTATTTTATTTTTCTAAACACACATTAAAATTTATAAATTTATTTGGGTGGGAATTACAGCATTCACCCACACCAAGTGTCTTCGGTCAAAAAGCAGAACGCTTGAGAAATGGCCGACGTAGCTGAAAGCACTTTTTTTTTTCTTGTTAAAAATATAAATTTTTGACCAATCAGCGCTCGATTTAAAAAGCTAATTTTTGCAATCCTCTGGGAGCCACTAAAGAAATATAAAAGGCATGGAGAACTTCTCTCGTCAGAGAAAGGGATAACCGACGTCAATAGCAATGCTCGAGTGAAATTCAGTAGCTGAAATGACAGCTTTTCTCGCACGTCAAAGAACATTGCTTGACTCTCTCTTTCTCTCACCTCACCACAAACACATAGTCGGACTTTTTCTCTCACGCTCTCAAGTCTTCACCTTCTTTCTCCCGTCCTTCTTTCATACAGACTGCCACCTTTGCATACACTAAAAAGTAATTTCTTTTAACAAAAATAAACAAAAGTTTATTTCACATTATTTGGTCGTGTATTTCTTTTTATTTATTTGTTTCAGGGGATTTATGCAAGTTCCCAACAACATACACTTTTTTTTACTCATGTTCACCCCAAACAAGGCATATTGCCACTTGGACATAAGGGCTTCTATTTGGGACCTTGTCAATAGAGCATTAGGTGAGAAGATGAGCGAGATGTCTGTTCACATTACATTTAAACTTTTATATGTTAGTTAATTCAGCAGGAAGCAGAGAAGAACTTCCAATGTCTAGCAGTCCGAGGGAAGAGACTTTCCAGCATCTAGGGACCCATACAGTGACGGAGTGCGATTTTGCTGCTAGACGGATTTATGGGGGCTATGTATGTAGAGGGGATACAAATGTAATGAGTTCGTCAGAGCACATTCCATTAAAGTACATGTAGAACAGGCACAGAAATGTCACATTGCAGTGATGGGATAGAAGCCAGAGCTTGGTTGATAGTGCAGGACATATTTAATTGGAGATTGTATCTATAGTTTTGTTAAAAATTGGGAACTTTTGAATTCTTCAGTTTTAATCCAGTTTACTATAAATTGCCCGTAAAAAGAAAATATATGAAATGGCACAAAAAGTTTATCATATACCCACGTGTTAGATTTTGAAAAGAAAATACACCATAAATTACATTTTTATACCTTACTTTGTAAAATTTATAAAAGTGCACTTTGAAGATAAATACATTTCGAATTGAATTTATTTTTAAAACCTATAGTAAAAACATTTTGTTTAACAATTTTCATGCCTTGGATGAAATGCTTTTCTAACTTGTATATATATATATATATTGATGCCTCCGTTCAGTTCTGTTCAACAGGTCTGATTTGGTCTCCCATAATTAGACTTCAACATCTGGAAGGTTGGAACGAAGATCCCTGATGTTGGAGAAAGAAATTTGGTAGTAAGGGTGTCTACATTAGAAATTGGGGTCTTGGGTTTAATCTTTTGGAAGTTGTTTTCTATTCATGGTGAGGTTGGGAAGTTTTTTCGAAAAAGTCAGCAGAATTGATTAGGTGAAGATCAAAGAGAGAAAGAAAGGAAAAAGCAAAAGTGTTTTTTGTTGACAATGACAAATGAAATGCCGTAACAGTTTCCCCTAATATGGCATCGAGAGTCCCCACTACTGCCTGGTCCAGAATCCATTCACTAAATAGCATACAACAGTACTTTGCATCTGCTGATAGAACAGCTTCCTTGGGAGTTACACAATGGTTTGCGTTTCTGACTATCAGTAGACCAGTAGAAACGCTTACCTGACCAGTAGAAACGCTCACCTTCAGCGCCCATGACATGGCAACATATAGAGACAGAAAGAAAGAATAATCCACTTACTTCACATGAATAAAAGAAACTTACTTCATAAAACTATCGACCAGTAGGACAGCATTTTCTTCACTCCATTGTCAGAAACAAGAAGAAGATTAAAAGATAAAAATAGGGGAAGCAAGAGTTACTAGCATACGGAAAAATGCACAAATACTTTTTCTACTTTTCTATTAGTCTTGTTTCCAGACAAGAAAGGGAAGAAAAAGAACGAAGTATTCCACTTAATATAAAGTGATTTTGGTGAAAAGCGCTGATGAGGAGTTGAATTGGAATGCACATATATAAAAAGTAAGAAGATAATGATAATTCTGACTAGTCTCTCAAACAATCATCCCCATAACGGGCATGATGGCTATGATGAACATTCAAGAGTTTCCCTTTATAGTTTTATCATTGTTATCTTCTCAGCTACCCCTGATTCCAATCTCTCCGATTCTTTCTTCAAAGTTTTTCAGGATTGTTCCTAGTGTTCCTACTATTAATGTTGTTTCTTTATTTTTCATATCTCTTTCAGTTCTCTGGAGAATTCCGTGTATTTATTTTATTTTTTCTTGATATTTACCCTGTAATCTGCTGGGATGGTGAAATCCACAATTTGGCTGAACTTTTCCTACTTGTTAACTATTTTGACATATGGTCTCTTTGATCGGATGTGTTTACTTGTTTGTACGTCCATGTCCTATAGGATTTTGTGATTTCAATTTTCAAGTACTGCTATCGGTTTGAACTTGTACCATTTGTCTGAGTGTTCAAGATGTTTGCATTGTTCCCAAATGCAAAATTTTTAATTTTAGCGTTTCAACTTCCCCACTTGGTGGCGTCTATTCTTCAATTCTTTTTTCTAGTTTGCTGTATTCTCTTATTATGTGGTTTATCATTTCATCTCTTTGTCCACAGAGTCTGCATTATTATTATTACTGACTAGGAGTTTTTACATAGGTCATCACAGATTTCTCTATCAATAACCTGTAGTGCTCTCTGTAGTCTGAATGACAACAAATCTTCCCAGATTTCCAGTACTCCCAATCTCTTTCGACTACCTTTGCAAACGAATTTGTGTTATCTCAATAGCTGCTTACCATTGATTTCTTGCTGGCAGTAATCAATGGTCTTCACTGGAATTTAGGTAGCAATAAACCTCCCTAAGGTCTCAGTCCTCTTTGCCCTTATCTAGTGGAGGTCTGGTTAGTGCTTACCTTCCTCGGTCCTTTCATCCTTCTTGCCCTTTCACAACTACTTAGTGTGGTGCCAGTTTATGGCGACACTAATTTTTTTCTTTGGGGGGAGGGAGGGGTTAACCTACGATTATACAGTTTCAGTTTTCCTGATTTCATGTGGTGTTCATTTATGCTTTGGTTTTACTTCTATAATCATTTCTATATGACCAGTTAGCGTTTGTAGCTCATGTCTATTATTCTTTGCATTCAAAGGTTTTCCTTACTATTTTATTATTGTTATCCATTGTATCTTCTCAGTTACACCCTGATTCCAACCTATCCCATTCTGTTTTTCAAAGCGTTTTTGGATTGCTCCTAGTACTCCTACTATTATTGGTGCTATCTCGACTTCCTTCATGTTCCATATCCCTTTCAGCTCTCGGGCCAGTTTTGTGTATTTGCTTCGCATTTTCTTCATATTCACCCAATGGTCTGCTGAAACAATAAAGTCTACGATTTGACAGCACTTTTCCTTCTTGATAACTATTTTTTTTTCTTTTTTACATAGGCATCACGACTTATCAAGGCCAAGAGGCCACTCGAGGATAAGGGTTAAAGAGTGTACAGTAGAAATTGGACAATATAGTAATCGTTAGTAATGGAAATTCGGTAAATTTGTTAACAAGTGGAACGGATCATCAAGAACTTGTTTATGTTAGACTTGAAGACAACCATATTGTAGTCAGCTGGAAAGCAGGAAAACGGAAGACAATTCCACAGGCGTGCAGTTCTAAGAAAGAAGCTTTGTTCATGGAATCTATGTTTAGGTTTAGGTACAGATAAAGAGTGGGGGGGGGGAATTATTGATAGTGTTTACAGCTAGACGATTGTTTCTTGTGAAAGTTTGGCGTGGAGGGACCATAGATTGAAGCTCAGTCGAACACTTTCCATGAAAATAACGATACAGCAGAGACAAACTCGCAACATCTCTTCTGTGAGATAGAGGTTGCAGGGAAGAGAAAAGGACATCTCCTACAAGGCTACAAAGTCTATTTTGGACTCTATCTAGGCAGGGCAAGTCCTTTCTAGCAGCTCCTGCCCAGATGTGGCAACAGTATTCCATCCTTGGACGTACCTGAAGTAGAGAATTGCATCAGCAGTGAGATATCTACTGGATCGATAGAAGGATCCCACCATTTTTCCAGTGGCCTTGGCAACAGATTTGATGTACGTGTTCCATTTAAGATCAGGAGTAAAGGTCAAGCCCAGAAGTTTGTCAAAACTTGAGGCCTCCTGAAGACGAGAGCCATTCATTTCAGTTGATGCCAGATGTGGATCAGAGTGCTGATGATGTAAAGAAAGAAGCTTGGTTTTAGATGCATTAAAAGTAACCAGCCACTCCTTTCGCCACTGTATCACGTGCTCAAGATCAGAGGAGAGAGAATCAGAGAGAACTTGGTCGTTTACTGTTCTGGAGTAACTGACACCCCTATTCCTGTCTTCACATGGACTCTTCCATGCCAGCCTAATCGTTGACATGACTTTACAGACTCTCCTGTTTGATATTGTGAACCCCTAAAATAAGGCCACAACATCTGGCCACGTAGGAATGAAAAAACCTCACAAGGACCCTTTCCTTTGGACTAATAATCAAAAACGTCTATTTTCCTATTTTTCTGACTCAACTTTAAATTTTTCTACCAGCTTTGAAAAGTTCAACAAGTTTACTTCTTTTTTTTCAACAACAAGAAAAAAAAAAAAGAAAGTTATCGCCAAACCAAAACTGTGAGTAGAAAAAAATGTATATTGCTGTCCTAATCAATTTCTTGTTTTAAAACGAAATAGATTACATTCTATGCTGGAAAAAAAGTTATTGGTGAACTTGAATTTACGCTTTTGTATTTTTGAACACACGTGTTTCCTATTTTTCTGATTCAACTTTAAAAAGTTCAACAAGTTTACTTCTTTTTTTCAACAAAAAAAAAAAAAAAGTTATTGGTGAACTTGAATTTACGCTTTTGTATTTTTGAACACACGTGTGGTTAGCTGGCAAGCAACCATTTTTTTTTCTCTGTTACGGTGAATGAGAAAAATAAAAACAGAAACAGAAAAGTCATTAAACCGACTCTACATAGGACACTTGCATCTAACCCACAATTATTTATTGAAACAAGTTCTACCAACGTGCCAATGTGGATATGTACTGACCATAAAAGCATATTCGAGAATTGTAATAATACAACTCTATAAAAGGAAAATATTTCAGCAACAACAACAAAAGGAAATTAGAAAAATACTGAAAGTCTAAACTAAAAAGGTTTATGGACTTCAAAAAAAAAAAAAAAAAGAGAAAAAAAAACGGTAACTTTAAAAGATTTTTTTTTCTCTCTCTGATATTTCTTAAATACTTTTTGATGTTGGCAAAATTCTCTGACTTCAACAAATAGTACAGTTATTCACTATTTTTTTTCTTTTCCTTTCATGGAAATTAAACAAAAACTTTTTAAGTGTCTTATTACATTTTCTGCTAAGATACAACACGGAACTTTTTTTTTCTTTTCCTTCTGTCCCTCCTCATTTGTGAATATTTATTTCATATATCATCTTCATAAAATTGTTTTTTTCTTGGTGAAATTTCTCAGACCTAGAAATTCGGAGACTAGTTATTTTTTAACATGGAAGAACTTTCAAAACAAATAGCTGCTATGATACGGTTGCAGCAAACTCAGTTCTCCGAAATACAAAAGCAAAGAGAAGAAGAAAGAAAGCAAATGGAGGAGGAAAAACGACAAAGAGAAGCAGAAAGGTTCGAAGAAAGAGAAGAAAGAAAACAAACAGAAGAAGAAAGAGAAGAAGAAAGAAAACAATTTACTGCCCAAATACTTGAAATGCAAGAACAAGCAAAGAGAAAGTTGGAAATATTATCTAAGGTTATATCTAAAAAAAGACAGTAGAGAGTCAGACAAGGACGTTTTTTCCCAAACTGCAATCTGGTCAGCGTTGGAAACTTTTCAGTACCGGCCTGATGAAGAATTAACTTTTGAAGCCTATTTCCGCAGATTCGGCGACGTGTTCAGAATTGATTGTAAAACTTGGAGCGAGCAGATGAAGGTTCGTCTCTTACTACAAAAATTGGGAGCCATGGAACATAGTAAGTTCGTGGACTATATACTGCCAAAACAGACAAACGAATTGTCATTTGACGAGACTGTAAAATCCTTAATGGAGTTATACTGCCCGAAAACTAGTTTATTCCATAAGAGATGGAAATGTATAAACCTAACTCGCAAAGAAGACCAAGACTACACAACATTTGCGTCAGTCATGAACAGGCATTGTGATAATTTTAAATTATCTTCGTTAACGGCCGACAATTTCAAGGTCTTGATTTTTATTTAAGGTTTAGTCTCAACCAAGGACGCTGAAATCAGACGCAGGGCATTGAACACACTCGAAAAGGAACCGGACATTACCCTTCAAAAATTGGCTGAGGAATGCCAAAGAATTATTTCTGAGAAACAGGACTCCAGAAATATAGAAGAGGCAAATGTATCATACATCAAGAAAGTGCAAAATAAAAAACCGTTCTTCCCAAAAAGTCAAGTGAAAACCAAACGCAATACTCAGGAAACATACCAAAATAAGCCTGATTTACCACGTTACCCATGCCGAGGATGTAGAGAACTCCACTGACAGAAAGATTGTCCTTACCGGTCCCGTAAATGCGATCTTGCAGATGCAATGGCCACGAAGCCTCGCATTGCAGAGTAAAAGAACCTCGCAAGAGTTACGTCAAAATGATGAGAATTCTAGGGAAAGATGAAAATGTACGGAAGTACGTAATAGTCAAAATCGGGTACAAAAACGTAAAGCTTCAACTTGACAGTGGCTCAGATTTGTCCATAATAAACTATAATACTTGGTGTAAAATTGGCAAACCAAAAATGAGACAAACCAACAGAGTGGCTCACTCGGTAACGGGAGAACGCATTAGGTTTGAAGGCGAAGTCACTACAAATGTAACATTGAAGGGCAAAACTTTAACACTAAAAATGTTTGTCTTAAAGAAATCAAATAATCTATTCGGGACAGACTGGATTCAACAATTTGAACTCTGGGACTCACCCATGAGCGATTTTTGTCAGAAAATAGACAGCTCTACAGCCGAAGCAAAAAAACTTAAGGAAGACTTGATGGAGTCATTTCCTAATGTTTTTTCGGGCAAATTAGGCTGCTGCACAAAAATGAAGGCGAAGTTCGAATTAAAAGATAACATCACCCCGGTTTTTAAAAAGAAACACAGCATACCATTTGCCTCCATACAAAAAATTGACGAGGAGCTAGATAGACTCGTCAAGGCAGGAATACTGACCCAAGTCGACTACAGTGAGTGGGCTGCCCCCACTGTATATGTAAAGAAAAAATCAATGGATATTAGAGTCTGTGCAGACTTCTCGACAGGGTTGAATGCAACACTAAGGGATCACCACTACCCGCTACCTAGCCCCGAGGAGGTATTTACGAAACTCAATGGAGGAAAAATTTTCTCAAAACTAGATTTAAGCGAAGCATACCTACAAATTCCCGTGGAAGAAGAAAGCTCCAGACTCTTGTGTATTACCACCCACAGGGGACTGTTCAAGTTTAATAGGTTAGCTTTCGGGATCAAGGTCGCCCCGGCTATCTTTCACCAAATAATCAACACTATGTTGAGTGGCTTTGATTTTTCTATAGGATACCTAGATGACATTCTAGTAAAAAGTGAATCTATAGAAGAACATAAAAGGCATGTTTTTCGGGTATTTGAAAAAATAAGTGAGTATGGCTTCACACTGAAAGACACCAAATGCGAATTTTTCCTCAACTAAATTAAATACCTTGGTCAGATAATAGACAAGAACGGTAGACGGCCCGATCCTGAAAGGTCCACAGCGATAAGAAATATGCCTGAGCCACATGACTTAACAACTTTGCAAAGTTTCTTAGGCTTAGCAAACTATTATCAAGCTTTTATTCCAAACCTGCATACTTTACGTGCACCCCTAAACGAGCTACTTAGGAAGGACAAAGTTTGGGATTGGACCACAGAATGCCAGACTGCATTCGAAAAGCTAAAAAACGTGCTCACATCAGAACTGTTCCTGACCCATTATAATCCGAAACTGGACATAATCGTCGCTAGTGACGCTAGCGCATATGGAATCGGCGCATGCATCCTACATAAAATGCCTGATGGTTCAACGAAACCGATAGCACATGCGTCTAGAACCCTACTACCGGCGGAAAAGAATTATTCCCAAATAGAGAAAAAATCTCTAAGTATTATTTTCGCTGTGACTAAATTCAATAGATTTTTACATGGAAGACATTTTAAGCTTCAAACGGAACATAAGCCGCTCATCGCTATCTTTGGTTCAAGAAAAGGATTGCCTACACATACGGCAAACAGACTGCAAAGATGGGGAACAATCCTACTCAATTACGACTTCGAAATGGAGTTTCTACCATCAAAGAAGTTAGGACATGCTGACGGCCTATCCCGGTTAATACCAAAAACTGGAGAACCGCTTGAGGATTCTGTTATCGCATCACTTCAATCAGAGAAGGACTACAGTTTGATTCTATGTAACACAGTGAAAGAACTTCCGGTTACCCTAGACGACATAAGAAAAGAAGCCGAGAGTGACGATTTTATAAAAGAAACCAAAGCAAAACTGGAATCGGATGAACAAGTAGCAGAAGCTTTCTCAGTGTGGGACCAGGTTCTACTATACAGAGATAGAGTAGTTATTCCAGCGACCCTACATAAAAAAATCCTCAAGGATTTTCACACAGGACACCCTGGCGCCACCAGAATGAAGAGCCTCATGCGTTCATACGTGTACTGGAAAAGCATGGACAAGGACATTGAAGAAAAAGTGAAATCATGCAGAGGATGTGCTCTAGCTGCGAAAGCACCACCTATTCAATTCAGTCCATGGCTCAAAGCCGACTATCCATGGTCATGAATACATGTGGACTATGCAGGACCACTTGATGGACACTACTACCTTATAATAGTAGACAGTTTTTCCAAGTGGCCCGAAGTCTTTAGATGTAAGAGCCCAACTACGGGCTTCACCATAAAAACTCTTCATGAGTTATTTGCACGATTCGGAGTGGTCGACTGTTTAGTGTCAGATAACGGCACTCAGTTTACGTCCGGGGACTTTAAAGAGTTCATTAGAGACTTCCAAGTGGACCACATTACAACTCCGACATACCACCCCAGGTCAAACGGCCAGGCGGAAAGATTTGTGGACACACTGAAGAGAGCTTTGAAGAAGGCTAAGGACACACCATCCGAAAAAGCCCTACAACAATTTCTTCAGGTGTACCGCATAAAGCCCAACGAAAACACACCATCGCAGATGTCTCCAGCGCAAGTAATGTTTGCAAGGAAAATACGGCCAGTTTTTGATAAGTTATTACCAAAGCAGGTAAAACACACCAAGCTGACGATACCCAAGAAGAACTACATGCCGGGAGAAAAGATATTTTTCCAAATGCATAAAGATAATAGTACCTTCTGGGAGCGGGGAACGATCATTAACAGGATCGGTCGTATTGTCTATATTGTGGAAGGACCACAGTCCACACATAAGAAACACTTAAACCAAATGCGCAAACGCACTTCAGACGAGCCAAGTGAAATTCCATCTGAAGAAGAGACGATGGACCTCCTATATGACGCATTTGATCTGGAACCTCCTCAAACCAGTACGGAAATATGTCGTTCCACTCGAAAAAGGAAGCTGACGGACCCCTTGGAAGTCAACCCTAAGAGAAAAAATTATATTTCTGGGAAATAAATCTTCGGAGGGAGGTGTTCTGGGGTAACTGACACCCCTATTCCTGTCTTCACATGGACTCTCCCATCGCTGTGAAAGGCAGCCATTTTGGACTCTCTAATCAGAGATTCGATGCCAGCCTAATCGTTGACATGACTTTACAGACTCTCCTGTTTGATACTGTGAACCCCTAAAATAAGGCCACAACATTTACTGTCTTAGAATGTACTACCATAGATAGTTGTGTCATCAGCATAAATGGCTACGAATGATGTAAGGGTGTGATTTGGAAGATCATTAATGTAGATCAGGAAGAGAGTTGGGCCCAGGGTGGACCCTTGAGGGACTCTGACATTAATACCGTGAGCTTCTGATTTCTACCCATTTATGAACCTATCAGAGAGAAATGATTTAATAATTGAGAAGGCATTTCCAGCTATACTGTAGCTGGATATCTTGTGAAGTAAACCTTTATGTCATACCCTATTAAAAGCCTTTGATATGTCAAGAGCAATTGCTCTAGAAAGAAAGCCTTTGTCCAGAAATTCGCTAATCCTATGAGATAGAACCATAAGTGCATCTTCTGTAGATCTAGCAGAACGGAAACCATATTGCGTGTCACTAAGAAGGTTATTTTTGCTGAGATGCTTGATTACTTCTGTATTTAACACAGATTCAAGTAAATTACTCATGACGCACAGGAGACTTATTGGCATGTACTGAGAGGGGAATGAGCGATCACCTGAATTCTTAAATACAGGGCATACTGATGAGATTTTCCAGGGTGATGGGAAGCAATTCTCCTTAAAACTTAACTATTATAACATATGGTCTCCTTGATCTATGCGTTTATCTATTTGTATGTACATATCCTATAAAATTTTATGATTTTCGTTTTCATTATTATTATTATTATTATTATTATTATTATTATTATTATTATTATTATTGCTCACAAGGAGCTTTCACATAGATCATGAAAGATCTTTTCTTGAAAACAACTTGTGGCGTTCCCTGGGAGCTGAGTGACAACAAGTCTTCTCAGATTTCCAGTACTCTCCATCTCTTCCAATAACATTTGCAAATAAATTTGCATTATCGCAATGGCCGCTTACCATTGATTTCTCACTGGCACCAGCCATTGGTCTCCACTTGTATTGGAGTGGCAATAAGCCTCCCTAA
Organism: Euprymna scolopes; assembly: GCF_053919585.1. Classification (NCBI taxonomy): domain Eukaryota; kingdom Metazoa; phylum Mollusca; class Cephalopoda; order Sepiida; family Sepiolidae; genus Euprymna; species Euprymna scolopes. The sequence continues at coordinate 84,087,872 of NC_136511.1, read as the reverse complement.
GTTCCCAGTTCTCTTCACATTTGCCCAGTGGAGGCCTGGTCAGTGCTCTTTCCTTGGTCTTTCCATCCTCCTTGACCCTTCTCGACTATTTGACATCACTCTTTGTGGGGAGGGGTCGATGATGAGGCAATGAGGGGATGGGATAGTGGACTTATAGATATGCAGCTTCAATGTTCTTGTTTCAATGTAACGCTTCATCTTTTGCCTCAGCAGCAGTTTGTCTGACCCGCGCATATGGCTCATGTGTATTAGTTTCCGCATTCCTTAATATTTCAGCTGTTTTCATTATTGTTATTCGTTGTATCTTTCCAGCCATTCCTCTGATTCCAATTTCTCTCATTCTTTTTTCAAAGTTTTTTTGGGATTGTTCCTAGTGCTCCTACTATTATAAGTATTATTTGAATTTTCTTCATCTTCCATATCCCTTTCAGCTGTCTCTCTAGCTCTGTGTACTTGCTCCATTTCTCCTTTTCTTTGATATCCACCCTGTGGTCGGCTGGAACAGCAAAGCCTACGATTTGGAAAGACTTTTATTTCTTGTTAATTATTATGACATCCGGTATTTCTGCTTGGATAGGTTTATCAGTTTTTATGTCCATGTCCCATAGGATTTTGTAATTTTTGTTTTCAAGTACTGTTACCAGCTTATGCTTGTACCATTTGTCTGTGTGTTCGAGATACAGATGCTTGCATAATTTCCAGAGTACTGCCCTTCCCACTTGGTTGTTTCTGTTTTTGTTTTCCTTTTGGACTATTTTGCTGCATTCACTTGCTATATTTTGTCGCTTTGTCCACATAGTCTGCATTTGCTGTTTTCTTGTGTTTTGTCGATCTTTGCTCTGATGTGATTGGTTCTTATCGAGTTATCTTCTACTGCAGTTATTAGAGATTCAGTTTCTTGGCTTACGTGTACTTTTCGCATCCATGTCCAAGTGTTTTCGTTATTTTCATCTTTTGTTATTCTTATGAATCTTCTGTGAAGTTGTTTCTCTTCCCATTTTACTTTTCTTATCTTCTGTCTCTGTTTTGTTGATTTTTTTTCGTGTCTCTTGCTGTCATAATTATCCTTTCAGTGTTTTGCATTATGTATTTTTCTAGTTATTTTTGTTGTGTTATTCACACAGTCTTTTATACAAACCAGTTCTCTCCCGCCACTTTTCCTTTTCATATAGAGCCCGTCATCATTGTCCTTTAGGTGTAGTGCATTATGCATGGTCATGAGTTTCTTGGTCTTCTGGTCAAGCAGTCTCAGTTCTTCTTTAGTCCACCCTATAAACTGACCAGAGTATCTTACTAGTGATACTGCCTTTATTAGGTTTCTGCTATATAATTTAGTTTCCAAGAGTTTTCTTGTTCTTCTAACGTATTCCTTTCCTATTCGCTCTTTCATTTCTGTTGCTTTGATGGTGTATGCTTCCAGAACTCCCAAGTATTTATAGGCATCTTGTTCCCCTAGTACCCTCATCTCCATTTAGTTGAGTAGTTCCATGCCTTCTGTCATCTCCAGTTTTCCTTTTTTTTATAACAACTAGTAGTGCGCACTTTTTCATACCAAACCCCATTTGTATATTCTGACTGAAGATCCTGTTAGTGTTTATTAATGTCTCTAGTTCATTTTTGGTCCTTGCAAAAAGTTTCAGATCAGATTATTATTATTATTATTATTATTATTATTATTATTATTATTATTATTATTATTATTTATCAATCCGATTGTAAAAAGAGAGTCTGTATTCAGTATATATTATAGTTAATCCGTCCTCCTCTGCCCTCTCAAACAAATATTTCAAAGAGAAAGTAGCATCACCTTATAGAGATGAGATAACGAGATAGAATTTCATTCTATATCAATAAACAACTTTATTTGTTATTTTCGTTAGTAGCATTGGTAGATAAGAGAAACGGGTTAGTAGGTTGAAATGTTCTTGTGTAAAGATAGAATTAATATATTGCCGGTTTGTTGAGGAGAGAACAGCTCAGTCAACACATGTTTGTAGCTAGTAGCCGTCGGTACAAAGGAAGCCGGTTAAAAGAGAAAGAAAGGGCTAAGACTTCAGTGTGTTTACGTATGCATCTGATAGTAGAGACAGGGCAAAGGGTTAGTGTCTCGTGGTAAAAAAGTAGGTGTGTGTGTGTGTGTGTGTGTCGGTGTATGTTTTTTTAGCATGAAAAATGTTTGTTAGGGCCTTGTATGTTGAAATAAATGTGAGTTTGAAGAGAGCCATTGTTAGTTTGTAGTACTCACGTTCTGCCTGGGACCGAAGCCCCAGGCGAAGTCTGCTCTCAGGCAGGGTCAGGATCAAAGAGGATTAAGAGTTTCAGATTTCGCCTTTTATATACTCTATCGCGTGATTGAGAGCTAGCTTGTGATTGGACAAGCCAGGGGAAAATGGATTTCAAATCTCAAATCGTGAGAATTAGCTTCTGCCTGTTTTTAGCGAGTGTCGGCTGCTACAACCTTTGACTCTCTACTATTTTCTACTAAAACCACCACCAGAAGCACTGCTAATTTTTTAAATCTATTTTATTTTATTATATTAATAAACATTTTATTATATTAATAAAATAATGTTATTTTATTAATAAAATAATTTTATTATAATTATAAAATAAAGTTTGTTTTTTTTTTGTACAAGTACAGTCATCATCGAAAAATAACAAAACACTTCCTTTAAAAACCTGTTTGGCTAAATAATAAGTCAAACTTCTTAAACGCGTTTCTAGATATTCTGCATTCAGATCATCCTCATTCATTATTCGTACATTCTCAAGCAAACATTTCAAAGAGACGATGGCATCACCTTTCAGCTATTATAATTTTCTACTAAAACCGCCACTAGAAACACCTTGTGATAAATTTCTTGTGTTTAAAAAGTACATAAACACCGGTTACTCCAGCATAATTACCGAACACATAAAAAATATCAATGCATGTCAAACACGAAAAACAACAATCTTTAAATTACTCTACGGTTTTCTGCATTATTTAAGTTTTACACTATGTTGGTATTTTGCTTAACTTCTTTAGATCTCTGATTTGTTACTCTGATATTTATCAATTTAAAAAATAACACAATTTAATCTTGAAAATTTACTACACAGTTAAACTTTAAACCGTAGCACGAACTGAAAGGATATCGGAATGACCGTCATATATTATCAAACACCCCTTCTTTCATTTTGTTTTTTTCGTCGCTTTTCACAACACCCAATATTTTGGTTACTGGCGACACCAAACATTTTCACTTTATTTATTATTTATCCGCCCCAACTTTTCTTTTTTTTTTTTTTTTAAATTTTATTAGGTGGTAAGCACCTATCAAGGCCCAATGACCACTCGAGGATAAGGATTAATAAGTGTCAGGTAGCCAGTGAAACAACACCTGCAGATCGCTAATGGTGGATCCATTCATCCATAGCCTTGAGCCCCTGGGGGAGGGGCATAGGCCATTCACAACTTTTGTAGATGCTTTTGTAGCGAGGAGTTCGTTTTTCCGGGGTGAGAGTGCTGGTCCCACGCCCAACCTTCTCAGAAGGTACATACAACGCCTAGCTTTCCCAAATGGTCACCCATCTGGTACTGGCCAGGCTCAACGTTGCTTAACTTCGGTGGTCTGGCGAGAACCGGCGTGTCAACGTGATTGTGTCGTACTGGAATTTGGGTGGGGTCTGCTTATTTAAGGACTTATTTATATTAAACTTAAAAACATCCATGTTATTGTTAGCTGGGAAACAGCCCCACAGTACTGTGTTTCACAAACGGATACTTCTAGGAAAGAGACTTTGCACATGGAATTTTTGTTTTGTCTAAGGAATTGATAGAGAGCAAGGGAAAATATTGACAGCTGTTGTAGCTAGATGAGTTGTGAATGTTTTGCTGTGGGGAACATAGATTGAAGTTTAGTCGATCCCCTACCATGAAAATGACAGAGCAAAGATAGACTAGCAACGTCTCTTCTGTGAGAAAGAGAGAGTAGAGAGGCGAAAAGGTTCTCGTTCACTTAAGCAGTTTGTCTAAGGTTAACATTGAGCTTTGCCTCGGTCTAGACTGATTTCTACCTAGGACTAATTTGGTAACCGACATTAATTGATTAAAACAATACAAGAGTTGCAGACGAATTTGAATCTTTGTTAAAGAAAACTACAACGACGTTTTTTTGTAAATATACCAAAGTTTTTTTTAACACTATAACGTGATAAAAACTTTTCTTTTGGAGGTAGATAACCGACGTTAATAGATCCAAACTAAAAATACGATGATTTCAGATAAATTTGAATTTTTATTTTAGAAAACTCACATGATGTTTCTGAATTTTTGAAATTAGGAATGATTATTCCTATTGTTTGGATCATTCGGACTAGTGTTCTCATTGTGAGTGCTATTTTTTACAATATTTTGATCGATGTAACCTCCGACCCTTTTCAGGTGTTTTATGTCAAACGCGGGAATCTTTTTGTCAAAATCGAGAATCTGTTTGTCATTTCGAAACAAAACCGTTTATTTAATTTACAGGGGCAGCATGATCTCGTTCCGTCAACCATGACTGGGTAAAAGACAATTGCAAATTAATTAGAACTTTTACCCAATTATGACTGGCTGAACGAGCTCATGATATTCCGTGGATTAAATAAAGGGCTTTGCTCGAAATTCTATGCAGATTTTCGAGTTCGACAAAAAAAAGTCTCTGAGTTTTACAAAAAAAAAAACCCTCTGAGATTGACAGAAAAATTCTCGATCAACAAGATACACTTGAAGAAAGTTGGAGGTTATATCGACCGAAACGTTGTGAGAATATTACTCAAGATCACAACAGTAGTCCAAAGAATACAAATTGTACAAAAGTTAGATGACTATCATTTTTAGATTACAAAGTGTATAAAATAACGTAATAATATCTGCCACTCTTCTTTTGGCGGGAGACCAGCTTTAACTGCTTAAAAGTAGCAATACGATAGTGCACAAAATGTTGAATTTCTATTAAAGAAAACTTCGACTTTTTTAATATAACAAAGTTCATAACATATTCATAACATATTCATAACATTTTAAGTTAAAAGAAAGCTGCGACGACTGTTTGTTTATGTAAAATGATTTTGGTTTAGTTTTCTTTAAATTTTACCTTTAAATGCTATAGACTTTAACATTTTTCTTGTCCCTCGCGCATTTTAGTTTTTGGAGACATTTTTCACTCGGAATAGTGAAAGAAAAAATGACTGTTTAAAACTATGAATTTTAATGATTATTTCCATTTATTACGAAAGTTTAAATCTTGTACAAAAAAAGTTCGTTTTTTTAAGTCATGCATATATCATATAATAACAACGTTCATTCATTTCAAAATTGTTTTTCTTTAGAAAGATTGTTCCTTAAAAAATTAATTTGAAAAAAAAAAGTCATTCATTTCCACATAATAACCATTTTCATTCATTTACAAAAAAATATAAAAAATGCGTTTTGTAACTTATTTTATAAAACTTGTAGAGGACTAGGATATATAAATCCTAATCCCGTTACAAAAGAAAAATAATGAAACGAATGGAATGAAGGAAACAAAGACTCAATTGCTGGAATAGATAAACGTGTCGTTTATTTACTGTTGAAAGAATGAATGTTTTAGATATAACACATGTTCATGTCCGCGTGGGTGTAACCATCGTTTGTTGCGGGATTGGTAGTATAGAAGGAAAAAGGAAATGTGTGTTCATCTCACGCTCGGGTCACTATCGTTTGTTCGCGCGTAGGAAGAGAAGTGAGTGATGTAGTGGAAAATGGGAATGATAGTCCAGCGTGTAGACAAAGAAAAAGATAGAGGGTTGACATCAGTTAAACTGTGCGCTATGTTAGCAGTCAGCTACGTGGTGGTGTTCTCTGGCACAAGTAGTAGATAGAGAGAGAAAGAGTGAGAATGTCAATCAAGTTCATGGAGAGAGAAAGCGTATAAAGTGTACGTACTGTTTGTTAGCCTTTTGTCGCACATAGTAGCAAGTGGCGTGAGGCACACGCGTGTGTGCGCCTGCCGAAACGACACGTTGTCGGTCCGTAGACCGCCCAGCTAGGAAGCTGGTCTGAAAAGGGCTGGAAAAAGCTTGCCTCTTGCTTTCATAGTTGTTTCCAGTGGTCTTTTGCACATGTGTGGATTTCCTTTGAAAGGGGAAGTGACGTTGTCCTTGTGTGCGTATGTGTGCGCGTGTGTGAGTACATGTGTGTCCGTTAGCGTGTGTGTGTATACACGTGAATGTGAGTGTATATACGTGAATATATGTACGTGTGTGGACGTGGGCGCGTATGTTTGTGTGCGCGTATGTATATGACAAGTAATATAGCTTGAGATGTGAACGCATGTTTTTGTGTGAGACTAGAAAAGGCTTGCGCAAACTCAACCTAAAAAAATAGTTTAATTCAAATATTCGATAATTTATGTCGTTATTGCATTAATTTAGTGTGTTTGTTTTGTGTTTACTAAAAAGTTACGCGAAGCTTTAATATTTTCGGATAAATTCTTTGAAAATGTTAAGAACTTTCTTGGATTGCCTCCTCCTGTTTCGAGTGGAAAATGAAAAAAAACAAACAAAAAAGAACAAAGCAAAAAATAAACAAACATTATCCTTAAAAACTAAAATGCACAAGTTCCTTAATATGTTATAAACTTTTTACATTAAAAAAAGTCGCAGTCTTCTTTAACAAAAGAAATTCACATTCCTTTGCAATTACCGTCACATTTTCAACATTATTCGATCTCGCTACTCGCAGATTGAGCATGGAATTTCTTTATTTAATTTATTTTTCCGGGTAATACCGGTACACGGGTCAGCTATTTTTATTATAAAAGTAAATCAAATATATGCACATATATTAAACACACACACACACACACACACACACACACACACACACACACACACACACACACACACACACACACACACACACACACACACACACACACGAAAAACAATTATTTAAAATTATATATATATATATATATATATAAAAGATATATATATATATATATATATATATATATATAAGAGAAAGAAAATTAAAACTGTAAGTTGAACTTTACGATCAAAATTTTTTAAATATAAATATTACATTTTCTATATATAAATACTGTTATATATATTTTTTTGAAGTTTACCATTGCATATATCAGGTAAACACTACATCCTTTTGTTTTCATTAATATATATATATATATATATATATATATATATATATATATATATATATATATATATATATATATATATAAAGAGACAGAGAAAGAGAAATGGGGAGAGAACAAAAGCAAACGAGAGAAAAAGACAGGAAGATAGATAGATAGATAGATAGATAGATAGATAGACAGATAGAGGGCGTTCACATGTAGCATGACACACTTATAAAGCTTCGACGCCATTGAAAATGTCTTTGCCGAACAAAGTTAAAATTAATAATTGTGAATCTGAACACAACAAGCGATTTGCTTCATTTGCGATCACATACAATAAATATATTACTCACAAATCCTGATTGATTAGTTTAGCTATAAATAGACGTATAAACAAAGTCTGTCACCGTTAAGTATACTAAATGACCGATATTTGGAAATAGACAGGTGTGTGAGAGCCGAGAAAATGATTTTGTCTCAACAAGACGAATCATGACAAAACGACTTCTCATCATTTACATTGAGTGAATGGTCTCTTAAAATTATTCGTATTGCGTTTTTTGTTGTTTTTTTTTTGTTTGTTTTTTTTGACTGTCCAGATCAAGAATAATTGCTTTTTTTTTCACTGGTATACCTTACTTACTTATACACATATTGCTTGAAATAAGTTTCGTCACGTATTACAACATTGGACGAGTCTTTCAGTTCTTAGTAGCAGCATGCAAGTCTCACCTATTATCTCATCGGCTCAACTCTTTGATGGCCGTCCTCTTGAACGTTTTTTAATGAAATCTTGAATGAAAAGATTGCTTTACGTACATGGAGTCTGGTAGCTGAGAAATACGTTCAAACAACGATAATCTCTTTATTCAAATAATGCCGTTCCTATTTACTTGGTTCTCCACAAGGGCAAACTTAGACACAAGGTCGGCTATTAATGCAAGAAAAGTCCAGCTTCCTCCAAAAGGAACACTCTGGATTGGAATAAAGAATAATAATTGCTACAATCTAGAACATCTCTCGTTCACTGACTATGGACGGAAAAGAATAAATGAAGCATTAGAACAGACACTACATTTTCTCCCTAACCAAAAGTTGTTGATGGGCCTTATTGTTAGTTTAGTTCTTAAACATTTCATTTCAAAGATATCGACATTCATATCATGTGCCACTAGTATAATCCATGCTTCACTTGCATATCAAATAATAGGAACTTTCGCTAAATTGTAAATTCAGCGACGTTATTCCATATGTTTTTTTTTCAGACTATTGATGTACCAGACAGAATCAAATATTGATTTGTTATATGCAATGCTATTTAGGTATAAAGTAGAGAATGTTTTCTTAATATTTGTATAATAGTAGTCATTCACAGACAGACTATTTCGCTGTATCACTAGTTAGACTAGCAACCATTACGAACCAGTGTTTAAACCACCAACCATCAAGTTGATAGCCGGCAGTTGTATCCTCTGGCCCATAGGATCGGTGCTCGCAAAAAACCTCATCAAGTGTCTATTTGTTTAAACATTTGATCGCCGCTATTTACAGTGCTTGATTTTTTTTGTTTATTTACAAACAGCTTTTGCGTTACGCCAAGCAAGCAGCAGGCAGCAGGTGAAATCACTTACGAGAGTGCTCTATCCAAGGATCGGGGACTTAAAAGAATAGTCATTCAGACTCTTTGGGTGTATTACAACTATTCAATGCGGCTAGACTAGCATCAATTCCGAACTAGAGTTCGAACCTACAACGATCAAGTTGATAGTCGACAAAGACAAGATGGCAGTACATTGGAAATGGGCCGATGGGAGTTATTTTGGTTCTATCCGAAAGTTACCTATTACATCGTTTTGCATTTTTTTCTGTAAGAACATTTTTTTTCTGCTGAATCCATGGAGGATATATATATATATATATTAGTTCTTCCTGGTGAACGAAAATGATTTGTAAAATGTAGTGATGTTTTTATTTTGGAAAAGAATGATTGGTAAGATGCATATAATCATGAAATCTGAAATGTAGCAAAATTATTATTTATTTATATATGCTCTGTTGTTATATCTTAACAAACATCGAGCTTCTAATTTAAAAAGAATTTGTGTACATAAGGAATAGAAAATATTCACTGAAGCTCACATTAGCACAAAACTATATCATATATTTCAATCTAAAAAATAAATACAAGGTGTAACGATAAAAGTGTCGCCCTAAAGAAAACAACAACTACAGCTTTATTTCAAAACTTTTATTGGAAAAATCAATTCAGGTAACTTGATTATTTAGTAGAGCTGACATCTATTCAATGTAGCCGTCTTCAGTCTGAATTACCGGCTCGATATGGGCCCGGAACTGGAAGCATTCCTTTCCCAGAAGGGGTGGCGGGAACTCCGCGAATATTTAGCGGATAGCGGCGATCAGGCTAGCTTTGGTGTTGTGGGAAGTGATGTTAGTGATGTTCTCGACGTATGACCAAACAAAGTAGTCCAGCGGGTTCAGGTCGGGGGAGAAGGGGGACAATGAGAGAAGGGTACAAAGTCGTAGCACTCCCGCTGAAGCCAAATATAGGTCTCTTAAGACCTGTAGGCTAGCGCTGAGTTCTATTGCCACACTCAGGGTCAGCTAGCAGCCACCTGATTGCACTAAGGGATCACCACACTCTTCAGTACATCCAGGTACGCTTTGGAATTAACTTTCAGGCCGACTTCGAAGATGTGAGGTGGTATGATGTAGCCCTCACTTGAAACCACATCAAAGACCATAACCGTGGCCGGAAACTTTGTTTTAAACACCCTGTGTACGTCTCTGTTATTCGTGGCAATCAAGCAATGTATGTTCAGGGTGCTGGCAATAGTCTTTTTGTCATAACTTAAATCGGTAGAGAGCATGAGTTCTACAGCGGTGCATCTTCGATCTCGCCCGTTGAACATTACTTTCAGACATGAAAGAAGGCTCTTATTGCTCTTGGGATTTGTACACAACTGGCCAACTAGTAAATGATCTGAAAAAACAACCCCCCCCCCAAAAAAAAATAAGAAAAAAAACACAAAAATTCCCCCAAAACCGGTTTCATCAAACGGAAATTCAATCATGTCGTCTTGTCTATGACAACAATTTTATCGCTTCACCGTGTAAATAAATAAAATGTTTGCATCTTAAAGTGTTTTCCAAGAGTTCGTCCGTTTATTCAAAATTATATATATATATTTATTCAAAATTATATATATATATATATATATATATATATATATATATATATATATATATATATATATATATAGTAATTTATAAAATATATATGGCGATTAAGCTACACTGAATATTCGGCGTTTCATCCACTTTAGGATTCGTCAGGCTTATGCGCGAATTCTGTGGTTGTTTCTCGTTTTTATATGGTCCTCTTCTGTTGAGGATTTTAGTTAGCCAATCAGCTTTCTAGTATCCACCGCGCCCCTTCCTATCAGCCAATGGGCATGCATTTTATCGAACAAAGGATCTGTTTTAGAACTAGGTTAGTGGTTTAAGGCAGACCTTTTCCTTTTTTATATATATAAATATACATATGTGTACATACATATATGCACATATATATACATATATATATACATATATGTGTGATCGTTTATGTATATTCATGTTTATTTAATTAATTTATTTGTTTATTTTCTATTGTTTTTGTTAGTTTTAAAGCTATTTTGTATCGCTATCCTAGAGTAAGTTTTATTTTGTGAACACAGTTATTTGCTATTTCTCTCCTACAGTTTAATAGATTTTGGGGTTCTTTAAAGTACAGGATAGCAAATTTTTCATGAAGGCATAATTTACATGGGTCGTCTAAATGCCTACACGTGGTAGCTTGTCTTATTATTTTCCATTCGACTACCGGCGAATGTCCGCTTTCTTTGAGTTCCCAGTATTTATTTGCTAGTGTTGTTTTTATACGGTATTTTTTTTATTGTTGAATGTACTTTTGTGGTCATAGTATCGGATTTTGAAATTTAAGGAAGTCATGCCTACGTAATATTTCTTGTTATTCGGGGTTTCTTTCGCAAATATTGTTGCCTGATAAACTACGCTTTTTGTTAGACATTTATTTTGAACTGGGCAAAGTGTGCGGTGTCTACAGTTGCATTTATATTGTTCGTTAGTAATATTTTTATTTATGGTATGGTTGTTCTTGTCCGGGGTTGGTTTGTTATTATTATTATTATTATTATTATTATTATTATTGTTATTATTATTATTATTATTATTATTATTGTTATTGTTATTATTATTATTATTATTATTATTATTATAATTATTATTATTGTTATTGTTATTATTATTATTATTATTATTATTATTATTATTGTTATTGTTATTATTATTATTATTATTATTATTATTATTATAATTATTATTATTGTTATTGTTATTATTATTATTATTATTATTATTATTGTTATTGTTATTATTATTATTATAATTATTTCTGCTAAATAAGTATAAAAATATTAATAACGAACAAGATAAATGCATGTGTACCTCACCATTTTATTTTAATTTTTCTTATTAATAGTTCAATTTACGATAAAAGAAGATGTACTATTTAAAATCCTCACAAATCATTTCTTTGTTTGCATATTTTAAAACTAAACATTAATAAGAAGTGACTTTTCCAGGGCATTCATCGTCAAACCCATATATCAGCTGACATGATATTTAGGCACCTCCAAAATTCACCACAGAATTATCCTCCCATATGTAAAACGATATAACTTTATTATAAATTAATATTATCAATATAACTTTTGTACCATTTAAAAGAAGGGCAAAATAAACCAGTAACATTTAAAAAAAAAAAATTTTCATCGTACGAAAATAATGAAATTGCGAGATGAAAATGGTGTTTACATAATTGACGCTTTAAAATAACGTTCCCATGTAGTAAGCATTTCGAACGTGAAGACATACCCGTGTTTAATAAATGTAGCAAAAATCAACAATGGTCAGATTTTCGTGAAATTTCCGACACTTATCCATTTTAGAATGAAATTACATATAAAATGCAGTTTCCGTAAAATATACGAGGGATTTTTTTTAGTGCGTATCCCCCTCCCCATATTTATTTTTTCGAAATTTGAACAAAATATATTTAAATCTATCGACATTTCTATTTATTATGAAACATAAGAGTTCAAATAAGTAAAACATATTTATTTTTTAGAAATTGAAATACACATACTGAACAAAAAATTACCTTGACGTTGCAATTAAAAAAATGATATAAATTTAATATTATTATGTTTTTTTTTAATAGCGTTTTTCGAATTAATATATACTTTAATCAGTTGAATGGCCAAGAAAAAGAAACTTTCTAAAAATTAATTAATTTTTAAAAGATTAAAACGATTAAAATTCCAATATTTCAAAATGTTTCGTTACAAAATAGATTTTTAATTAATAGTGTTTGAATTTTTTTTTTTTAAATATGAAGTTTTAATATAAACATGACTCTTGTCAGCTATTTTATCGCCAGATTAAAACCAATTTGAAAATATTATTGCACAAATATTAAGCATTTTGTAGGCCCTCCCCTCATATTTTGTTTGCCTCTTTTTATCGAACAAAATACGGAACCCCGTAGGTAACCAAATGAACATTCAGTAAAACCGTATTTCATATTTAATATACAAATGTTTATAATATTATTAATCGTTAAACTGTGTAAATCTTAAAACCTAACAAAATTATAATAAAGATTAATTATTAATTGCAGTTTGAAGAAGATAAACAAAGGTTTGAAAAAAACCATTAAGTCACTTCTGTTTTTCCATAGTTCGTATAGTTAACACAAATCTGACGTCACGGAAACATGCGCTCCATTTTCACAATCGTTTGGCAGACCCTAATGATATTGTAAACAAACACAGACGGAATTTAGTGATCGGCGTTGTAATTATTATTATTTTTTTAAATTTGTTTTACGAATTAGTTCATCCGGCAAATTATTCCTCATAATATATAATATTCAGTAGAGGATTGATTCTATAATAATACATACGCAATCTGCATAAATAAAATATCATGTTTAAACTTATTGTGCAACCGTGCAACGCCGAGCGTCCAGCTAATATCTATCTATCTATCTATCTATCTATCTATCTATCTATCTATCTATCTATCTATCTATCTATAAAATTGAACGTGTCTGTGTATCTGTGTGTCTGTGTGTGTGTGTGTGTGTGTGTGTGTACATTTCCCTACGCAATAACTCAAAATTTGATATACAGGGTACTGAGATTTGGGAAAATCGATGTGATCGCTTTTCGGTCAGAGATTTGGCTGTTAAGAGATCAAAGTTCAACAATTTGACCTTTGAGAACTCTAGCAAACTCCTCCAAAAAATGTGGGTTTAAACACTTGAAATTTTAGATATGGGTTCTTGGACATGGATTTAAGTTAATAACTTGATTTGAGCCCAAAAAATAATTTTTAAGGGGTCATAATAGGGGTCAAAGTTAAAAAAATTAACCGTTTTTTTTGCTCAGCATACACCTCCAAACACCTGGGCAACGCCGGGCATCCATGCTAGTATATCTATAAAAGTGAACGTGTGTGTGTGTGTGTGTGAGCGTGTGTGTGTGTGTGTGTGTGTGTGTGTGTGTATGTCTGTACATTTCCCTACGCAATAACTTGGTCAATTTTCAGTCTACGCACTCGAAATTTGATATACAGGGTACTACCAAACTCCTCCGACAATTTTGGGTCTAAAAACTTGAAATTTTAGATATAGGTTCCTTGGACATGGATCTCACTTAATAACTAGATTTGAGTCCAAAACAATAAATATTAAGAGGTCATAATAGGAGTCAAAGTTAAAAAAGATTCGACTTCTCCGGTCTCTACCAAATTACTCCGACAATTTCTGGTCTAAACATTTGAAATTTTACATAAAGAGTATTCAAAGATAGGGCAAACTTTTTAATCGGTTTGGGTAAAAAATTTGAGCTACCGATATATAAATCTTTGTATGTATGTTTGCATGGCTGCCTAAAACTTCACAAGATCAGTATCGTTTTGAAGCTGGACCCTTCAGACGACAAATACCGAAAAATTGGCTCAAAACATTAATTTCTTTACCCTCAACTGGGCATTTTTCAACAGGGAGGGGTCGCTTTTGCCGATATTTTCGAAAATGATCCCCTCTTTTCGATTGTCTAGCCTTAATTTAAACCTACGTCACTTCCGGTTTGGCAGTGGTCGTAACAGCAAAGACGTCATGTTTTTCCCGTTCTTTTCCTCCTTCGCGGTACGGGTTCGAGCCTGCCTTCCTACTACTACTTTTTTTTTTTGCTTAACACACACCTCCAAACACCCGGGCAGCGCCGGGCTGAAATGCTAGTATATATATATATATATATATATATATATATATATATATATATATATATATATATATACTCAGAATCAAATATCGATTTGTCAGATGCATTTCTATTTATGCATAGAATAGGGAATCTGACTGACTTTTCTTTATACGTTATGCATATATATATATATATATATATATATATATATATATATATATATATATATATATATATATATATATATATATATAAATGAGATAAGTCACAGATTAGAATTCAAGTGAATTTTCCTGTCAGATATTACACTGCCTATTCCATTCTATGGAGGCCAGGCGCGAATGCAGACCCCACAATTTTATTATACCATCTCTACTTAAGTTAAAACATACTTATCAATGTATTATTATGTACATCTATATCAAAAACACTTGTAAACGTTTTTTTCTAATTTTTTACATTTTTATTTCCATACTTTGTGGACCAGGCGCGTACGCAGACCCCACAATTTTAATCATCATTATGCCAGATCAAACATACCCATTCCTTTGTCTCGATACATCTTCTATCATTATATGTGATCAGTTTTCTATAATAGTCAACCATATAGGAACCTATTCGTTACACACACACACAGACGTTCAGCTTTATATTATAGATATACATATATCTATACTCCTATTAAGTTATTTATTGTGTATTGGTATTTGTATTAAAAACTTTTTTTTTTATTTATTTAAACAGAAAACACAACTTTGTTGTATATGGGTCGTGGGATTGCATTCATCTTCCAAAATTCTAGCTACTTTGAATATTCTTTTAAAATTTATTTTAATTAATTTCCTATTAGTTTTTTTTTTCGGTTTTCTTATGGGATGGTCATCATTAGTTAACTATTACGTTTAATTATATTCATGTAGATATTCTACATGATTGATATTTGCGTAATATTTTCGTAAAAATGTTATGGTAAACACAAACCTCTTTATATATATACATTTGTTTTTTTATATCTGTTTTTATCTCTCGCATGAAACGGCACTTCCCTCCCCCTCCTCCTACTCTGAAAACTAAAAAAACAAAACAAATGAGCGAATAAAAAACGAGAGATAAAAAATTATAAAAAAATAAAGTAATAAATCAAAATAACTTTTGTCAAAAAGAAATTAAAGTCACCACCAATAAAAAATATACAACCATAAAAACAACCTAAGGTATGGGAAATTTTAAATCAAGAGCAATAAATAATCGCCAAGCTAAAAGAATCATCTAACACCTCCCTACTAATGACAGTTAAAACATGGGAAACAGCATTCCTCCATTCCCCCACAGCACACCTACAAGAAAACCTTACTGCTCATATTCACAATGTATACACCCCAATTTTCCCCGGAATGTAGATCGCGTTCAAATATCTTGTAATGTTATCTTGACACCCTATTCTTTTTTGGTCTGATTAAGTTTTGTTCCTGAATTGGGACTCCACTAAAACATGTATGCAAATATGTAAACAATAATGTTTGTATAATAAACAGACTATATACCAGCTGTGTCCTGCATTGAGTACTCTTTAGTAATCGCGCGAGTTTCATTCGATTTACATCTAGGAAACCAATCGATCCAACCGATATATATATATATATATATATATATATATATATATATATATATATATATATATATATATATATATACTTCAGAATAAAATTATCTAAAAATCAACTGGTGATTAGAAGTTTTACAAAAAATCAACTGTGATTAGAAGTTTTACAAAATATTATTGGCAGCAATATTCTATAAGTACTATCCCATCTAAATAAAAATTGCTCGATATACAAGATATAGCAAATAAATCAAATTTTAGTTATTCAATAAATTTAAAAATTTATGACGTGAAATATTTAAATTCCAAATCAAAAGATTTTTATTATTCTATGCAAGACAAAGAATACATTTGAAATATTCTAACTCCTTATCCTATAGGATTTCGATGTCTACCATCTCTTCAGAGGAGAAAATATTAGCAAATAGTTATAATGGTTTACACCTTATTTGCTAGTCAGTGAGACATGGAAAATCACAATTAAAAGTTGTTTAAGTATTTAAATGTCATACAGTAAGGTAAATTAATGAAAAGGACATAAAAATTCACATCCAAATTGCATGGTAAAGTCCGAAGTGAATGTCTTTGATAGCAGTGTGGTAAAATGATCCAAACTGTATTTTGAGTAATCCATATTGTGATATGGATTACTGGTAATGGTCCGAAGTAGGCATTTTCCTGGAGCAATTTTCTTTATTTATATAATGGGTCCGGTAAAAAAATTGTTATAGGTCCGGTGGATCTGTTTATTAATAATAATGCGTAATGTAATAGCTATTGGTGCATCTTTTAATTTTTAGCCTTGCCGCAAACATGTCATCATAGTTCGGCATTAACGTCATAGGAACAAGTAAATCGTAAGCTGAACGTTTTGGTTTCGGTTTTCGGTGGTGGCGCACGAGTCATTTTTCTTTCTTTTTTTTTTTTTTAACTTTTTAAATCATTATTATATATTTGGTCCAATATAATACAATAATAAATACGAAATCTGCATTAATCAAAATATCATATTTAAGCGTATTTTACGATCGGGCAATGCCGGGCGGCCTGCTAGTTATCAATTAAACAAATATTATTTTTAAATATATTTATTTAAACTTGTACTGTTTTAGTCGACGAGGCGAAATAATTTTATTTTAGAACAATTCACTTTAAAATGGGTAAAGTAGGCATGTTTACCTTATTGACATAAGCTTAATTACTAATTACCATTTTTACTGATCGGAAGGTCTCATTTTTTGTAACATGTTTGAGGTTATAACGTTCGCATGCACATGAAACGTTGTAACGCATTATTATTACACGAGCCCGTGAATATTTTACGACTGTCATTTTTATTTATTTATAAAATTTACTCTTAAAATTTTTCTCTAAATTATAAATATATGAAGAACATTTTTTTCGTAAAAATAGTTCAATAGTTTTACATAAATAGAACGTGCGTTTTCACATTTTTTTTCAATTTATTATAGCAAACTAATATATTAAATATTTTTTTCTGCTCACTGAAAGAAGTAGTTGTCAGTTAAGTAAATGAAACAAACGCCATTTATTTAAAAGTCTAACAATTACGTGTTTAGTAAAATTACATTAAAATAAAAACGAATGCAAAGCGTAGGTGTTTAAAACTGGTTATGTAAACGGGACGGCGAAATTCGACTCAAGAATAATTCATTTTAAACATTTTTGTACTTTAGTTAATTTTCATTTACGTTGTATTTGATAATTGTTTGATCTCATTTTTTTTTAAATCGTAAGAAGTTGACAACGTACGTACGAGCGTGATATGTCTTAAAAATGATTATATATAGATTATAAAATACAATTAAACTGAGAAATAGAAAATGTTCTTGAGTTATTAGGACTGAAAGTATTCTAAATGCGGAGAGAACAACTGCGCACAATTACAAACAATACATACGTATGTAAAAAATAGTCACCTAATTTTAATGACTCACAAATCCTGATTGATTTGTTTAACTATAAATAAATATGCTTAAAAAGTCTGTCGCTAGAAATAATAAATGGCCTATATTTGGAAATAAACAAGATGAGTAATACAAGTTTTGCGAGGGTCATTTTTACCCTTTCACGACGAGAAGATGTGACACACGGGTCGGAAAGTGGAATTGAAAAGCAAGCGCTCTATAGAAAGAGTACTCTGGCCTGCAAAAAAATAAAAAAATAAAAAAAAATGCCTAAGCAGTACCATTGGCATTCCCTGGTAGAGACGCCTTTAGCAATAAACGAGTTCCTTATCAAAGGAAGAAGGCGAAGCCTAGGAGGGTTGACTTCCTAGAACGGAATCAACAACATGCCACAATCAACAGAGTCTAAGCCATTTAAAAAATGGCTTCTTTCTCTGTTGATTTTGGTGCCAAGGAGCGGTGCCAACAAGATTATAGTTGAAAGAAAAAAAGAAAAAAAATGCTTTTCACAATTTTATGATTGAGGTCTATTTTTTTTATTTTATTTTATTTTTTTTTGTATTTGCAAGCAATCTTTTTCGTAGTAAGTAGCACGTGATTCAGTCAACTAAAACAGATATGTTAAAACTCGCGTAGAAATTTGGTGTGAACAATTCTGCTCATGTCCCCATTTTCCCATTTCCACACAGTTCTATTTGCAGTGCAATATATAAACAATTCCTGCCAACCGAGATCAATAGACCTGGATTTAATTACATTTCTTTAATGTACGCCGGCTGAATCAATTTGTCGTATATTTCCATGTTCCTATATTGATGAAACCGTTAACTGAAATAGTATAAAATTTAGAGATATTTATTTTTCTATATGGAACTCTGATGATCCTTTCCGTCTTTATTTATTGCAAGATCAGTCAGATGAATACAGACACTACTACAAAAAGTTGCCACCTTCAACAAGCCTGCTAAAACACCAACCATTCTGTAACGCCGCAGAAACAAACAAACAAAAATAAATTGGAAATAAATAAAAATCCGACTCGGAATTTTTTAAATTGCAAATGGAACGCATTTATTCGTGGTTCTCCAAAAGCAACGCATTTTCATTATATTTATAAAGTCTTTTCGCACAAGCACGTGCTTTTTAAAAGTCTCTATCTCCTCACCACTTCAGGCTGCCTCAACCAACGGTTTTTCACCCTCAACTCTTACGTCCATCTTGCCTTGTGTACATAACACAGGTGATTAGAGCATCACTGTACGTATGCCTGTTTTCCCACGTACGCCTAGACCATTTTGCATTAATATGAATAGTTCCAGCCGAGATGCCAGTGTAATAAGATGTCGCATTTCTTCGCTCACCTTCAATCAGAACTGACTGGAGGTGAGACCAAAGATGAGATTAAAGACCTAGAATCAATTCCTTTTCTCTTATGCATGGCGCCCGAATCAACTTGTCTAATATTCGTGTGTTCCCGTGTTGGCGAAACGGTTACATAAAATTAATATAAATTGTAGCAAAGTCAGTCAGATAGGTGTTTATACTGTATAACTGGATTTCAACCAAAATGCATTTTAGGTAAAAACACCATTATGTACTTACCTGGCATATCGAAATTAGTATAAACTCCAAAAATTACGAAAAATGATCCAGTAGATGTTCTAGATCTATTTTTTTTACAAAAAATAATAAATACTACCCGTCTGACATTTTCTATTTTGAAATGGCAGATTTTAATTGAAAACAAGGATAGCAAGAGAGCTAAGTCAGTTTGTCATATAGAATTGGTCGCAAAGAACTTTTCCACATTAAACATACGGTAAAACTATCCTTCAATAACTTTCATTTTTCATTGTAATTATATTTCTATTGGACATTTTTTAATAATTTTTGTAATGTATAATAATTTTGACATGACACATAAGTACATTAAAGTGTATTTACATGAAATGCATTTGTTTGAAATCCCATCATACTGCAAAAGCACCTTCAGATGAATAGAATCGCTACTATAAAATGGTTCTGCGATATTCATTTCCACCATCTTTACAGGTTGTTCATTAATAAGAAAGAATTGATGATATGTCTATTCTGTAAGAATTGTTTAATAAGATAAAAAAGAGCTTATCGTTGTGTTGTTGTTGTAGGACTTACCGTTAGGTTAAATATGAATACAAACTCTTCCGCCATATTTGAAATCAGTTTTATTTATACATAGCTTTACCAATAAGCAGTAAGAGACCAGGAGTTAGTTTACATAATAATATCCTGCACGCTGAGTCAGCGCATGCGCGTATATCTATCCGATAAATTGAATTTCGCATATATTTGTCGTGCACATGTCAATTCTTCTGCCCAGTTGAGACAAGGACAAAGCATGTCAAAACAAGAGAGTAATAAAAACATTGCTATTACATAGAAGCAACAACTAAACTCATTGCAACCTCACGAAAAAAACTTCTTTTTGTAGCTTTGTTGAGCTTTGTTAAAAGTTTCACTAGTGAGGTTGTCTAAAGCAGACAGGTTTTGGCTAAGTTATCTCCCCCCCCCACACACACACACCGAACTCATCGGTTTAAAGTCCCGACGTCTTTATTGTAGTGGAAAGAACATACGAGTATCGCCAGTAGAGCAGTGTAAGATGATCCGGTTATGTCTTTCCTGTCTGGATTGAACTCGCGCCCTTCGAAATCTAGAAAGAAAAAGAGAAAAATATATAGAAAATAAAACAATATTTAAGCGTTGTGTAAAGGGCACATGGTACATCTCAGGTGCTTGGACATATAAAAAGGTTACATTGGCTTTGATATGTATAAATAAATAGACAAAGGAGGTTATTATGGTCAAAAACGTGTCTAGCATCACATACTTGTATAATCGTGTGTCAGCAATAATGAAGGTAAAGGTGTTACTGAATTTTAAGAAAGTATGCAATGGATTTAGGCAAGTTCGTTCTACTGCAGATAGTTTCACGGTCATCTTTGCACGCATATTTAATGCACCCGATAAGGCAGATGAAGCTAGGATACAGACCTTGCTATATCCAAAGCCTTTGACGGGTCTGGCATGAAAATAAAATTTACTAATTGAGAAATATATTTAAGCTGAAATCATGTAAATCTACCAAAGCTACAATAAAAATTTTAACGTTATTAAGCACAAAAATGCGCTTTCACACAATTCCATATAAAATACTTCTAGTTTCTAAAAATAAACTGCCCTAAAATTAGAAGATCAATGCGCAAATATTCCTGATATTGATACGCATAATATAACATTGTAAAAATCGATATTATACGATAACAATATGGATAACAAGACCATTGTGTAAATGTTATGTGACAATAGGGTGCTACGTTGGTGTGTGGGTATGTGAAGTTTAAATTTTAAATATGATATTTTGATTAATGCCAATTTCATTTATTATTATATTATATTGGACCCAATATATAATAATGATTTAAAAAGTAAAATAAAAAATAAAAAAATTCGTGTGACACCACCGAGATTCGAAACCAAAACGTTTAGCTTACGATTTACTTTTTCCTTTGATGTTAATGTCTAGGCTATGAAGACATGGTTGCTGCAAGGTTAAAAAATAAAAGATGAACCAATAGCTATTAAATTACGCATGCATATTCATAATGCCGTCGTTCGACCTTCACCTGACAAATTCCATTTGTTAATTTTCATCCTTTTGCACCGATTTTCCTTGACTAAAACCCGAATATCCTATATATTAAGTTTCATGTCTATAGACCAAAAACTGGCAAAGGAATTTGATAGGCAAAATTTTTTAAACAAATTTATATGCGCATACACACACACACACACACGCGCACACACACACACACACACACACACACACACACATATATATATATATATATATATATATATATATATATATATATATATATATATATATATATATATATATATACTAGCATTTCAGCCCGGCGTTGCCCGGGTGTTTGGAGGTGTATGTCGAGCAAAAAAAAAAAAAAAAAATTAATGTTTTTAGCCAATTTTTCGTCTGAAGGGGCGAGCTTCAAACGATATTGATCTTGTGAAAATCCGTCGCCTCTGTCGAAAGTTTTAGGCAGACATGCAAACATACATACATACATTTGTATATTGATAACTCAAATTTTCGACCCAAACCGATTAAAAGGCTTGCCTTATCTTTGAATACCCTTTATCTAAAATTTCAAATGTTTAGACCAGAAATTGTCTTAGTAATACACACATATATATATATATATATATATATATATATATATATATATATATATATATATATATATATATATATATATATATATATATACAGTGATGATCATATTTATTGGCACGGTAAAATAAAAGTTAAATTATGTCTAATAAATTCTAAAAAAGGGATTAAATTAAAGAAAATAACAAAGTATATTATGTATTTTTAACTGGCCTTTCCGATGCAGCAATCGGATTTTAGAAAAAATAAATAACAAAGGAACAACGAACATAATTGCAAAAAACCCTTGTTCAAAATTATTGGCACGATTTATTTAATAATCAATTGTATAGCCTTTGGCCTTGATTACCTTCCTCAGTCGCTTTTCATAGTTTACAACCAAGTTGTTGCACTCTTCAGTAGTAATTTTAGCCCACTCTTCCTGACAATAATCCTCCAATTGAATAAGATTCTTAGGCTTCCTTTGCATTACCCTCAATTTTAATGTTCTCCATAAATTTTCAATTGGATTAAGGTCTGGACTTTGTGATGGCCACTCCAAAACATTAATATGATTGTCCTCAAGCCATTTCTTAGTCAGTTTAGCCGAATGCTTTGGGTCATTATCTTGCATGAACCACCAACGACGACCAAGTGAGAGCTCTTTAGCAGAGTCTTTCAGGTTTTCATCCAATATTTTAACATAATCTTCCTTTTTCATGCTACCTGTGACCTTAACAAGTCGCCCTGGTCCAGAGGCAGCAAAGGATCCCCAAAACATCAAACTGCCTCCACCGTGCTTCACTGTGGGTATGGTGTTCTTAGGCAGGAAAGCTTCGCCAGATTTTCTGTAAATATAAGACACTATTATGGCTAAATAACTCTATTTTCGTTTCGTCAGTCCATAGAACACGTTTCCAGAATGCAACATTTTTATCAATATGACGTTTTGCAAAGGCTAGCCTTGCTTTCAGGTGCATAGGCTTCAATAAGGGAGTCTTTCTCGGACGACATGCTTTTAAACCAGCTCTCTTCAAAACTCTACCAACTGTATGTCGAGATACATTCACTCCAGAGGTGCTCTGTTCATCAACAATCTCCCCAACAGAGATCCTTGGGTTTTGTTTTACTTGTCGAATAATTTTCCGTTCATCTCTTGGGGAAAGAATCCTTTTTCTCCCTCTACCCTCTAAACTCATAACGTGGCCTTGCGATTTGAACTTGTTTATTATGGCTCTAACAGTGGATTTGGGAAGGTTTAGCTTCTTTGAAATCTTATCATAGCCCTCCCCATTGGTATGGCATGCTACAACAAGCTTCCTGACGTCTTCGCTGTGTTCCTTAGTTTTAACCATGGCGATTGAAAATTATAATTTAGTCACTTATAATAGTTTAAATAAATCGCTATCTAAAAATTATCTGAAAAAAATTATTCACTGAATTAGCGTTAAACAAGCATAATATGGCTATAAAAAAGTTCAGAAAGCACGTAAACCGGAAATTGATTGATATTATACTGATACTAAAAGAAAAACAAAGCCGTGCCAATAATTTTGAACAAGGGTTTTTTGCAATTATGTTTGTTGTTCCTTTGTTATTTATTTTTTCTAAAATCCGATTGCTGCATCGGAAAGGCCAGTTAAAAATACATAATATACTTTGTTATTTTCTTTAATTTAATCCCTTTTTTAGAATTTATTAGACAAAATTTAACTTTTATTTTACCGTGCCAATAAATATGATCATCACTGTATATATATATATATATATATATATATATATATATATATATATATATATATATATAGAGAGAGAGAGAGAGAGAGAGAGAGAGAGAGAGATAGAGAAAGAAAGAGAGAGAGAGAGAGAAAGAGAGAGAGAGAGAGAGAGAGAGAGAGAGAGGTTTGTGTTTATTATAACCTTTTTACGCAAATATTGCGCAAGTATAAATCCTGTAGAATATCTGCATGAATATAATTACACACAATAGCTAACTTAATATGATCATCCCATAAGAAAACCATAAAAGAAAACTAATAGGGAATTAATTAAAATTAATGTTCAAAAGAATATGCAAATTATGTAAATCTTTTGCAGGTAAATGCAATTCCACGAGCCGTAAACAACAAAGTTGTATTT
This sequence comes from Euprymna scolopes, assembly GCF_053919585.1. Lineage (NCBI taxonomy): Eukaryota > Metazoa > Mollusca > Cephalopoda > Sepiida > Sepiolidae > Euprymna > Euprymna scolopes. The sequence goes on along the minus strand of NC_136511.1, from coordinate 84,063,486 downwards.
TCTTTTTAAATAAATAGAAAAAAGGGGTTTTAATATGAATATCACGACACAAAAAAAAAAAAAAAACATTATAGGAATATATATATATATATATGTATATGTATATGTATATATATACTAGCAGACCGCCTGGCATTGCCTGGTCGTAAAATACGCATAAATATGATATTTTAATTTATGCAGATTTCATATTAATTATTATAGAGCAAATTCTTTATAGATTATCATATTGCACACAATATTTAGTAGAGATTGCAACCTGACGAAAGCCGAAGGAATAGTTGGCCGAAACGTCTCGAAACAACAACTATAAAGATGAGGATAATAGTCCGCAATCAATAAATATACCTTTGCAGCAGTTAGTTTTCCCTGGACACCAAAGCCAACAGAGTCTAGGCCATTTCTGAAATGTCATTTTCCTTATTGATTGCGGTATGTTGCTGGTTCTGTGCAGTTCTAGGAGGTCCACCTTCCCAGACTTTGCCTTCTCCCTTTGAGAAGGGGTTAATTTACTGCTAATCGCCTTAGGCGCCCCTACCGAGAAATGCTGACAGGGTTGCCCAAGCATTTTTTGCAGGCCAGAGTGCTCTTCCTCTTTTCAATCTCCGTTACTGACGCTTGTGTCACATGTTCCTGTCGTGAGAGGGAGATAAATAGATTCATGACAAACCTCTAACAAGAAAGCGATAATCTCATAAAAGTATGAAAGTTTAATATTAAAAAAAATCAAGCAAAACCATAAATGTAATGTTTACACTACAGATTATAATTTATAACTAACGCGTAGAAACACGACGTAACACAATAAAACTATTAATGCGCTTTTAATTAGGATATAAATTATCTTACTTTAAAAACAAACAAAAAAGAAAATACTGCGTTAAAATTGCTAAACGCAGGCAAGCCCAAGTTTGTTTGTTTTTTGTTTGTTTGTTTGTTTTTGCATATAATTGTTATGTTGCAAATTACCCATTCTCAACCTTTCCTCCTCAGCTTTATGTATTTCTCCATTTACCCGCTAGGCCCACACAAAAAATCCAAATCCATCATAAAGAGATAGAAAAACAAGAAGTTCAAAAAGAAGCTTTTTATTGTTTAGGATTTTAGGTTTTGTATGAAAAATAGTATGATACATTCGTATCACAAAAATAAAGAAAATCAAACATTTTCTAAATTGAAAATTATGAAGTTCATTTGTATTACGTTTCATAGACATGAAACAATCTGTAAAAAAATAATTATTTTCTAATTATCAGGTAGTTCCATTATTTACCCTCCCCACCCCCACCCGACTATATAATTTTTTTCACCTAGGGGTAAATTTACCTATGGTTGATAAACTCTGGTTTAAACTGGTATTTTCATGAATAATTTAACTTACCCAGATAAAATAAAAACAATTGCAAGTAAACGTATCAACTACAAGGAAAGTCGTGATTTTTACGTCGGTCTCAAAGCGAACAGAGTCTAAGCGAACGTTTCCATGCCCCCCCCCCTCCTAAATGGGACCACGACCCTCCGATGCCTAAGAGGGCGCCGAAAAAATGTAATTTAAAATGCATAAACTTACAATGTATAAATAAGGTGACAAGATTCCAGCCATGAAAAAAAGGTCATTTATTTTTAGATACAGTGGAACCTCTAGATACGAAATTAATTGTTACCGGTTTGGCTTTCGTATCCTGAAATTTTGTATTCTTAAAGGCGTTTTACCCGTAAATTGTCTAATCTTTTCCCAGTCTTATGAAAACACTCATTAAGTTTTATAATAAGGGTAAAACCAGAATGAAATAAGAGCCAAATAATACATAACGTAACCATTATTGAGTAACAACAGGAGCAGCAGCAGCAGCAACAAAAACAACACTACTACTACTACTACTACTACTACTACTACTACTACTAATAATAATAATAATAATACAAGCAGACAAACCCATCCAAGCAAGAAGACTGGATGTCGTAATAATTAACAAGAAAGAAAAGTCCTGTCAAATCGTAGACTTTGCTATTTCAGCTGACCATAGGGTGAATACGGTACAAATACACAGAGCTGGCTAGAGAACTGAAAGGGACATGGATGATGAAGAAAATCAAGATGATACCTATAATAGTGGGAGCACTGGGAACAATTCCGAAAAGCTTTGAAAAAGAATGGGAGAAATTGGAATCAGAGGAATGGCTGGAAGGATACAACGAATAACAATAATGAAAACAGCTGAAATATTAAGGAATACCCTTGAGGGCGGGGACTAATACACATGAGCCACATGCGTGGGCCAAACAAACTGCTACAGAGGCAAAACGTGAAAAAGCGTTACATGGAACCAAGAACTTGAAACTGCTTATCTATGTTCTCTATCCTCTCTCCCACCCCTTCTATTTCTCCCATCACGCCCCTCCCCTAAAGGAGTGATGTTGAATAGTCGAGAAGGGTCAAGGAGGATGGAAAAACTAAGGAGATAGCGCTGACCAGACCTCTGCTGGACAAGTGCAAAGACAACTGGGACCTTGGGGAAACTTATTGTCACTCAAATTCCAGTGGAGACCAATGGCTGCTGTCAGCAAGAAATCAGTGACAAACGACTGCTGCGATAACGCAAAGTCATTTGCAAATGTTATCAAAAGAGGTGGAGAGTACTGGAAATCTGGGGAGACTTGTTGTCACTTAGCTTCCAGGGAACACCACAGGTTGTCTTAATAACCTGTGTGAAAGCTCCTTGAGATTCAATAAAAATCTCAGGCATTCTATTATCCATGCTTGCAGGATCCTATCATATGCTTTCTTATAGTCTATCCATGCAATGGCTGTTTTTTTTTCTTCTATTTTTAACCTCCTTCAGAATCCTTTGGTTTAGGTATAATAGGTCATGTGTTCCTCTTCTGGCAAAAAAAAAGAAGGAACACATGACCATTATACATAAACCAAGGGATTCCGAAAGAGATTAAAAGTAGAAAAAATAAATTAACCATTGCATGGGTAGACTATAAGAAAGCATATGATAAGATCCCGAAAGCATGAATGATATAACGTCTGAGAATGTACAAAATACCAGGTAAGATAATCAATTTGGTAGAAAATACATTGAGAACATGGAGACTTGAACTGATAGCTGATACACACCTGAAATCAAAATACCAAAAGGGATCTTCCAAGGTTCCTATCACCATTATTGTTCATTATAGTCATGATGTCGCTGAACAATATACTAAGGAAACGCCAAAGGTTATCGAAAGAAGTAGAAAGTACTGTAAATCTGGGGAGCCTTATTGTCACTCAGGCTCCAGAGAAAATCACAAGTTGTTCTCAAATAGCAATCTTTGATTATGGCTTGTGTGACTTCTAGTGAGTACATAATAATAATAGGAAAATATGGAATCGGGCGATGTTCACGGCAAGCTTGCTGGACAGTCTGCTTGAAGGCACAAATCAGGGCCGGATCCACACGCTCGTTTCCTTTCTTGGACTAGCATTTGCAGACGTACAGGATTGAATTTTCTATCGGCTTTGAAAGTTGCGTCACTGGGCATCTAGAAATTCTTTCTATTGAGTGCAAATCTTATCTCGACGAACATCACTTGGTGTTCCATGGCACAGAGACCCTTTAAACACTGACATTGAATCTACTGAAGATGAAATAGAAAAACTGGCAGAATTCAAGGTTTCAAAAGCAATGAATCTGGCCTTCAGTAAGAAAGATCTCTCCAGCTACTGTGAGTTTTCCCTCCGCACTAGTTGGTTCAGGATGCGTATCTCCTGCTCAGCAAGAAGGCATCCGTAATGCTCATGGTTTATTTACAATTGCCGGAGTAGAACATACCGGGAAATACCAACGGAGGTGTCTAGCCTATTCTTAGAAGCCAGTTTGACTCTTCCACTAGCGCATGATAGTGGGCACACACTAGTCAAGGATCTAATTTCGACAATCAGTTTGGAAAAACTGGACCATTTCGGTGACCTTTTATTTGTCAGGCTGAGGCATTCACCCTGGGTAGTTTTAGGAGGTCCACCTTACCAGGTCTTGCCATCGTTCTTTGAGGTAGAGTAATTTTATTGCATATTGCCCGAGGCGCTCGATTGGGGTAAGCTGAGAAGCTGGCCAAACAATTTGGATTAAACCAGAATGCTCTCCCTTTAGAGACACTAGCTTGATTCTCCCACCTTCCAACCATGTGTTACATTTTCTCTGTGTCGAGAAAGAAGTAAATACCACTATTGGTGACAGTTATGGCTTCAGGATCATGACGTGTACTTCTGTAATATACTTTTATTAATTTTAACACTGTTTTTGTCAACAATAATAAAGTAAGGTCGATTTATTTATCGAAGTGTATCATCTATACGTAATAACTTGCTTTTGTTGATATAGAAATAATCCTTTGTAAACAAAACGTTCGACAGAGCTTTTTGGGTTACTTAGGGAGGGGGTTACTGCTTATAAAGGCCCGGGGGACACTCTAGGATAAGGGTTAGTAAGTGCTAGGTAGATGGTTAAATCAGTAATAGTGAAACTTGGGTAGATCTATATTATTTAAGAGGACGACTCAACAAGAACTTATTTACATTAGATTTGAAAATGACCAATTTTTAGTTAGCTGGGAAGTAGTCCTACGGTATTATGTTCCACAGACGGAAGTTCTAGTAAATAAATTATGCCCATGAAATTTTCGTTTAGCTTTAAGCACAAATAGAGACTGACGGAAATTGTTGATAGTTGTTGTAGCGAGACGAGTAGTTATTGCGAACATTTTATGGTAGGAACCATAGATTGAAGCTCGGTCGAGCACTTACCATAAAAATAACGATAGATCAGAGATAGACTTGCAACGTTTCTTTTATGAGAAAAAGGAAGTAAGGAGACGAAAAAATCCTCGCTACTTGGGCATATTTTGTGAGCCAAAGTGCACTTCAACTACTGCGTTGGTTTTTCAAAAGCGGCACCTGACCTTGTACTTAATCGACGGTAGATGAGGTAAACAAACATAGTTTTATTCATGTCGGCTTCGCTGAACAGTTTTTTAGTCGACAAGCAAACAATAAATGTCACATATAGCCACTCTTCCATGTCCGTGTTATATTAATCGATTCAGGCAGTTTTTAGTGATTTGAATAAACAATTTTTCTTACCTTCTCTCTTTGTTTCCATATTCTCTCTCCCCTCTTTCGCCCCATCCCCTCTTCCCTTTTCTCCGCCTCTCTTTTCAAAAAGCAATATTTTGGAGCTGCGTGTCTTTATGATTCGAGTAAAAATAAAGTTGTTTGTAATTGGTATTACAGTTTCTAGATAAATGTTGAAAAAAATCTTCTACAAAGCCAACAAATATCATTAAACCTGTCTATTATTATATTAAATGTGGACTAACCTGCAGCAATCATAAAAATTAGCATTCTTTCTTCATGTGGAGAACGGCACTAGTGAAGTGATTTTGTCACATGGTGGTCAATCCAACTTAAGGGCTGATTTATTTTAATCGGAATTTTGAAAAACTACTTCCAGTTCCTTTGGTGACTGCGTATACAGCCAGAAAGCCAGAGAATACATCAGGATAAAATTTTCTTAAGACCGACATGCACTTGGCTGGAAGAAAGCAAATTCGGTTGATTTACACCACTTTTAGGACAACAAAATATATGGTAATTTGATGTAAGAACATTCGCAAAGGTTATATGCAAAGGTTATTTGATGTTCCAATTCCTTTAAAGAAACGGCGCCATCTGACCAGATCGTTTAAAACTGCATATTTTGATTGTAAAAGAAATGACCCAATAATGATATAATATGTAGCCATTGTAAAGGAATTGTAACGAAAAAATGTGTGCACATATGTAGCCAATAATATTGATATGAATAAACACATACTATAATTAGGCTCTGCTTGTCATTGAGCACTTTTCGAATAACACTAGTATATTTTATGACGGGCGGCATCTACTATATATTAGGTACAATACATTAATCAATAGTTAATCGCTACGACCCAAAAAAATGAAAATATGTAATTGCTAATGGAGTTAGAGATGGCTTCTGTTGTTGGGTTCGAATATATCGACAAGTGATAATCGATCGTGACACCCTGATTCCCGAAAGGATGAAACACTAGTGTCTGTACGTATTTAATAATTATTATAATAAATAATTATATATATATATATATATATATATATATATATATATATATATATATATATATATATATATATGTGTGTGTGTGTGTGTGTGTGTGTGTGTGTGTGTGTGTGTGAAAATAAAAGGAGGTATGATATAACATTATGGAAAAAAGAGAAAGAAAACCTGTGGCCTTTTTAGAAAATTCTGAACGTTTTTGCCCCACAGGAGAATAATAAGGATGATTGAGGGAAATAAAATATACCAAAGATGAGAGGAGAATCCGATAAAAAGTGAAATGTTCCTATATATACATATAGGAAAAGCGATTAAAAACATAAGTAGGGAAGTCATATGTAAAACGTAAGTGGTGGAACGTAAGTAAAAAATTAACATCCAATAACATACGTGGGTAAATGTGTTAAGACGAAATTGACCAGGTTTCAAATCTATGTACTATTTTTGTTTCATATACATTTTTAATCACTTTCCCCAATGATATTAGTAAGCATGAAAAGTGCACTCACTTTTATCCAATCGGTGGCATACTGTGTTTTAGTTCATTTAGTTAAGTATTAGGTAGTACCGTTTGAAATGGTGTTTAGGAATAGCGGGGTTGTCTCTTTCATTCATTTAGCTAAGTTATTTATCTTAGTCTATTCTTCTACATTTTTTGGTAAGTTATTCACTAGAGGTGTGCCGGTTTTTAGTAAGTATAGTTATTAGTTTGTGATGTACCGGGGCCACTTTGTATCCATTCGACTCCCTCTTGATTCGTTTATTAATTAATTAAGATATTGCGAATGAGGGGTTATGCATAGTAGTATATACGAAGGGAATAGGTATTTCCTTTTTACATCTTATTTAAAGCACACGCACGCACACACACACACACACACACACACACACACACACACACACACACACACATATATATATATAAGTATACATATACATATATAAATATGCCTGCTTGATTGCTTGAATTATATATATATATATATATATATATATATATGATGATTGCAACGTCTTGTCAGACGAGTGCCACTCCATCAGACATTTAAAATCCATGATTCCAAATGTCTGAGGGAGTATCTATACAAATATGATGTTACAGAGTCTTAGCTTTGTACGACAGCTAAGTCTCTCTCTCGGTTCAAAATGTTGAGATCCAGCAACAAGCAAGAGCAAGATAGCCAGCAACAAATTAAACTGCAGACCAGCTTAATGAGGGTACTGGTCTTCTGCTTTATGGTTTTTTAAATCAGAGATTTGCTTCTCCTAGAAAGGTTGCCTTCGCCACGGCTTACGGGAGCCCTCTCTACCCCAATATATATATAGGCGAGATAAGACACAGATTTTATAACCTTCGTTTATTTCCTGGATTTTTCTATGGCTGTGGAAATCTTTTTACTCGAATACGATGTCCAGCATGTTAAAAATATACCGTTTATTGTAAAAATCTAATGGATAAACATCTGAAGAAGTTGGTGGGGACAGGATATTTTTACGGAAACATAAATCGTAAAATTGCCAACCTATTAATGAAACAGCTGTAATGGAAAAATCCAGGAAATAAACGAAGGTTATGAAAAAGAAAACGTGAGTCTTTGAATTTTCAACAAAATTTTGCACTATATATGCTCTGTCCCTATTAAATAGACTCATTGAGCTTAACTCAAAATTAACTGTGAATGGTTTTAAGATAACAATCTAGACCCGTTAAACGAAAACGGTATACACTGAAAGTAACGACATTTTAAAAACAAACTTTATATATATATATATATATATATATATATATATATATATATATATATATATATATATATATATAGTTATAAAATGTATATGGCAATTAAGCTACACAGAATATTCCGCGTTATATTCTATGTAGATTAATTGCCATATATATTTTCATAACTTTCCACCTAGATCTACCTATGTATTGAACACTGTTGAAGTAAATACTGAAAATTTACACATAAAATCATATCTTCGTATGTTAATTTATGTAATTAAATGAAGTAGTCATATTGTAGTGAAAATTGGATGCGACTGCAGTCACGGAGGTGGGCTGCATGTGCCGAGCGATGCGAGACGAGAAGGCGACGAATGAGCAGGTTCAACTGCGCATTAATTTGCATAAATGAGATACTATAAGGTCTGGAGTTAAGATGTTTGTGAGAGTCGAGTCGTTGAGTTCTCGAGAACCGGATGGAACCTGGTTAGAGCGTAGAGTGTCGTTGAGAATCGAGTCCAGGTTTTTCTTTCGATTAGACACACACACACACACACACACACACACACACACACACACACACACACACACACACACACACACACACACACACACACATATATATATATATAAGCGAAAATGTGGGTATGTATATATGTGTGTTTGTATGTCTCGCAAAAAACTTTCCACACGGATCACGGATTTTCGCCAGATCGGTATCCAACCTTCGCCCGACAAATATCGAAAAATTGGCGAAAAACATTAATTCCTTCACCCTAAAATCAGTAGTTTTCTACAGGGGGGGGGGCGTCAGCAAAAACCGTCCTCTCATGACGAGTTCGCTTCTACGCATGCGACATATGACGTCGTAACCTCATTTACTTTAAATATTTGAAAAAGCGACACAATTTCTTCAACCTCGTCTTAACTTAGTTGCTTAGAACGCAGCCTCATTATCTAAATGTTTTGGGTTCGAATCGTGGTGTGAGATGTCTTTTTTTTTTCGATTTTTTAAATTTTAATATTGAAGCAGAGTTATTTAAGCCATTTTTCACGTGTTTTTCAGATTTTTTTAACGTTCGTTTTTCTGTTTTTTTTTTTTACTTCGCTTATTCTTAGGTTTTCATTAACACCCCACCCCCACCCGACCACACAAACCCCAAAACTCCCGGGAAACGCCGGGTACCGCCCGCTAGTATATATATATATATATATATATATATATATATATATATATATATATATATATATATATATATATGGGCGTGGCCCCGAGACTAAGGAACGAGGATAAAGTGGTGTATGTTTTGGTTTCGATACTAGCTGATTGCACCCAAGTCATGTGTTTTCATCCACTACTATATATTAGGTTTAATAAAAAAAATCGATAGAGAATTTTCTGTATAATAATAAATACACAATATGCATGAATTAAAATATATTTAAGCGTATCTTACGACCCTGCAACACTGGGCGGTCTGATAATCTTCTATATAAATAAAACAATAGATGTATTTATGTGTGTCTGTATGTGTCCGTAAATATTTAACCAATAAACTACTGATCACATAACACTTAACTTAACATTAAATAGTAATCATACACCAAGGATGGTTTAAAACGAGTAAAATCTTTGTTTGGATGAATGAATAACGCATACAGAAGTCGACAAGTTGAAATGCAAAATGTTCATTTCAACTTGCTGACATATTTGTGTTAGTTTGCGCATGCGTACAACTAATCATAGCTAAAAAAGTTTAATTCAACAACTTTCTGGTCTCTCTGTCGAGTTGGCTCAAAAGATAGGAATGCGTTTGGAGCCTTAAATGTTTTGGTTTCGATTCTATCTGATTGCACCCAAGTTATTATTTTTTTACTTTTGAAATCAGTAATATATATTAGGTACAATATAATATACAATAGAGAATTGATTTTGTAATAATAAATACAAAATCTGCATAAATAAAAATATATTCAAGCGTATTTTCCGACCGGTAAGCCCCCCCCCCCGCTATTTAAAAATGAAAATATTATCAGTACTATATACGAAAGCACAGACATAACAATTGGTCATTTCTGACGTATGCTCCCACATCTAATCTGATTTATTGTTTAAAAAAATAGGCTAAGATGAGATAAATTATAAGTCTTTCCACAAACAGAAAACGATATTTGTCCAAAAATATTGAAGACAAGATTCTGAATCGTAATATTGCGTAACAACCGTACAAATATTTAGATGATTCTCGCAACGTTTCAGTCGATGTAACCTTCAAACTTCTTCATGCACGTATTGAAAAACTCGGGAATCTTTCGGTAGGACTCTGGAATCTGTAATGAAATTCGGACTGAACACTCTCTTTAATCAACAGAGGTAGCTTGTTCTCGTTTTGTCAAGGTTGTCTATAAGTTAGATCCATATCACTAGAGACGTAACTCAACAGACGTAAGAAAACATGCATGCTGCTGGACAGCTGGTATGTCTTCCTTCGAATTCAGTGATGACAATATTATGATCTCGGTCATTGCGGTAACAAAAGTATTTTATTTCCTGATAAAATCATAACTCAGATTTAAAACAAATAACAATGTTTTATTCTGAGATGTTACAATGATATTTGATTTTCTATTGTAATTAGGACGCACATCTCTTTACTTAAAACCTTTGGCCAATAGTGAGCAAATTACCCTCTCCTTCCTGTTGCACTGTAATAAACGTTTAGATAATGAGGCTGCGTTCTAAGCAACTAAGCTAAGACAACGTCGCAGAAATTGTGTCGCTTTTTCAAATATTTAAAGTAAATGAGGTTACGACGTCGTATGTCGCATGCGTAGAAGCGAACTCGTCATGAGAGGACGGTTTTTGCTGACGCCCCCCCTGTAGAAAACTACTGATTTCAGGGTGAAGGAATTAACGTTTTTCGCCAATTTTTCGATATTTGTCGGGCGAAAATCCGTGATCCGTGTGGAAAGTTTTTGCGAGACATACAAACACACATATATACATACACACATTTTCGCTTTTATATATATACATATATATATATATATATATATATATATATATATATATATATATATATATATATATAATATAACTCTTCGCATAAGCCTGACGAATTCTCACGAGAATGAAACGCGGAATATTCTGTATAGCTTAATTGCCATATATATTTTTACAACTTACTACCTAGCTCTACCGATGTATTTAGCACTGTTAAAGTAAATACCTAAAGTTTAAGCATAAAATTATACTTTCGTATATTAATTTATGTGATTAAATGAAGTATATATATATATATATATATATATATATATATATATATATATATATATATATATATATATACTGGTGTATATCAATTTATCAGTTCAAATAAGTACAAGACATCGATTGGAAGAAGGATTTATAGACGCTCTTTATACCTAGACATTTCGAAGCCTATAAACCCTCCTTCCATCGATGTCTTTTCCACTGATAAATAAATTTATACACTCCCGATAAAAAATTTAAGACCACTTGAAACTCTTAAAAAAGAAACCTATTTTTTTAAGGATGGATGTTAACCCCCCCCCCACACACACGCACACACTTATGCAAAAAAAAACTACTTTCCATACATTTAGTTCAGAAATTCAATTTTTTATAAAATGAGGGATTTTACACTTGATCAAAATTATAAACCATGGGTATAAATTCTACGAAACTACGAAAAGTGTATAAACATATTCAACAATTAAATTTAATCATGAGTTCTTCCTCCCCTGGTTTTGATGACTTCAAAAATTTCTTTGATGCATGCTAGAAATAAGCGTTTCCATTAAGGCGCGGAGGATGTTGTTCCAGCTTCTGGAAGATGGTTACAGGAAGTTTGTTTGCCATTTCGATATACATCTCTTGTCATCAATCCGCAAACATTTTCAATTGGTTCAAGTCCGGCGAGGATGCAAGCTGTCCCAAGAGATGGACCCCATTTTCTTGCAGAAAGATCAAGGTCCGTCGTACAGCATAGATTGCAGCATTATCCTGTTCGAATAACCATCCATCCTCACACAAACGATGGCCCTCCGTCATCAACAATGCTTTTTGTAGCATGCTAACATAACCAGCCCCTTTCTGACGACCCTGCACCACCTGAAACTCCATTGTCTCTCTTCCACTTCTCAACGTTGGTATTTACGACCAAACCATTAAGCGGTCCGCATTGTAACGTAGAAGCAGGCGAGAAATTTGTTTACGCTTTTGATTTATCATGTCTTTTTGTCGTAAGTGTCGTCTGTTGGTTACTGGACTGCAATCAACGTCTGTGACTGCCTTAATTTTACTAAAAGAAAGCCCCATGCCTTTCACTACAACCCGTCTTATTCTCCTACTCAATGCAGGAGAATTTGGGGAGGGGGCTTACCAGTGGATTTTGCTTTTCCATAATTACCAGTTTCACTGGAATTTACCTTAACTGCGATCGCTGTGACAAATTTTGCTTATGGAAATCTAGAATTCCAGTACGCTCAACTTCGATAAATTTGCTTGCTTTAGGCATGATGACACGTTTACGCGGCGATTGCTAATCTGTAACTAAACTAAAAGCAATTTATACTCCTGGTCTTATAATTTTGATCAAGTGTAAAATGTCTCATTTTATACAAAATGTAAATTTCTGAATTAAATGTTTCGAATGTAGCTTTTTTCAATAACCTTTAAGGTTGTAGTATTGGTAACCTTAAGTCGGAGAAGTTTAAAATCTATCCTTAAAAAAAAAGGGTTTCTTTTTAAAGATTTTCAAGTGGTTTTAAATTTTTGATCAGGAGTGTATACGCCAGTATGTTTTGTTTTGGCGATAATTTTCTTAATATACTAAAGCTCCACATTACTGTCCAGAGTGTCTTTTATTCAGTGGACATTAATTCTGTTGGATTTCAAGTGGTCTGATTTCGTATGAATCGTCATTTTAGAAAAAAAAGCAATCACTTTCTTAAGTGAATAAATCAAATTTTGGGTGATCAAACCTTGAATCAAACATTTTCCTATCGCTAGTCTATCGTTTGCAGGATATATCTATTCACCTCACTAAAACAGACGGTAATAGCCATTCTAATAAGTCTACAAGCTAATAAACCCAGTCCTGTCAATATAATCGATTAATGATTAGTAAAGAAATGCGAAACAGAAAACAAGTGCGTTTTGTTTTTGTGTTGAATTTGAATTCTGTAAAAATGACGTAATAATACTAAACATAGTTTCAATAGGCATTGTTCGGACCAGCCGTAGATGAATCCTCAACTATCATTCTGACAGTGGCTTTGTTTCTGAAGTAAGGTTCTCTTCAGCTTTAGGAAGTTTCCCTTTCCAAACTTTATTTTACAAGTTGTTACTTTATTATTATTTGCATACCGGAGTATAACCGACGTGATTGCTCGAGCGTTTTTGAAGGTCATAGTGAATTTCACGTACTGCGTTAGCTATTCAAAACAACATCTAACCTTGTACTTAACCTCCTGTAAACAAAGTGTTACTTACGTCGCCTTCTCTGACTTGCTTTTACTATACAACCAAAACAATAAATGCCACATATAGCCACTCTTCCATGTCCGCGTTATACTATCAATCGATTTGTTCTGTTTTTAGCAAATTACATAAAGCAAATCTTCCCGTCCCTCTCTCTCTTTCTTCTCTGTTTTTTGTTATCAATCCCATCTATCCCTCATCCCATTTTCCCGTCTCTCCACCTCTCTCTGTATATTCAGCATTTTAAAAAACCTATCTATTATGATATAAAATGTGTGTTATCCTGTAGCAGTCATAAACACTAATATTCCTTTATTCTTGCGGAAGGCAGCCCCCGTCAGGCAATTTGATCACATGAAAATTTTATTTCAACCTGAATATAGAAGGACTACTTACCTTTGGGAATTGATACACAACAATCAGGAAGCTCATTAACATCAATAAAGAAATATGTCAGGAATAAAAACTACTTGATACTGGCACACACCTGGCCGGAAGAAACAAAGCACGGTTGATTTATACGGAAGCATCACACTTCAGAAAATGTAATATCTGGTTATTTGATGTATAAAGGTCATATACAAAAATTATCTGCAGAATAGACACATTCATCGCTAAATAATAAATAAATAAATATAAATATTAGCTTTGCCAAGAGAAAGAGAATGGGAGACGAGGGTGTTATGTTATTATTTATTCATCAAATATTTATGTTAATTTGTTCACGGTTTCAAGTAGTGTTGGGGGTATCTTTTTGCATGTTCTAAATTTGTATTTTAAGTTATAATGACTTAACGAAGTCTAAATACAAGAATGGTAATTTGTAGGTGAATGCATGGAGATTATAGAAACTAGCTCAAATTGATATCGATAGATTCGACTAGCTATCGAGTTTAAAAGAGACAAATCTCCGTCAATTCTTGTGTTACTTTCGCCTTTTAAACCAACGAACTTATTCGTCGCCACTGAACAATGAAAATATCTCATTACTAGACTTTTAATCTGTTAAAAACAAGCAGACGTTATAGTCCATGGACTTAGTATGAATACTTTATACCAAATTAGGGGTTGAATATAGTTAAATTTGTTACCATTTTTTTTCATTAAATGCTAATCCCTATTGTGCACTGAACGGATACCATAACACGTAGTTCGCTGCACCTTAACATAACGTCCAAATTGTCTGAGTTGTTTCAGAGAAAAATTGTTAAGAAAAGACTAAGAGAAAATATAGGGGAAATGTAATATAGATATATGTCATTTCAATTAAACCACACAGCTAGCCTACTTGAAAACGATAAGCTAATTTATCACTGGACATAAAAAATTGCTGTCCAAATTCAGAGTTGGTATTAATTATGTCGGATTCCAAGTCGTTTGAAATCCAAAATCTCATGAAATGCGTTTTTAAAAAGTCAATTGCTTTTCCAAGTGCTAAGATCAAATTTTGTGTTATCAAACCTCGAGTCAAATATTTTCTCCATCACAGATCTGTCATCTTCAGTATACATCTACGCGTCCCATTAAACAGATAGTAAAAAGACATGTTTATAGGTTTAAAATAAAGTAAAATCATCTCAATATAACCGATTGACGATCATTAAAAGACAGCAAGCCAAAAGGCAAGTAGTGTCTTTTTGTGTCTCGTTGACTTATAATTATGTAAGAATGACGTAACCATAATTGATGCAGTTTCAATGGGTGTTGTCCGTACCAGCACGGCCATCGAGAGTAAGAAGAAGGCCTGTTAACTGAAAAATGTCAGCAGGTAATGTCGCTAACATTTGTCAGACTGTCAGTACTATATGAGGGCCATTTGGAAAAGAGCAATAAAAATTTTCTAAAAAGAAAAAGGAACACAGGTCGATTAATACTGAAACTGAACTTTATTCAATATAAAATATAAATATTATCTATGTAAAATTAAGTAATTTTAAAGCAATATACAATTTAATACTGATAAAACTGAATTATGAATCTAGGGAACAAACAATTAAAGAAACATTAAACGCAAATATTTTTGGCCTTCGGAACAAGATCAGTGTAGTATCTGTTTTGATGCTACACTTTACTTTTTCTACCCTCGGTCAGTGAAGGAGAAATCTTTCATGACTGAGACAACTTTTATTTTTCTTCCTATCCAGATTGGCCCTTATTGGGAAGTTGGATTTTCCCCACAAGATTATATGTTAAAATATTTAAATAACTATTACTTTAAAGGCAGAAATTATATTTAGAGTTTTGGTTTTCTGTTCTTCTATGTCCATTTTTCCCCATGTTTTTCATGAAAATGTGTAGCGTATTAGTTGTATCACAGGCCATCATCAGTGATTGCTTACTGGCAGTAACTTGTGGTGGTCCCTGGAGACCAAGTGACAAGTCTCCCAAGATTTCCAGTGTTCTCCACCTTTTGACCACTTCTGCAGATGATTGCACGTTGTCACTGATTTATCGTTGGTAACGGCCATTGGTGTTTCCTGGGAGTTGGGTGATAAAATGTCTCCCCAAGGTACCAGATTTGAACTGCAGACTTCCAGTGGAGATTTGGTTAGTACTCTCCCACCTCGCTCTTTCCATCCTTGAGACCCTTCACAACTAATTGGAGTGGCGCCAGTCGACGTCATCTACACCAGTTTATTATTATTATTATTATTATTATTATTATTATTATTATTATTATTCCTATTATTATTATGATAATAACAAGGGTGCTTGTGCAGTGTACGCATGTGTATTTTAAATATTATTTTCAAGTTAAATTAAATTTTGGGTTTGTATTACTGTACATATAGATTCGAAAAAGTTATCAAAGAACAAATATATAACAAATAAATGTTATCGAAGGCAAGATAAGTACTTTTCTACCTAACTGGATATGTTTTTAGGACTTTGTATTACTATATACATAGATTCGAAAATGATTAAAAATCAGATATATACCAAATAAATGTTATCAACGGCTGGCAAGTTAAGTTACTCTTCTACCTGTCTGGAAAGGTTTTTAGTGGTTTTACTCACTTTAAAACGTGTAATTGCTTCGAAAATAATACAATGTTTATTGATATATCATATTTGTTATATATTTGTTTTTTTTTTGTTTTTTTGACAAGTTTTTCGAATCTATGTGTATAGTAAAACAAACCCGTCATGTAAATTATTTACAGTTAAAATGTTATACAAAACAAAAACTTGAAGTTTTAAATATATTTCAAAGAAATAAATTACGCCCGGCGCTAAAATATTGAAAATTCACTGATCGTAAAAAAATAAAAAATAAAAATAAAAAACTGTCGTGAAAAATGCTAACTATATTTGGAAATACTCAGTGAAAAGTTTTAATTATTATTAAAAGAACGGACTGAAAAATATTATGTAAAAATTGTTTGTTTTACAGTAAAAAAAATGAATAAAATGAAATATTCGACTTTCTCGGATAGAAATTAAAGGTTCAAAAACTAGTTCACTTACTATATTTTGTTAGATTAAAATTATCCCAATGTGCAATTATAATAATTATTATCCAAATGGAGAATTGTTCTTTCTCTTTAGAACATACATGGACAATCGTTTGCCTATTAGCGTGACCACGTGGTTGAATACCGGAAGCTGTCTATACCGACAACTTACTCAGGAAGTGAGGTTACGCTGTCATATGCGTCGGCCTTCTTACTCTCGATAACCACGGTACCAGCCGCGGATTCATTCTCGAGTGACTTTTCTTTTTGTGTTATGGTCCTATTCAGCCTTAGCAAGACCACGTTTTTAAACTTTATCTTCTATTTATGAAATTATTAGTTTATTAGTGTTAGTCTGAGGCTCACCTGTCGGAAAATGTTTACATGGCTGCTCGAGATTTTTTTGAATGCCACAGTTATTGCATATGGCTTTACAAAACCTCAACTAACTTTGTACTCAACCTCCTGTAAAGAAGGTAAGTAAATATATTTCTTTCAATAAGCAAACAATTTTAACATATAGCCACTCTCCCATGTCCGCATTATATTTACAATCAAGTTATGCTTTTTTCTTTTTTTACGATTTACATAATGCAAAACTCCAATCTCTCTTTTTCCATCTTCTCTTTTTTCTTTACCACCCCATCTTTCTTAATCTTTTTTTTTACATGGGCATCATCACTTATCAAGGCCTTAAGGCCACTCGAGGATAAGGGTTAAAGAGTGTACAGTAGAAATTGGACAATATAGTAATCGTTATTAATGGAAATTTGGCGAATTTGTTAACTTATATGGAACGGCTCATCAAAAACTTGTTTACGTTAGACTTGAACACAACCATATTGTAATCAGCGGGAAGGCAGGAAAACGGAAAACAATTCCATAGCCGTGCAGTTCTAGTAAAGAAGCTTTGCTCATGGAATCTACGTTTAGGTTTAGGTACAGATAAAGAGTGGGGGAAATCATTGATAGTGATTTCTGCTAGACGGGTGTTTCTTGTGAACGTTTGACGAGGGGGGAGCATAGATTGGAGCTCAGCCGAAGACTTTCCATGAAAATAACGATAAAGCAGAGACAACTCGCAACATTTCTTCTGTGAGAAAGAGGTTGCAGGGAAGAGAAAAGGACATCCCCTACGAGGCTATGAAATCTATTTTGAACTCTATCAAGGCAGAATAAGTCCTTTCTAGCAGCTCCTGCCCAGATGTGGAAACAGTACTCCATCCCTGGACGTACCTGGCTCTTATATATAGAGAATTTTTAATTTTTCTTTACCCTTCTCTCTCCCTCTTTTTTTGCGATCAGTCTGTTAAAGCACCCTTATGATTCGAGTAAAATAAAATTTTTCATTGAAATCGATAGTTTCTAGAGGAAATGTTGAAAAACAAACAAACAAACAAACAAACAAACAAATACCTACAAATTTAATAACATTGATTTAACATATCTATTATTATACTAAATGTGAGTTGATATGTAACAGTCATAAAAATTGACGTTTCTTTCTCCTTGCGGAGAGCAGCAGCCCTGTGAGGTGATTTGATCTTAGAAGAACCAATCAGAATAAAGGGCGTATTTATTTTAACCTGAATATTGAATGACTACTTTCAGCCCCTTTGGGAATTGCAGAAAGCTCACAGACATCAACAAAAATATATCAGAAATAAAGCATACATGATCGGAACAAACAAAACAGAATTTATTTACACGAAAAACAAGTCTTCGAAAAATTTGATATGTAATAAGTAAATGTATGAATATGCAAACAGACTATACATACCCATCGCTAAATGATGTCAATACAAGTTTTCTATAAATTTTAGAAACATCATTGAACTATTTATTATTATTATATTAGATGTGAATTAATCTGTAGCAGTCATGAAAATTATAATTTCTTTTTCCTTGCGGCGAACAGCGCCTGTGAGGTGATATGGTCACACTATAATCAACCAGATTCAAAAACGTATTTGTTTTTAACCTGAAGTTTTTAGGATTAAGTCTTGCCCTGTTGAGAATTGCAGAAATATATCATCTCTCTCCTGGCCCTGGCCATTGGATTAAATGCAGGTGGACGATCTTTGGATGTCATGTCTTAATATATTAATTCATTCACTGCGACTATCTTAACTTTCGCTACTTACACCTAATAATTGTTGTTGTTGTTGTTGTTGTTTATAGAAGGGTTATGTTTTCTTTTCGTTTGACGATCGCTTCGCCATAAAAAAATATAGGAATTTGTCTTATAGTCAATGCGGAGATTATCTCCCCTAACTCAACGCTTATTTCCCAAATACTATTACTTATTAGTTTTAGTCATGCAATAAGAATATCTTAAGAGATATCTTAAATTGTTGTTTAATCACATTATAATGAAATACTTGTTTCCTTTTTACAGGGGTAATATAAATTTCACAGTCTATCGGGGCATTTAAATTAGCATTTTTTACGTCCATTTGATGGATGTTAAGGTTATATTGCAATGCAATTTGCAAAAAAAATCTGATTGTAGTCGATGAAAACGTAGAAAAATATTCTATGCCGTAAATCCAAGAAAATCCCCAGGCAAGAAATCTTGCCTTGTATTGTTCAACACCTGACGTAGTATTTTTTGTAAAGACACATCGAGAAGAAATTACATGCCATTTAAAATTTAAGTTTGGGGGAGGCACTAGCGAATAGGTATCATTTTCTGTTAATGCTTCTATCATATTTTTCATTGCCATTTTGCATTGCTGTCAATGTTCTGAATTAATTGCTCCATTAAAGCTTTTTGGCGTATTATCCATTAAATAACAATAGTCGACTTGACAGTCTCCCAAATTGTCGACCACATAAAAATCGGGTCGTATTCTACTTCTTTTTGTGTAACGGTTTTATGAATTTTCGACTTTAGCATCAGCATCATCGCTGTTATCATCTATCTTCTATCTTCTATACTCCTATAAATTCGTTTTCCTTTTGTGTGTATTGATATTCATATTAAAACCCCTCTTTTCTATTTATTTAAAAAGAAAATACAATGTTCTTATATATGGGTTGTGGAATTGCATTCACTAGCAAAAGATCTAGCTAATTTGCATATTCTTTTAAACATTCATTTTAATTAATTCACTATAGTTTTTTTTTGGTTTTCTTATCGGATGATCATCTTTAGTTAACTATTACGTGTAATTATATTCATGCAAATATTCTACATGATTTATACTTGCGTAATATTTGCGTAAAATGTTTACAGTAAACACAAAATTGTTTCAATATATTTATGTATACGTATATATTTTTGTTTAATCTATAAAAGTGAACGTGTCCGTGTGTCTGTGTGTGTACATTTTCCTACGCAATAACTTTGTCAATTTTCAGTTTACAGATCCGAAATTTTATATACACGGCACTGAGATTTGGGAAAATTTTGTAATCCGTGTTCGGCCAGAAATTTGGCTGTTAAGAGGTCAAAGTTCAACGATTTGACCTTTGAGAATTCTACCAAACTCCTCCGCCAATTTTGGGTTTAAACATTTGAAATTTTAGATACAGGTTCCTTGGACATGGATCAATCTTAATGACTTGATTTGAGCCCAAAGCAATAAATGTTAAGGGGTCATAATAGGAGTCAAAGTTTTAAAAAATTGACCGCTTTTTTATGCTCAACATACACATCCAAACACCCGGGCAATGCTGGTTATTAATATTTTTATCCTCGTCAGCATCGACTTCATTGTCATCACTTGATTTATGAATTTGGAGAAATATTAATTCGCCCTCTTCATATAATGGAGTTTCGTCTTTGAAATTAAACGTATCTGTGAATTTTACACATCCTTTTCTTTTATTTTTGTCTCGAAAAATACTAAATAGGCTAGTCTGTTTTTATCGTACCATGGGAAAATATCTCGACTGGTTTTGATATTTAATTAGCTTTTCTTATCTATAAATGTGAAGCAATTTGAATCAAATACATGCATTCTGCTTAAGTTTGGATTTTTACCATAGAAAGCTTCATATAGGGTTTTGGATAGTCTTTTGTAAAAAGACCGGTTACGTATGTATACAGCAGCCATTAGTGCATACATCCAGAGTTTTTTTTTTGGGGGGGGGGGTTGACTCAATAAGTAGACATCTTGCCACTTCAAAAAGTGCCCGCCATGATCTTTCAACTGCTCCGTTGTGGTGAGGTGAATTAGGGGCCTATTTCACATGTTTGATACGATAGTTAATTAATAAAAGTAGAGATTCCAGGTGAGAATTGTCTGAAGATAGCGGTTTCAATCCTACCCAATTCCGACCAGAGGCTTACTTGGCCAAAAACGTGGTGAGACACGAACAACTACGGATGACAGTAATTGCTGAGAATGCAGTTAGGAGATTCAGAGTTTCTATTCCGTCGCGGTTACCGCCTGACGAAGGCCAGAGGAATAGTTGGCCGAGATGTCGTGAAGCAACATCTAAGAAAAGATGAGGATAATAGTCTGCAATAGATAAATTAATAAATAATACTCATCTCAATAATGAATTCCAATTAAAATAATATATACAAATTTGCTGTTGTTTCGGCCTTTATAATCTGTAATCGTCTCGGATTCCGTTCGTTTTAGAGATGTCAGTTCAGTATATAAAGAAATAATTTTAGGTTTTCCTTTCGATAAATAATGCTCTCTTAATATGTTCAATGCTTTGCAGCTATTGTTAAAAGTTTCTCACATTACCAGAGATAGACTTATGCCATCTAAGCACTGTATTAATTCCGCAAAGACAGTTGCATTCTTTTCAATAAACTCAGGCCTGTTTCTATTTTCAGGTTCTGCCTGAATTACTTTGTGTAACTTTTGGATTCTAAATATCCTGAAAATTTCACTTGCCACAATTCGAATTTCGATTTCGATCTATCGAAGTAAAATCTTCCGCCGGGCCCATAACTCAGAGTTATCACAGTGGTAAGCGGCTTAAACTTAAGCACCTTCCAACTTACAGTGGTCATACCTTCCCATCATATCAAAAATATTACGATATGTGATATGTCACAGTTTGTAGATTTTCGAATCAAATCAAAGTAGGATAAATAGTGGTAGTGCCTGTGATAAAAGGAGTTTTGTGGAAGCTTACAAAGTGCCCCTGCCCTCCGCATGAACTTTATTGTATAAGCAAGTGCATAAAACATATCAGAATCCGACGGCGATGTGTTCGAAATAGACATTTATTTAATGCAAACTCAGAAAAGCTCATCCCGATTGAATTGTAAACAACGCGTAATAAGTCTGAAAAGTGCGTACGTTTGCGCTCGTGCGTGTGTGAATAAGTTGAGAAACTGCGTCTTTGATGTCGGGCAATGCAAGGAAGGAAACGGAGATAGCATCTCTCTGTGTTTCGTCTTTTTAGGCCCGACCTTAGTGCGTGCTGGCGTGACTAAAAGAGACACAATTAGGTCTTAGTGTTATCTGGTGAATGTATGTGTGTATGAGTGCGTCGATAGATAGGTAATAAGTTAGAATCCAGTTGTTATTTTTCTTAGCAAAATTTTCGAAAAACTTATTGAACTAAGATTATTTCTATATTTATCAGGAACACTAGGTTAAACAACGTGATTGATGAATTTATTAAATTCATTAGATTTTAATCTTACATATTAAGGTATTATATCGGATTTTCAAAGTCAGACTAAATAGCACTTAAGCTGACAAATCAAACTTTGCTTCTGACTAGCTAATTTTCAGTTGCTATTGTTGTGCCATGTTATTGACAATATAATAACATTCTTTGCTAAAAATGATTTAAAAATTGCTTATTCTGACCCAGACGATTGCGAATATCAAACATTTTTTTAAAAAATCATTCTATTATAGAAATAAGTAAGGAGGATAATTTATTTTTAATTGAATACTATGATAGGAATTGTTTACCTTAAGAATAAAAAAGCGCGAACAAATACAAACTAAAAATTAAAATGACTACACTTTCTTGAAGAGGTGACGAGCAGAGCCGGCCTTAGGTAATTGGAGGCCCTAGGCGAATTGGTGTCCCCCAAATGAAATAGAAAAAAAAATACAGAAAAATAAAATTACGCAATTTATTAAAAAAACTACCTGTATTTATAACTAAATCAACAAATAACTGAAATTTATACAAACATATTCGTGCAGATGTCATAAACCTTCAACAAAAATTAACTTTTTGTGCTTTGATGGCAGCAAAATCCAGAATAAATTGTAAATAATCCAGGGACTGAACGATATCTTGTTCGATAGATATCATTGGCAGACTGTTCAGGCATCCCCGCGTATTTGTTGTTCTCAAATAGGTTTTTATTAACTTCAACTTGGAAAATCTCCTTTTCCCCGATGCAACAGTAATCGGAATTGTCAATGCTATACGAATGGCTATAGCTATAATAATAATATAATATAATAATAATATAGCTAAATATGCAAGTAAATATGCGTTGATATCACACGTATATTTTAATACTAATATTTTGTTTTATGCATAATTAGCATTATGTACATACATTTTTTCTTATGATTCCTGTGCGAGTTCCCCCCCACCAATCGGAAATCCTTGATGAAAGAAGACTGCTTTTTCGAAAAGAAATTTAGTACACATGTACAAGTGCACATGGCACTAGCCGAAATGAAAACCGAAATTAAAGCCGAAATTTACCTGTGTTTAAATGGGAATAAACATGAAGATGTGTGTATATTAGCATTCCTGTTTTTTTATCGACAAGAAAGTTTGTATGTTGCTTGTCTGGAAGAGAGTTTGGTTAGCAGTGTGTATATATTGACGTTATGTTTAGTAGTTCGTGATAATCTATTATCGTATCTGTCGAGGTTAGATGTTAAGGATGTACTCAGATGTGTTGTGTGTGGAAGAAAATAGGAAGAGGCAGAATAAGAATGTGTTTGGATTTTTATACTATGCACG
This sequence comes from Euprymna scolopes, assembly GCF_053919585.1. Classification (NCBI taxonomy): domain Eukaryota; kingdom Metazoa; phylum Mollusca; class Cephalopoda; order Sepiida; family Sepiolidae; genus Euprymna; species Euprymna scolopes. The sequence continues at coordinate 84,039,756 of NC_136511.1, read as the reverse complement.
CGATTTTGAAGTGAATGTCCCTTCTTTTCTGATTGGCTGAAAGAAACTGCTGATCGGAGCTTTTGTCCAATAGAGAATTAATACGTAATTCACTGGTAGCTGCTACTTATTACAGGTTCAACTGGAAACTGCGTCGAGCCTATTGCGCATTACCGAACTTCTGTCAGATCATTTTTGTCTTTGGAAGCGTTAACTTCCTGGCTGTTTTCCATATTTATAAGACCAACCACCAGCATCGGATCCAGCAACGAAGGGAATGAAAACTCACCCTACTCTAGTAACAACATGACTGCGAAACGAGCTCTTTTACATATAGCTGGAACCATTCTGCTAAACTGAGTTGAGCTTCTTGTGCGTTCACGAACTTCCGCCGAATCTCTTGAGGAGGCTGGCGTATTTTAATAATCGCTTTCGGTCTACCATTAACGATGCCACATAGCCATTATTTGTCGCCAATTCTAGTTTTTAGCTTGGGATATGCCGTTTCCCACAGTTTACTTTTTTATTATTTTTACAGATTAAAAAAAAAGTACTCACAACTGCACTTGTGTTTTTCTGGTACAAAACTTAAAACGTGCGTGTTTTCTTGCCAGACAATATGTGGGAAACTCATGTCAGAAAAAAACTGACCTTGAATGAAAATAGATTATTGATCAAGATAAAAATTCAGCTACCACCGCAAACACGACGCCGTCAATCAAGACAAAATTCACTGTTGTCAAACACGCCCACAAAAAAAAAAAAAGAAAATGATTGGCTGGACTGAAATTGTTTTACTCTTTCGGAAACATTTAAAAAAAAAAATACTGCGAATCTATATTATATTTACCAGAGCAAAAGTGTGACATATTTTTCTCACCAGAGCTGTCTTAACCGGATAGCTCTAACACTACCACGTTGTGATATATTGGCTTCCAATGCATATTAATAACTAGCAAGGCTGCCCGGCATTGCCTGGGGCAAAAGTGTAACAATTTCTATCATTATCTCTTTTCTCCCCCCTCTTTCTTTTTCGCGCTGTGGACATACACATATAACTAGAGTTGTCGTAAGGGAAATATCTCTGTGAAAAAAATTATTACTTTCCTTTACTCAGTGTCTGAATGATAACATTAAAAAGTGTATGTACATCTTGATAACATTAAATTATATAAATGTTTATTTGACCTGCAAATAATGATTTTTTTTAATTTTAGAAATCATATATCCATGGTTACGCCAATTAAAAAGTACCGACTTTGGGGTGTTTGTTATGTGTTTTCAAAGTTTTAGTTGGACATGCAAACAGGTATTTGTCTTTCATATAACAGATTATCGATAGGAAGAAGAAGAAGAAGAAGAAGAAGAAGAAGAAGAAGAAGAAGAAGAAGAAAGATGAGGACCTCAACACTGACATAAAAACATTATTGAGATAGAAAATATCGTATATTTCAGCGATCGGGATCGCGTCTCTGTTGTTGTCATTATTATTTTTGTTGCTTTTTTAGCAGAAGTACTAATAGTAGTAGGAGGAGGAGGATAAGCAAGAGGAGAAGGAATAAGATTAACAGGAGGATGGGTTTAGTGAGGACTTTAGGAGAAGTTTTTTGTCGAAAAACGGTACATTATTTTTGAAGAAGTTATTTGTTATCCTAATTTGGGGAATAAACAAAAAAAGGTTAGCGCCTTTCTAAATTCTTTTGAATTTAATAGGATCATAAAATTATGTTAAGGAGATTATAATGCCTTGTGAACGAGATTTTTCACAGAAAAGCAAATTGCTTTCAAACGCTAAATTTCAGCCACCATATTATGTAATGTTACATTTCGAAATGCTTCAAATCTATTTGTTCTGTTTTCAGTGAAAATTGCAAGAACAGACATTTAAAGGTTTAAGCAACATTGTTATCCTCACTCCACAACTTTGCAGTTGTGCGACTGACGCGTTTTTGCTTGACACACGCAAAAGCAGAGGCGATCAGAGAACAACGGGTCATGAATTTAACTCCGCCTGGACTTTCACCAGAGCTCTCTTAACCGGATAGCTTTAACACTACCACGTTGTCACATATCGGCTTCCAATAAATATTAATTACTAGCAAGGCTACTCGGACATTGCATCTTTATTATTAGCTATGTCCGTCGATGCCTTTAACGTGTAGCTGCTGCGATTACAGAGAATCGCAGCAGCAGCATCGACACTTCGTCGTTTACTAGCTTGAATCTGTGTTTGGTTTCTAAGCTCAGGAGTGATTGGTGCACGCAGTCAACATCCCTTCTGACTTGCCCAATCAGGAACAATCTCTCAGGCGAGCTGAGCACGTAACAGAGTTTATAAAAGGGATTAATGTAAGCTATTTCCTCTTTCCTTGGTTACCAACAACAACTCCACGTGACTCGAACCTCCATCAAACTTCTCTTTTGGGGCGTATCAGAACACCCTACGAAACAATGTAACTGAGTTCGACTTCGACAAGGAGATATATAAATTCACTAGTCCTTAATTTCAGCATCTGCGTACAGTACACATACTTTCTCCGCAAATAGGATTTCTTAACCTTTTCGTCATCACCCATACCCATGCACCTATTCTCTTTTCCATTCCTTTCATAATGAAGATGACCAATAAAGTTGTTTTAAATGTTAGAATGAGACATTGTCTCTCTATTCAACATTTTGGTAACCTCGACGTGCAATCGCGGCTGCTACAAGCCTAGCCTTTAACATGTGTTACATGTTAAAAACAAAATAAGAAATTAAATGAGAACAACGAGATAAATTAAAGATAAGTTTTACTTAACATAGACAAAAAGAAAACATTCATTATATAAATATCACCTGTCTGTTTAAATGTATGTATGTATGTATGTATGTATGTATTCCTAAAACTTTCGACAGAGGCGACCGATTTTCACCAAATGGGTATCATTTTGAAGATCGACTCTTCGGACAACAAATATCGAAAAAAATGGCTAAAAACATTAATTCTTTCACCCTCAACTGGGTACTTTTCTACAGGAATGGGTCGCTTTTTTCGCCGATATTTTCGAAAGTTGTTAAGGGTTGTGACATTATGTTGAACAAAGATGGTGGCGTAGTTCAGATCAGATCCTGACTGTAATTGGCAGTAACCAAGATGGCGGCCAAGAATCAAATGCGGTCCGTGACGTATTTAGCGGCGAACTGATTGAATTCAAAATTCGACAATTTTTATACTAACTTTGGAAGGTTTTTAGTTGGTTGTTTAGCACAGCCGGTGGTTATAAAAATGATTGGCGAATTTATTCGTCTCATACCCCCATTAGAATTCTGATGGGGAAGGTCTCCTAGCGGCTTCGGCTGCAGGGAGACAGGGTAGAAGTACTCGTCAAGGATTCGTTACTTGAGACTCAGCCCAACAGGTGAGGGGCCGGGAACCGGCCCAGCACCTGTCGGACTGAGGTACACCGCCTGGGTAATACCGTGACCATCGTCATAGATGGCCTGTCAGCTAAAAAAATTACGTCATCGCCATAGGTCCTAGCAAGCAAGGAACATAGACTGCCGATAATGAGCAGACATTTTTTTACAGAAAGCGTTAGAAAACTTCAAAATTGGATTAAAAAAGATAAACATGATAATTTGTACTGAACTCATCCAATATTAATAATAAAAATATTAATAATAAAAATATTAATAATAAAAAACTAATTGAAAGTGAGAAAAGTTGTTAAAAAGTTTAAAAAGAAAAGTAATAACATTTGATTTGTATGTAACTGAAGTTTATTCAATAGAAATAAATAAAAATGAACAATAAATATTTTTTAAATAAAAAAAACAATATTTTAAAAATCAAAACTGAAAAAACAAACGATAAATTATTTTAACTGAAATACGAACAATAAATTAGTTTAACTGAAAAACGAACTATAAATTGGTTTAACTGGATAACGAACAATAAATTAGTTTAACTGAATAACAAACAATAAGTTAAAAATTAAATTTAAACAAATGTTAGTATAAACAAAGTTATTAAGGCAGAAATATTTCAAACATTGAATATTAAAACTTTTCAAAAATCTGTTGTAGAATTTAATTAAAAGTTTGAATTTTTCTTTTTCTGATATTTCTTGCAACAAAAATTGTTTATAAGGGAATTCGATGAACTCCATATCAGCATTTTTTTCAATTTGCTGAATAGTGTGTCCCTCATCACAAGAGTCAACATGAAATAATCGATTTTGATCAGCCAAAATATTTAACGTTATGTACATGGCTAATTTTCTCTGATGAATCGAATGTAAAAAAGAATCGCATTTTGTAAGTTTGTTTATAACTGTATAATTATATAAGACAAAATTATTAGTTATATCATTTGGGTATAGCAGAGAGCATCTGTTAATACCCTGAAAGTAGCTGTTCAATTCAGCTATTTCTTTAACAGCCTCTCTCCCGGATATTAAATTTTTGCAGCTATTGCATTTCAGTTTTTTGAAAACTGCATGGCAGCAATAACCTGCTAAGTATAATATAACAGGAAGTACTTCCTTGCCTTACATTGATTTACATCATCTTCTGTTACATCTATGTTAAATTTATAAACATGTAACTCTTGCTCCCTTGTCATTTCATCCCAGTTAGTTTCTTTTAAATTGTTCAATTCAATAGTTCGGTTATTAATTGGTAAGCTCAATTTTAAAATTGAGAACATTCTGAGTTTATTTTTCACATTCATACACCTGACGTATCGATATATTATACTGATCTCCACTAAGTTGTCGATACTGGCCAAACCTTGCCTCAAAGGTGTCTGTCTGAAACTTTCCTGGAAATATATGCACCATGTTTAGTACATTTATACAATATTTAGTCAATTCTACAATTGCGTAAGTAGTATGGTGCAAAACAGTATATGTTTCTTTGTTAATTTACTAGTTCTTCCAGGAATGCTATTCCAAGTTTCTAACCAGTCACAGAACACATTTAGGAAACTATAATTATCACTATTTAATGTAAGTGGATTAGCATATTTATTACGAAGTCGACAACCTTTATATGGTGTTTTCACATTCAATACTGTCCACCAAATATAAAATATTTCAATGTATTCTACGATTTCTGCATAATTTGGCAAGCATTCCTGTTTTAGCAAACCTTGAATAGTATATTTGTTGAAAATTTGCAAAACCAAATTAACATTTTATCTTTCAAAAGTAGTCGGAGAAGAGCTTTTGAAGTCAACTTATAGCAATATTTCACAAGTGATTGAGATTCTAGGGCATAAAGTTTATGTAAACTAGAAAATGGAGCACTTTGGATGTTATCTAATTCATTATTTCCATTATAACAAAACTTTGGGAAAATCATGCATTTACGTTCATCTTTTTGGCCAAGCCAATTGTTTCTAATGCATTTTAATATATGCACTGAGTCGAATAAGAAGAAAAGAGGGCTAGACGTTCTAACTGGATGGGGATATACAATTGAAAGCTTTGATGGGCTACAAAAAAAAAGACATAGCTTTTTTATTTATTGCATTATTATCTGTTATAACAGATAATACCTTAAACCCTATATCTTCTAAGCCAATTATTACACGTTTAATTATGTCAAATAAGTTCTCAGCTAGAAGACATTTAGTTGGCATAACATGCACAACATCCTTATATTGTAAGAATACACTGCTAAGCATAAAAGCAAATGCACTTGTGGCAGGTTCATTGCTGTTGTTAGCTAAGCCAACAATATTGCCACCTTTATAATCAAGATAAGGTTTGAGATGTATTTCATCAATAAGTAAAGATACTGTGATGTCATTCTGCATTAGTAACTTGAACTTACTTTTAATATACATGAGAAAAATTTGATCGTGTTCAATGACAGGATTCATAGAAGTTGATAAGGTTAATCTTCGAATGGTTGAATAGCATGGTAAAATTACATTTTCAGTGTCTCTTAACAGTCTGTACCCTCTAGGAGAGCAGTTATATAATAAGGAAGAAAATACCATCATTTCACTCGAATAATTAACCTTATTCATTGTCATTATGTTAATTTGGTCCTATATGAACTTAATTGCATTAAAATATTTAAATGATTCATCTTGCACTAATAGCAAAAATGATAAGATTAATTTTAATAAAGAACTTATATTAGAAGTTTTCATTTCCTGTTCTTCGATGTCCATTTTTTTTCATGTTTTCCATCAAAATCTGCAGAGTATTTTCCTCTTTTACATGTTTAGGAATTTGATACTCCCCTATAGCACTCATTTCCACATCACTACAAAATACTCAAACGGCCAAGTCCGGTTCAATCACCATAGACATTTTTATTTGGGGGCATGGGCATCTCTTTATATGGCATATAATGATGGTATTGTCTTGCCTAATAGAAGTCCAATAATTTTTTATCTATAAACGTTAATTTTTTTCTAAATCATCAATATTGTGGAACGTTTTACGTTTCCGTAACTCTAACTCGTCAGCAACACTTTCACATAATGAACGCTTAAGAGCAAAATTTTCTAAACGCATTTTCTTTGCGTTAGGAGACTCTCTAAAAGTGGTTGATGACGATAAATAGGAGGGACAGTTTGGTAATATTCGAGGAATAGCACCATCCTTAAGATAGGGATTTTTTAATTTAACACTAATTGTCTTTCCAGTTCTTTCATCAAATGCTGATGCCTCTCGCTGTATGTCTTCAGGTCGAAAATGAAGTTCACATACCCAAAGAAACAATTTAAAAGAAAATCGCATCATGTTTGACTTAATACAAAAAAAGAAAGAAAATTACATGACAAAAAACGATAAAATAAAAAATAAGGTAAATGTGCAGAATTAGTCCACCCTCGAAAAATCCTTTTAAATTACCACTTTTATAGGTTTTCGGGGGTGCTGAAAACGAAAATAACGTTTAAAATTACGGCAAACTAGTAGTTTTCAAGATATAAAGAGATGTTAGTTAAAAAAGTGGGGGGGGGGATAATTTAACCTAAAACGACCACCCACTTTATGGCCACTTTTTTTTTACATGGGCAACGAGCAATTTAAAAAAAAATTACATTTTTGCCTCAAACAAGGCGAAGTGCCTCTTTGATGTAGGAATGAACACAACTAAACGTAAAATGAGAACCTACAGTTGACCCCCTGTCCCCCACAAAAATTCTGTTTACACTTTTTGAAAGGGGGTGCTCATTTTACGTTAAACTGTGTTCATTGTACGTTGACTCCCAACCCCCAACATAAAGGCGGCCATACTCATTTTCTTCCCTTTTATTTGTTAAAAAGAAAGCGCCATAAAGTGTGTGTTCATTTTACGTTAAATTTTTATAGAAAAGTGATCCTCCATTTTTTAAAACTAACATTTCTTCATATCTAGGAAACTACTCGTTTGCCGTAATTTTAAACGTTATTTTCGTTTACAGTGCCACTAGCAGTATCAGAATTTGGGGGGAATTTTTGATAGCCCCAACACAAAACTGCGAATAACATATACAAAACTCGTAATTTCTCCGTTTAAAGTGGGTTGTTTATTTTCTTTCTGGAATATACTTCCAAAATAAACTATTAAAATTGTTTAAAAAATAATAGAAATATTTTTTTATTGCCGGCATTTTCTAAACACTTTTTTTTTTAAATAAAAAATAATATTTCTATTATTTTTTTAAACAATTTTAATAGTTTATTTTGGAAGTATATTCTCCAAAATTCTGACACATACAGGGCTACGACATTTACCACGAATAATTATTAATAAGCTTTTGGGATTAAAAAACGGTCCTAAACTTAAAAATAAAGTTTAATCTATTTCACGCTGATATAAATATTGCACAGTAAAATAGTTGAACTAAAAAGATAAATGATTTTTCTTATTTAGAATTATTTAAACAAGGAATTCCGTTTTTACGATATCGCTTTTATTAAATTGTTAGGTGAAAGTACATAATATTTTCACCATACTCCCCATTTTAAATAAGTTTCTAAATAATGATTTATTATTCCAGCACATAACTTAAATTACATGTAAAATTCATTTTTATATACATACTTTCATTTTTATTTTAAAATACATTCTAAAAAAATAAATAAATAAAAATAAAAAAGGCTCGTTTTTTTTTTTGTTATTTTTTAAAAAATATCTCAAACATTTTAACATTTACTCTGCTATATTTAGATGGAGTAAAATTATTTCTTTTTATTGCATTAATCCACTGATAAATTATTTCCTTTTTTGAGAAATGAAAACACAGTAACTTTTGATCCATTTTCGCAGTTACCTCGGCATTTTGGAACTATACATCTGGACAGCATGTTTAAATTTATTTAACCCTCCAAAACTTTAAACCAACTTCCGGTTTAGTCACGAGACACGTGACCAAATTTCAACAGACCGATGTTCATGACGTCACCAGACTAAATTATAGTCGTCGCTAGGCCATCATATTACGGTAGCCACGGTAATACCTAGGAGGTCCACCCTCCCAGGCCTTGCCACTGGGCTTTCCGGTGGAGTAAGTTTATTGCTTACTGCCTGAGGCGCCCCGACCGGGGAATGCCGACAGGGTTACTCAGGCAATTTTTACAATTGCAGGAGTGCCCCTCCTTTAGGGGAGCCTGCTGGATCCCCACCTTCCGGCCTTGTGCCACATATTGCTGTGATGAGCAGCAATTAAATCTCTGCCCTCATTAGTTCGTCTTTTGTCGGTATACGTTCTCTATTGCGCTTAATTGTTACATATTATTGTTATTGTTATCCTTGTTGTTAAATTTGTTATTTCTTTCCTTCTTTTTCCCCCATCGCTATTTATTAGCACCGGATTTTACTTTCCTTTTTGCACACGTTTTACCGCTGGTCATGGCATCTGCCAGCTGTGCGCCGACGGTTTCTACCAAGGAAAAGACGGACACTGAAATAAAGGCTGGAAGAAGCCCCCCCCCCTGCAGTTAAGATAGACCTGGAGACCTTGACAGAAGCAAAGAAATGCGTAGAGCATGTCACAGAAAAAAAGGCATAACTTTAGAGCAACCAAGGTTGCAAGAATTCACTAAGAAAACGATTTCTCTTTTTGTCATAGATCGAAAAACTAAAAACTTATCCGCTCAAACAAGGACTTAGTTACAAAATTAATAGCGACCACCGGCATGAGAGCCGAAAGAATCACTAAAGCTCGTGGATACAACACCTGGGCAGCCCTGTTTAAAACTGAGTGAAACTGTCCCAAAATGAGATAATTAGAAATGATTACATACTTAGAATGAAGTACCTTGGGTGAAAGAGGACGACCATCGCCATCTTTGAAGTTCCTGGCGTAATCCCAGGGGAGTACTTGGCTGCTTATCTCCTCCAATTTGGAGACATAACAGGAGTCAATGTGGACCATTATAATGGCGTCTAGTCCTTTGACTTTTTACTAAATAAGGAGGCATATTTCAAAATCTCCTACTATTTGGAAGCTGAAAATGAGAAACTACCGATTGTTAGTGGCATGAAGGCGTCCGGAATGTTGGTTGGTTGGTTGGTTGTTTTTGTTTTACGGCATATCAACCCTTTTCGTTATTTAATGCCGAATCCAAAGATTTTGAAGAAAATTTTTTTTAATAGAATATATTTGTTGTTTTCACGTCGGTTTTTATTCAACCCATAGTTGGGACCCTAACAGGTACTACCACTCCGGGTTAGAGTGGACCTGGGAGCAATGGTAATTAAAGGGTGGCTCCACACTCCCCAAAGCCCACAAGCTGGGGTCTCACCACTGGATATAGTTTAAGGTCATATCCAGGACCCCATTGAGGGACTTTTACCCTCTGCAGGGGGGCAGTCGGCGTATTCTAATGCCCCACCGACAGGGCCGTCCGGAATGCTGGATATGCGGGGAAGTGGGGCACTTAATATATACGTGCCCCAAGAAACAACCAACGCCCAAACCCCCCCAAAATCGGGTACTAGGCCACTTAGAGCCGGATGCACAGGCCGGATCAAAAATACCTAAGGCAGAAGAGAAATCGAACAAGGACACCCAACCAAAAATATCGCCTGAGAGTTTTCAGCAGGATTTATAACTCTGGAATCATACCAGTGCCAAGGCTGAACTGAACACGTTAACAAATCAACAACTGTCGAGTTAGTGCGAAAAACTCTTTTATAAAGAGCGCCACCTAGTATTAGGACCCCATCGATCTTTCTTGAACATTCTGGAAAGTTCTTGGACTTTCTTAACTTCTCTAAATCTTTCTATTTTTTTCTCTGTTATTTTATATTTTCGTAAAAGAAAATCTTTCTGAAATACCTCTTTATATATTTAGGGAAGATAGATTAAGCTTTCGTGACACTTGTCATAGAGAGGCATGACACCATAATGTGTTTTACTGGTGCAATATTAATTAAATTAAATTGATAAATGGAATGATTAATTAAAAGAAATAAAACGTCAACTATTGCCAAATATTATTTTTTACTCAAAACGAATGATATTTCTAAAATTTGAAAAGTTATATTCCTCATGTCTAGATGACAATAAAAGAGTAAACATTTTGTTAAGCGGCTGTTGTTTGTTTTTGTTTTCTTAAATTACGAACGAGTACGAATGGATTTCGAAAACGCTAATTGTAATTTTTAGAGGTTGCATTTCTCGTGGCTGCAGAAACACTACATGAATTAAATTTGTTTGAGTCGCTGCTGCATGACGGAAATTTAAAAATGGTAGATTTTGGTTTTCATCAATCTTATATTAAAGGAAAGTAGCTGAAAATGTTTAAACATTCATTTCATGAAAAACAAACAACGATGTAAACAATTATCTTTTTATCTGGACGCATGTGTATTGCATGTATGAAAGAGACCTACAGATAGTAGTTGATGTGGAACTGTAGTACCTTTGTCTAGTTACAAAGTTGTTCCTGTAATTGTAACGTAGTTGCGGTGTTCTTCAATTCGCATAGTCTGTTTACTTCGTAGACGTAACCTATGGTATTATTTCTATGCTTAAGTTGGTGATGTGACCGTTTCAGTTTCTATCTCCTTTTTGTTTTTTGTACAAGAGCAGTCACCGCCTATCAAAGGCTGAAGATTACTCGAGGATAAGGATTATGTGGTCAGTGAGATAGCACCGTGATGATAGGCAGCAGTGAACATTTGGAAAAAATTGATTATTGAATAGAACGGCTTAAACAGAACTTGTTTACATTGGACTTGAAAGCGACCATATTGTAGTAAGCTGGGGGAGAAGCTCTGCGGTATTGCGTTGTAAGCAAGAAGCTTTGCTCATGGAATTTGCGTTTAGTTTTCCATCCACCCATCCAGCGCAATCATAGCCAAGATTGAACACACTGCACCAGTGTGTAGTGTAATTCAAATCTTGTCGGCTCAAATATACGACACACTCACGTTGACACACTGGTTCTCGGCAGGTCACGGAAGTTAAGCAACGTTGAGCCTGGCCAGTACCAGGTGGGTGACCATTTGGGAAGGCGAGACGCTGTATGTACCGCGAGGTAAAATACAAGGTTGAGAAACTGGCGTAGTCTATCCTTCTCTCTAGGGTAGATGGGACTCTCTTAAACCATGGTAGGCACCGCATTTAGTGGGCGTCACGATAAAAAATACCATTGGTAGCCCTGGCGAAGCATCGTATTCAGCTACCGACAAGATTTGAAATTTAGTTTTAGGCACTGATAAAGTGTGGGGAAAATTGTTGGCAGTGATTATAATTGTTGTAAATGTTACATAGTTGAAGCTCAGTCGAACACCTGCCACGAAAATAACGACAGAGTAGAAATAGACTCGCAGCGCCTTTTCTGCGAGAAAGAGGTAATAAGGAGGAACTTCTCTGTCGTTACAGTCTTCTTCTTTATAACATATTGTTATTAATAAGCACCACAAATGCTCTTGGGTTGTAAAATATTCTTTGGATTTTATTTTTTCTACAGAGCATGCATGTACATTTATATAACTTCCCCATCCTCTCCTATAGAAAGCAGCTATCCGAAATCGAACTGCTCTCTTTCTCTGTAAATTCAGTAAAAAAAAAAAAGAAAAAGAAAGGGCTCCCCTGCTTCTTCAGCACGTCTAATTAGAACTTTCTGTCGCTGACGTAACTACTGAAACATATATCTCTTAATTGACTTCTAATTGGAAAATTCTACTTTACTTACTTTTGACCACCCGTGGATATTTCAGATTTCACACACACACACACACACACACACACACACACACACACACACACACACACACACACACACACACACACTATTATTTCATTATTATTATAGCCATTCTCTCTCTCTCTCTCTCTCTCTCTCTCTCTCTCTCTCTATCTCTCTCTAGTAGAAACTCCATTATTTAATATGAGTACATTATTTTGTTCTGATAAATGTCGGTTAATTTTGGACAGAAATTTTTTTATTTCATCAATCTTATATTAAAAATATTTACTAAAACAAAATAAACTTTTTCTCTAAACAAAATAAACTTTTTCTTTCTTGCAAGAAAAAAAAACAAAACAAATAGAATAATGATCTTTTTTTTTATATACAAATTTCTACAACGTTGCCCAGGGAGAAGGTGTAACATATATATTTATTAAAATTTTTACCTCTTTCTCTATACTTCTCTCTTTCCCACTGTCCCGTTTTTCTCTCGCTTGCCCCTTACTTTCTCCTCCGCTCAGCAATTCCCCTCTCTAGGCATATACAAGCATACACATGCATATTATTCGTTTTTATATATTCCCTGAGAAATGATTCGGTATAAGAGAATTAACACATTGGTTAAAAAAATCAGAGTTGCTTCCCTTTAGTACATAAATGAATATTTTTCGTTGTGGGTGTCTGTTTTGTCGGTTTTTTTTTTTTTTTTTACTTTTAGCCTACATACAAACATACACACAGAAACACAGTCAACTGCCTCTTATATTTTACATATAACTTAATAAATGTTACGCGTTACTTAAAATATCTTTATTCATAAAATTGTTTCTACGCAGCCCTTTCTTGAAAATTGATAAAAATGATGCTTTTAAAAGGCTTTCTTCAGTTGATATAATCCTCATCAAATAGAAAAAAGAAAAAAAATCATAGAAGAGTCAACATTGTGTGTTTATTCTGGCAGCCATCTTGTACCGGAACAAACACACGATGTTTAGTCTTCTATGAATTTTCTTTCTTTTTTCAACATTATATTATCATGCATTTTTTCTTTCTAAGCAAACCTTTCTATTTTTTCTGAAGAGTATATGCACGAAAAGAGTCGGTATTGACATAATACTTATCGATTGTTTCTGCATAACGAAACGAATCTGTAAAAAACGTACCGAATTTTAGCATGCTGGAGGAGCTGTTTTGCATGAAAAATAAATATTTGAATCTTGGAATGTAACTATACTGTAAGAGAGGGAGAGAGGGAGAGAGGGAGAGAGGGGCAGACTGACAGACAGACAAATAGACAGAGAAAAACCGTCCATAATCATTGACATGCTTTTTAAATTCAGTAACATTTGAAAAACCCGCACAAGAAGGATCGGGAAAAAGAAAACGATTTCTTATTCTTTGCATTAGAAAAGATTAAAGAAAGAAACAAAAACAAAAACAAAAAAAAAATGCCAAAAACAAACAAAAACATTTTATTAAAGTTATCTCAATTGGAATTGCTTTTTGACACTAAATAAGAATGTTAATTGCATTTTTTATACATTCATACAATTAAGCCAGTTAAATTTTTTAATTGCATATGTTGGCATCGTCATCATATATCTGTATATTCAAACGATAATTACTCTAATTAAGCTGATTGACGTAGCAAACACGTTTTTACATGGTACGCTACAGAAATTCACACACACACACACACACACACACACACACATACACACACACATACACACACACACACACACACACACACACACACACACACACATATATATATATATATATATATATATAATATTAAAAAAAGGAAACAAAAATGTTTGAAAAAAATAATCCATTTTCACAAAGTGTTTGTTAACCACCTCCCCACAAGGGCGTGGTATAAGTTAATGTTGATTAAATTTCAACTCCTTAACAAAAGAAAAAAAAATGACGCAAAAAAATACAAATTGCCACAGTCTAGAAGGATTTCACAACCTCTGATGAAGGATAGAACATATACTACATTGGTATTATTTGGATTCATCTGATTGCTGTTCTTAATTTGACTGTAATTTACTAATTAAATCGCACTCAAGATGAGAACAGTAGTTCTATGGATTCAAATGATACGAATAACCAACCCTCGTCGCCAAAATTTGAAAACAGATACTACATGTTTATCTTTGTCGAGCCAAATGATTTTGAAATAAATTATGATTCCATAAAGAGCTCGCTCCTCTCTCTTCTTTCTCTTTGTCTTTAAATATTTACATCATTTCATTCCTCTCACCACTTCTCTTATAATCGCTTTTATTTGAAAACATTTATGTACAAATATTCACCTCCCTCATCATTTTAGTATATATATATATATATATATATATATATATATATATATATATATATATATATATATATATATATATATACACAGTAGCGTCCAAAACTAAGGGACTGTCTGCTTTATCGTTATTTTCATGGCAAGTGCTCGTCTGAACTCCAATCTATACTCCCCCCTCACAAAACTTTCACGAGAAACACTCGTCTAACTTAAAACACTATCAACAATCTCCCGCACAAGTTATGATGCTCTAGTGAAAAAAAAGAAGAAAGCAGGCCCACAGCAATCTAAAGCGAGAGCTTCGCAAAGGTTTAATTGATGGTCTTAACCATGACACACAGAGCTGGAAATGCGACACTTGTGAACGAGTGCTTTTGTCAAAAGCTGGCTACGTCAACCACCTTAAGTCGCACAAAACTCCTGTTCATGTCAACTTTGCACCTATTAGTCCGAACCAAACGATCTGTTTAACATTCAGCAAAGTTTGCAAGTCTACTGCTAGTCTGAGAAGACATGTGATTGTTCATAGGAATACCCTTCAACCTACAGAGGAAGTCAACTCAGTGGAAATTGATCAATTTGTATGTCACATCTGCTTCAAGATGTGCAAGTCTGCGGCGGGAGTGCAGAGTCATCTGAGATGGCATGGGCGACAAGATTGGGAGAACTCAATGTGACGGCGATCATCTGGAAAGATGCAACAATCATCATATATATATATATATATATATATATATATATATATATATATATATATATATATATATATATATATATATTTTAGCGGAGGAAGGGAGGCTCCTTGCTTTGGCCGGTCGTAAAATACGCTTAAATATAATATTTTAATTTATCCAGATTTCGTATATATTATTATAGAGTCGTGATTTCTCAAGTAAAAAATATATCTGAGTATCATCAGCTAGAATCGAAAACCGAAAGCAAAACTGTAGCGTTCAAAGCTGGTAACGTTACCACTGTACCAACATAACACGCATATAAACTGATTAAAAATAAACTAAGATAAATGTACAAACTGTATAATGATTTTTTCAATTTTGACCCCTTAAAAACTATTCTAACCGGCTAAAGACCCATAAAAGAATGGTCCATAAAAAATCCAATCAGTTGAGGCCTTAATGTGACTTTTAGTTTCGGTACAGATAGAGTGTAAAAAGATAGAGACAGACAGACAGACAGACAGACAGACATAGTGAGTTTTATAAATCTAATATATAAAAAGCTATGTTTATCTTTCTGTCCGTCTCCATATTTTCAAACTCTATCCCTCTCGAAACTAGAAGTCGATGATTAGACTTTTTACGAATCATTCTTTTATTGGTCTTTAGCCGGTTAAAATAGTTTTAAGAGGCCAACAATGGGTCAAAATTGAAAAAAAATCGTTATGCATTTTGTACATTCGTGTTAGTTTATTTTCAAGCCTTAACCATTTTATATGGTTGGTACAGTGGTAATGCTACTTGCTTTGAATGCTGAAGTTTTGCTTTCAGTTTCGATTCTAGCTGATGGCACCCAAATAATTTTTTTTTTTACTTTTGAAATGACGACTCTACAGTAAAATATATGAAGTCTGGACAAATTAAAATATCATATTTTAGCGTATTTTATGATCGGGCAAAACCGGCTGACCCCCCCCCCCTGCTAGCCAGATTATATAAGTTACTTTGTGTGTGTGTGTGTGTGTGTGTGTGTGTGTGTGTGTGTGTGTGTGTGTGTGTGAGAGAGAGAGAGAGAGAGAGAGAGAGAGAGTTCCTTATAAGTTCCGAAACGACTGAGCCTATCTTTTGCAAATTTCACATAAAGGTAATTTATATATTTTTTCATAGACATGTTTTGTACAGAAATTCATCCACTAAGTATTGAATATCGAAAAAATCCGATTGAATTTTTTCTTATTAATGAGTTAAAATTACAATAAAAAAAGCCGCAAACCATTTTTTCGTTTGCATATTTTAAAACTCAACATTAATCAGAAGCGACTTTTCCAGAACATTCATCGTCAAACCCAAATATCAGCTGGCGTGATATTGTAAACAAACTTAGACAGAATTTGATGAACGATAATATTATTTATTTATTTATCTATTTATTATGAATTAGTCCATGGGACAAATTATTCCTCGTAATATACAACAATCAATAGAATCGATTGATTCTAGAATAAAACATACGCAATCTGCATAAATCAAAATATAATGTTTAAGCATATTGTATGACTAGGCAACGCCGGGATGCGAGCTAATATATTAGTGGCCACACAAGGCCACAGGGGAGACAACTAAGCAAAAAGCAAACCCTAAGAAAAATTCATCTCAAAGTAGCAAAACTAAACCTGGCTTGTCAATTGTAGGCAAATTTGGGCATATTTTATTGGTTTGATAATATAGGCCTTTTTTTACCAATTGTCATAAAATTTTGACCATAACTGAGCTCACCCAACCCTTTTCCCACACAGAGAATGTTAAATATCATGTGCGACATCACATTACAACCCGCGGTGCTCCCGTACATGCCAAGCCTCGACGATTGTGCCCGGGGAAGTTGGCCCTAGCTGCTCAGAATTTCAACACATGATGGACCTTGGAATAATACAGCCTTCAAGCAGCCCATGGTTATCTCCACTCCACATGGTACCGAAGAAATCGAAGGGAGACTGGAGACCCTGTGGAGAGACTACCGTGCTCTCAACGCAGTGACTGTTCCAGACAGGTACCCTATTCCACACCTGCATGACTTCTCAACTTCATTATACGAATCAACTGTTTTCTCCCGGATCGATTTAGTCCGTGCATACAATCAGATTCCTGTCGCTGAGGAAGACATTCCTAAGATGGCGATATGCACCCCCTTCAGACTATTTGAATTCACCTGCCCTGGACTTATGCCCTTGCATTCAAAAGTACAACCAGTCCAGGATTTTTCGGTACCTACTTCATTGTGTCAATTACGTCGTTATGTTGGACTCGTGAACTATTACCACCGTTTCATTCCAAACTGCTCGCATCACTTGTCCAAGCTCATGGATTCTCTTCGCATGCAAAAGAAGACCCTCTCTCTCTCTCACACGAAGCTCTCTCATCCTTTTATACATCCAAAATCGCACTGGTGAACTACACTAAACTTTCCTACATCAACCCTGACCCGGCAGCTAAGCTCTTTCTTTCGACAGACACTTCTGATGTAGCTGTTGGGGCTGTTCTCAATCAGATAGTGAACAGTGAAACACAACCTTTGTCTTTCTTTTCCGCCAAGCTAAGTATGACCCAGCAAAAGTGCAGTGGTTTTGGTCGAGAACTGCTCACCATGTACTTAGCAATAAAACATTTCCGCTACATGTTGGAAGGGAGACAATTCACGATTTTCACTGACTACAAACCACTGGTTGCTTCCCTTATATCGTCTATTTCTGGGAAACATACACCACGTGAATTACGACAGATGGACTATATCACACAATATTCTGCTGATATATAGTATTTACCTGGTAAAACGAATATTGTGGCAGACACACTCTCACGTTTTTGCGATCTCAACAGTCTTTAGAAGCCCCTTGATTTTGACTACATCACAACCGAGCAAGAACGTGATGCATCACTCACAGACTTTATGTCGACTTTAACAATTCCGCTAAAAAAGACACCAGCCCCTTTCTCAGACAAGCTCATTTGGCGTGATAGATCTGTTGCACATCCACGACCTTACCTGCCTCCATCGTGTCGGAAGTGCATTTTCCGGCATTTCCATTTGTGAAGCTCATTGCAGCTCACTTTTTCTGGCCCAGCATGAACGTTGACATATGCAAATGAACTAAGCATGTATTTCCTGCCAAACTACAAAAGTACATCGCCATACCAAATCCACTCCAGGCAACTTCTCTGTACCTGATGCTCGATTTTCACATGTCCACCTGGATATTGTAGGTTCACTGCCACTTTCCACTGGTCATTGCTATATGCTCACCATGGTAAACCATTTTACACATTGGCCAGAAGCAATTTCTTTGCATGACATTTCAATATGACCTTCACCGAGGTGCACGACTTATAGGATCTTCACCGAGGTGCGCGACTTGACACACAAAAAAAAAAACAGCCTCTTAATCACCTGCTAACGCACGCGTCACTGTAACGTCCAATGACAACAACAACAACCTTCTCACTCGACCTGCCTTTTATACCACTATCTCAATCCCTTTTCTTGCACATGCGCCTGTAGATTCCTGACAACCTCGAGATTTCCGCTTATAAAAACCCAAGTTTTGTTGTCGCGCATGCCTATACAAGGCACAAACACGTGGGCGCTTGTTTTGTTGGTAAGTACTACATTCAACAGAAGTTGTAGCCCGTGCATTTGTAGAGAACTGGATCTCTAACTTTGGTGTACCCACCACTGATACTACCAACAGAGGTTCCCAGTTTACGTCACACACCTTCAGAGAACTTTGCAAGTCTTTCAGAATTTCTCACATTGTAACCACCGCCTATCATCCTTCTGCTAACAGGATGGTAGAGCGCTTTCATCATCAACTAAAATCTGCACTAGCTGCTCAGCCCAAACCGCATCACTGGAGTGAAAATTTACGGCTTGTTCTTCTAGGATTCTGCTCCATTATTAAAGAAGATTGAATGCTACACCAGCAGAGATGGTTTTAGGAACCACTCTTCACCTTCCAGGGGAATTTTTCACGGTCAACAGGTCCATATCCACCACCACCTCTGATTATGCTGACCGTTTGAAACTCGTAATGTCTCGAGTCATGTACACTCCACCGCGCTCTGTCACTTTCAAACGATACTACCCACCTGATCTCCATTCATGCAAGTACGTCTTCATCCAAATTGACTCGATACAAAGACCACTCCAGTAGGATGTAGTGACATATACAGTTTGCTAAAAAGTTGCTCCTGTATGTAAAAGTAAGTTTAAAAAAGGTTTTAGTATTTTTCAGAGCCATTTCCTTTGCCGCCGAAAAGTTGAAAATTTGACTGAAAATGCATATATTAAAAAATACAAGAAAATTTATTACTCAGTTATACCATAAGAATTGCATTTTAAAAGTAAATAATTGCACTGTGGAACAAAAGAACATAGAGTTAAGCATTCCAGTCGCTCTTTGTGCTGTATTTAGCCATTTGCTTTCATGATTCAATCTTAGCACGAATGTATCCATCTCGGTGAAGTTCTCCACACACTGTCGCTGATGCCTCAGTGACAATTTTTATATGTCTCTCAACTGCTTGTGTATGGCAGGGAAACTTATCCAATTCAAAACTGATTCGGCTCTGCTTCTGATGCCTTCCTCAATTTAAGGATCTGTGAAAATTCTTGTTAGTGGAAGTTCACATCTCGGAATTTCGATCCAGTCAACCATTTCATAATAGTCCTCAGCATTGAAATTCAATGTTGGAATTTGGAACTTTCTTACTCTTTTAGTTTTCACTTCTCTTGATCTTGCAATTCTTCCGAGGGCTAGTTCCCTTATTTCTTCCCTTTCATCTTTCATCATTGCCAACAGAATATTTTCTGGATGACCAAAGTACCCATTATGCTGAATACATTTATCGACTGATTTTCGAACATTTTTTGGAAGGTACCTGGAAAGATGAATAACATTCCACAGGTGTTGAGCTCCATAGAAACATTGGGGCCTCAGTTTAATGCTAAACCAAGTTGGAGCATAAACTTTCATGACATATTCTGCCATGATCTTTAACTCCTTCGATGGATTCAAGGTAGAAATATAGTCTCAGAATTCTATTGGCCATAGTTAACTATCTTGAATGCACCATGGCTCCTTGTTCTTTTGATGCAAAGTTTGATGGCATAACACCATTGTTGACAGCCATAGAAATATTATACAGGTATTTTTGATCTTTACTCAGGGATGATAGGCCTTTAAACTCTGGTAAGTTTCCATTTATGACTTCAACTGCCAGCGATTGACATGTGACAAGAGCTTTACCAATTTTTCCACTGAAAGCAGTATGACCACTTGTGCCATCCAAAAAGGTGAAGATGCTTCTGAGAGGTAATTCATTCATATGCATCATGCAAACCAGCCACTGAAGGGGTCTATTTATATGCACCTCAAATCGTCGAATTATGCCATTGTGGGATCCTGTATTTACTGCTGTTCCGTCACGTCCTACAGTCCTTACATCATTTAGAGGCAAGTCATTTTCATAAAAATAATTAGTCAAAGCAGTAAAAATGTTAGCAAATGATCCACTTGAAGGGGTAACATGGCTTAAGTACTCTGAATTGGGCTCATTTTGTAGAACAACATGTTCTTCTGTAATTCGACACTTCGTGTTCACAGATGGGAGACATCTAGTAACATCTTTTCTTCCATCAAAGAATATGGAGTTTAATGTCTGAAGTTTGTCTGAGGCAATATATCTAAGTTGGCTTCGCAAACGTTCGCGTTCTCTCCACAACTTTGATCTATCACCTGCCTGCGTTTCGTAATTTTCTGTCACGATTCCATAATCAGTAAGAGTAGCTGTGGCAATGGCAGCACCAACTGTATTTGGAACAACATATCTATCACATTCTCTGGCCAAAGTTGGAAGTGACGTCATATTTTTAGATGATCTATGTGATTCTTCATAAATGTCCTCAGAAGAAGAATCCGAGTTTGAACTGTCTGAATTACTGATGTGATCTAAACTTGTTGAAGTTCCTTCATCCAGTATGGCAACTTTATTGTAATACTGCTTTCGTTTTTCATTTCAAATTCTTTTTTGTCTTAAAAATTCACTAGCTTCCTTGTCAACTGTGTCTATGACCATTTCTCGGTTTGATCTTTTGTCATCTAAAAATGATTGTTCAGCACGTGGCACTTTTTTGTCGTTAGGACAGGTACAGAAATCAAATTTACGGTGGCAGGCAGCAATGTCAAACAACAGATTTCCTTTAGCACTCAGTTGTTCTATTGCATTTTGCTTTTGTAATTGTTGTGGTTGCAAGGTTGAACAATAATTAGTAAGGAAATACAATGAAGACGCAAACAACAAGATAACGCAATAATAAGTGTATTAAAGAAAAGGTATATTTACAATATGTACAAATGACGGTGTCGAGTCAGAGAGTCTTGGTGGGAGGACATGTACGCTCTTCGGCGTCACTTCGGGTGGCATTTGAGAAAGACACACCAAGGCCAACCTAGGCTTGCCATTTATAGTGTTATGTTATTCGCATATGCAAATAAGTGGTTGCCACCCCAACACCCCCCTCCCAAGATTTGAAGTCACACAGATTTCAATATCTTTTTCTTTTTGGGTTTACCATTAATGGTTCATTCACTTTTCTTTTCCTACCTGATCTTCGGGGTTCAGGTGCATTTTGAGGCGGTTCCAAATTAAAAGATTCGTATATGATATCTATGGTGTCCTCCTCTTGTCGTATCATCATCATCTTGGATATGACGTTTTTTTATCTGATTTAGGTGCCTTTTATGTATATTCTGTGGACCTTTAATCATATATGTACAATCACCAATGCGTTTATCCACAACTCCACATTCCCAGTAAGATGTCTTATTTCTGTAGCACTTAAAATATACTCGATCTCCCGAGTTATATTTCTTTCTTCTCGTGTGTGTAGTGTTTCGTATAATTGCCTGACTTGGCAATAGCTTGTCAAACGCTGATTTTACCTTTCTGGCAAGCATTAGATCAGCTGGTGATATGTTTGATGGTGTACTAGGATGTGGTGTAATTCTATATACTTGCAAGAATTGTTGCAAAGCTTTTTCTGTTGGTGTTCCAATGGATTTCTTTAACGCTAGTTTTAGCGTGTCCACGAACCTTTCCGAGAGGCCGTTCGACCTTGGATGATACGGCGGAGTCGTGATGTGCTTCACTTGGAACGTGTCGCAAAATTCCTTAAACTCTGCGGATGTGAACTGCGTTCCGTTGTCAGTGACCAGAGTGTCTGGTACACCGAATCTTGCAAACAACTCGTGTAGGAACCCTATTGAGTTGTTCGTTGTTTTGTTTACGGAGAACAGTAATTAGAATCCACTGGTGAACTTTTTTCGTAGGTTACTTCCTTGCTTTTCGTAATACGGGTCTGACCTGTCGTTTTTGCGACAGAACAAAGTTCGCTTTTCGTTTGCAAGTTGGTCCTTTAGTAAGATTTGTCGTGTAGCGACAAAACAAAAATTCACTTTTACGTTCGTTTGCAAGTCAGATTCCCAGAAAACGGCGTAAATTGTCGCTTTTGCCACGTTAGAGTTTGTTTTTTTTCACTTGAGTTGAAACTTCTCTTTAGCGTAAAATCCGTTTACTCGTCAACACTTTGCATTCCTTAAAAAAATGGTCAACCTTTGCGTTGTACTTTTTTTTTTTTAAATAGTTCTTCGTCAAACTGTTATATTTGACGCTTCATATCTCGTCGCCAACTGTTGTGGTTGCAAGGTTGAACAATAATTAGTAAGGAAATACAATGAAGACGCAAACAACAAGATAACGCAATAATAAGTGTATTAAAGAAAAGGTATATTTACAATATGTACAAATGACGGTGTCGAGTCAGAGAGTCTTGGTGGAAGGACATGTACGCTCTTCGGCGTCACTTCGGGTGGCATTTGAGTAAGACACACCAAGGCCAATCTAGGCTTGCCATTTATAGTGTTATGTTATTCGCATATGCAAATAAGTGGTTGCCACCCCAACAGTAATCCTTTTTTCTTTAACACATTTCGCAATTCATATCGAAGACTTACAATTTTTTGCAGCGTTACAGTTGGAATACTAGATTTAATCCATACTCCCATGGCAGGGCAGATATAGCAATATCAGTGACAATTTTTGACGAGGGGCGAGTTTTTGGTAGATCACTTTGCCACTTTGCATAGAAACACATAACATCAGCAATGCTTGGCAGCTGGTTATCAGCTAAGTCAGACATAGCACCATAGACAGGACAACTTGTCTTGCTTCTAGTTTTAGCTGCCATAATATTCAACTGCAAAAGAGAAAGACAGTGAGTCAGTTTAAAATAGTATAGTATAGCACAGTGTAATATATAGCCAATAGCATTTTGAGAAAGAATTTATTGATTAGTGACTAAAACATTCTCAGAACAGTATTTTTATTGAAAATAGCAACATTCCAAGAATATAACAGTATATTTCTAGTATCAAAGTTAAAGAAACAATAACTTTATATTTCGCGTATAACGGATACATAGCAAAAGTTGACATTGATGGCGGCAAATGAAAACAATGTAATATAATATCAAAATTGGTATAATTCCTTTCTTTAATAAGAGGAGCAACTTTTTTTCACTATCGAAAATTAATGACAAAAAAAGTTTGATCTCACTACACCCTACTCTCCAACCACTCTACGATGGACCATATCTCGTTTTAGAACGTTATGAGAAGTATTTCGTCATCGATCGCAATGGTAAGCATGACACGATCGCAGTAGATTCACGTTAAACCCGCCTTCTTGGAAAGCTTGTATGATTCTAATTTTCCTTCTGCAAGTTTTTCAGATTCAAAACCAGTAATCATACCCAGTCCTGACCCGATCGTCACACCAGATTCAGACGTCGTCATTACACCTGCTGCTTCCACACCATATAATGAACCAGACATACACTCCCCAGACCCTGAAACTGCACCTACACCTGCAACATGCATAACTCGAAGTGGTCGTCATGTAGTATTTCCACACAAATACGCAGACTTCGACACTTCTTAAAATTTTTTTTTCTATTTCCTCTTAATTCCAATACTCTTGGTCCACATACATATGCATGCTCTTTTCCATTTTTCTTTCATTTTAGCTTCCAGCTATCGGGGGGGGGGAGGGATATTATAGTGAGCCGTTTACATCTGCCAAATTTGCTTTGTCTAGATCAAACACACAGACAAAGAAAAAACTGTGTGCAGTAGCACACACATGCAAACATCACATAACTTTGATATGTGTGCATTTCCTGTGACCTCTAACATAGTCTTCCATTTCGCTTCTCTTCTCCCTCTTTTTCGCTTGGCATCAAGCAGTGCACACATAAACATGTGCGTACCATAAACATGCATCATTGGGTGAGGTAAGGCTTACATTTTTCTTTGTATAAACATTGTTACCTGTAAGATGCTTACACGTAGAGCTAATACAGTATGAACAATCCAAGACTGTTATAATTAAGCTATATATTGCTCGTGTAAAATATGAACTATAACCTCTATTTGTGCACACTTCCACAGCGGTCAACATGTACAAGCAACTATCACACGTCCTTACATACCTCCTAAATTATTGCATCAATGTATGAACTTTGTTTAAATAAATAATATAGTTTTATATATATACTGGTATATGACCACGCAACAGATAGTATAATAATCTTTAAAAAGCCTGCAAATTTTCATGTAGTTTCGTCCCATAGAACCAAAGATATGAACATTTCAATATTCAGTTTGGCTACGGGCATATATATATATATATATATATATATATATATATATATATATATATATATATATATATATGATTAAAAATTCCATTATTATTAATGCAAACAGATATAGGAAAATAACACATTCATGAGTTCGTAATAAAAATAAATAATAAAAAGACATTCATGAATGAAATACAATGAACATTAAAACATATATGTCCTGGGTTTGGTACACCTTGCTGAAATAAACACATGGGGAGACTCTTTCAAAACCAGAATATGCAGTAGACAAACGAACAGCATATGTAAGTAGCGAAAAATGGTAACTTTCAAAGTTAAATTTATTACAAAACACTACACTATGGTAGGGAAGGGATAATGAGGTTAAGTAAAAATTAAAAAAAAACAATTTATAAAGATGGGGAGGGGTATCTTTGTATACTATCCGAAGATGCCAACGAGAAATACATCAATATAAGAAAATATATCAATCCAAACAGAATAATGGCAAAATGAACCCAATGTCTTAATATACAAGAGAAATGTTCATAAGAGTGACTTACTGAATTTACTTTTTTCTTTTCTCTTTTTTCTTTTGTTTCAAGCAGATTTCTTTCATTTCTTTTTGAGCGGATTAAAATACATATTCACAAAGTTCGCCGCTTGTCACGGCCAATGTCACCTTAGTTCGCCATTTATCGCGTCCTTTCGCTGCTGATATGGAGTTTCTCCCAGGCATTATCTCCTTTGACGGTTTCAAGCCGCTCTTTCGCTTTTCTATCACTGCCGGGTGGGAATTTCGCACACCCGCTTGGCACGACGGTCAAGTAGTAACTGTTCTGTATCAAAAGGTCTCTTTTCCTCTTTTTCCCCTTTCTCTCTCCCTCTTCTCTTCTCAGTTCATTTCTTAGCTCTTTCTTTTCTATATTTATTGCTTAGCAACTAGCAAAGGTTATAAAATGGGTTTCTGAGCAAATGACCCGGTCATCTGCTAACGTGCTTGTCAAAAGGCTTTTCTCACCTCTCTCTCTCTCTCCTTCTCCCATACTGTCTTTTCTCTCTCTCTCTCTCTCTCTCTCTCTCTCTCTCTCTCTCTCTCTCTCTCTCTCTCTCTCTCTCTCTCTTGGAAACTATGTTCATTTGCTGCGGTGATAACATAACAAAATAACAAGAAAAACGATACACTTATCGTTGGCCTGAAATTAAATATTTCAATTTTTATTTAAATATGTAATCCAACTTATAGGTTATAAAGTAAATTTCACAGTGTATAAGGAATATTTGATACTAGAGACATTCATAATCGTACCTATTTCCAAAAGAAGGGATATATATATATATATATATATATATATTAGATTCACTAGAAAGTTCTTGCGGAATTTTAAATAAGTTTTCGTTATAATACCTTTACTTTATATATCATTTCAAATAGCATTTTCACTCTATCTAATCGTTTAAATTACAATCATTTTGAAACAATTATGTCTTCTTTTCAGAACGCTGAATACAAGATAGAAAAAAAAGCAAATTCGCATAATTTTCTTATTTCAATTCAAGCTAGACCAAAAAACTGATGAAACAGCTTGCCGATATCAATGAAGCGTTTTGCCCAAGAATTACTACTAGGCAGCACAATGGTGGTGTAAGAAATTTCGTAGCAATGACGAGAGTCTTGAAGATGATGAGCGTCGATGGGATGTTGACAATGATCAATTAAGAGCCTGAGTCAAAACCAATACACGCAGAACTGTTCGAGAATCTGCTTCTGAATTAGAAGTAACATATACGATGATTTCCAACCACTTGAGAGAGATTGGAAAAACAAAAACTTTATAAATGAGTGCCTCATGAATTGGACGACAACCAAAAGAGACGTCGTTATGAAGTGTCATTCGCTTCCTTTGTGCAATAAGAACCACCTGTATCTCGACCGGGTTCTAACTTGCGATGAGAAGCGGGTTTTTTACAACAATCAGCGACGCTCAGCTCAGTGGTTAGACACTGACGATGTTCCACGACACTTCCTGAAGCCAAAGTTGCACCAAAAGAAGGTCATGCTGACTCTTTGGTGGTCTGTGACCGGTCTCATTCATTACAGTTTTTTTAATGCAGGCGGAAAAGTACTGTCAACAAATAGATGAGATGTATCAGAAACTTTGGCAACAACATCCACCATTAAAAAGGCTCAATTCTTCTCTATGACAATGCCCCCACCAAACTTTGCTAAACCAACCCTACAGAAGTTGAACGAATTCGGCTACGAAACTCTGCCATCAACTACCATACTCTCCAAACCTCTCACCTACCGTCTACCACTTTTTCAAGCATCTCGACAACTTTCTGCATAAGAAATTCTTTAAAAATTTAAGTGGTATGAAAACCGACTTCAGCGACTTCATCGCCACGAGACCGAAAGATTTTTTACATTGTTGGCATGAATACACTTGATTTGCATTGACAATTTGTCCCTCAGTCCTCATTTTAATGAGTGATTTTTCTGACAAAGGTAGAAGAAAAAGCTGTATTCTAGGTTGGCAGTATTTTGCATGGACAGTCGTCAGAGTTGTCAGAAATTTTGTTTCTATGTCTATCCTTGTGGCCATGTCACTAGTAAGGGTGCTGGAGATAAACGTTTTATTTGGGCTGGCTGGTTACTTTTAATGCATCTAAAAACAAGCTTTTGTCTTTACATCATCAACGCTCTGATCCTCATCTGGCATCAATTGAAATAAATGGCTCTCGTCTTAGGGAGACTCCATGTTTTGACAAACTCCTGGACTTGACCATTACTCCTGATATGAAACGGAACACAGACATCAAATCTGTTGCCAAGGTCTCTGGGAAAATGGTTGGATCCTTTTATTGATCCAATAGATATCTCACTGCTGGTGCAATTCTCTCTATATATAAAAGCCCAAGGATGGAGTACTGTTGCAATATCTGGGCAGGGGCTGCTAGAAAGACCTTACTCTGCCTTGACAGAGTTCAAAATAGACTTTGTAGCCTAGTGGGGGATGCCCTTTTCTCTTCCCTGCAACCGCTTTCTCATAGAACAGACGTTGCAAGCCTGTCTCTGTTTTATCGTTATTTTAATGGCAATTGCTCGTCTGAGCTCCAATCAATGGTCCCTCCTCGCCAAACATTTACAAGAAACACTCGTCTAGCTAAAAA
The DNA here is from genome assembly GCF_053919585.1 of Euprymna scolopes. Taxonomy (NCBI): domain Eukaryota; kingdom Metazoa; phylum Mollusca; class Cephalopoda; order Sepiida; family Sepiolidae; genus Euprymna; species Euprymna scolopes. The sequence continues at coordinate 84,011,715 of NC_136511.1, read as the reverse complement.
CACTATCAATAATTTCTCCCACTATTTATCCATGCCTAAACCTGAACAAATTTATTTTCTTAGAACTGCACACCTGTAGAACTCTCTTCCATTTGCTTGCTTTCCGGATGACTATAATATGGTCTTCTTCAAGTCCAATGTAAACAAGTTCTTGATGAGCCGTTCCCCTTAAGTAATCCAATTTACCAAATTTCCACTACTAACAATTACTACGTCACTGTCACATTGACCACTGTACAGTTATTAACCCTTATCCTCGAGTGGCCTCTGGGCCTTGATAGAACATTAATGCCACACAAATACAACAGGAATATAATGAACTAGCTAATATTTAGTAGCATAGTCCTTCTGCAACTTGACATCCTGCAATATTTTGGGCATTCCTTGAATTAGTCTGTGGCAGTACTCTGGTGAAAGGGCATTCCACTTCTTTTTAATTTTTGTCCAAAGTTCTTCCAGATTTGAAATGTTATCATTGCGTAGCTGTTGCTTGATATAATATCATATGTTTCTGATAGGATTGCGGTTGGAGATTGTGCAAGCCAATCCAAACACGGAAAATCATGCTCTTCAAGGAAACTCTTGACATTGCCAGCTGTGTGAATGCAAGCATTATCCTGTATGAAGATGAGATTGTCATCCGAATATCAAAGTAGGGTACAAAAGTCAACATATTAATGTCCTTAGTCGAACTAATTCTATCTTGTAAGCGAACTATAGCACTGGACCATTGGCACTAATAATGCCCCACACCAAAACTGAACCTTCACCATCTTTTGAAACTGTGCACTTTGAATTAAATTCTTTGTCCTTCCTTCAGCGAACTTACTGCCTACCATCATTGCCTAGCCTATTGAACTTGCTTTCGTCTGTAAAAATTACTTTCGCCGAATATGAAGAGTCATGATCTTCATTGCATCTGACGAAGTCCAGACAGTGCTTTCTGTTCTTTACAGAAATCATTGCCTTTCATCTTGCAACACAGCCTCGCAAATTAAATTCCTTCAATCTGTTCTTAACTGTAGAAAGAGAACTTTTTGACAAGATTACACTATTGTTATATTTGGGGAGCTGTTTCAAATCTGTTTCTGAGGCTGCGGATTTTGATAGCATTGTCTCTGGGATGACCAGATTTAGGAGCATCACAAACACTGCCGGTATTTTGGTGTTTTTTGCACAGTCATTCGTATTGTTTTCTCATGACATTTCAATCCGCTGCCGATTGGATCAACCAGAAAGGTAGAGATTAATGAACTTCTGAGGATCAGTAAGAGGCATATGGACTAACGTTGTATAACCTGGAACAACAACAATTACGATTGGAGATGCTTTGTTGCCTAAAAAGTGAATATTTTAAGTTGATATTAAGCTCATTTATTGCTGCGGGGTTTCTTTTTGCCTTCTCGATTTGAATTTAATTTTTTAAATTGACGTGAACACTAGGGTACTTCAATTAAAAATCAAATATGAACAAGCAAAATTATAGAGAAATAAAAGGCGAATCAAAAGAGGCATAGGTTGTTTAAACAGTTACATTCAATTTAGCTTAAATTTGCGATTTTTGAAAAAATAACCAGTGTAGACTTTCTTTTCGGCGCCACTGTGTGTGTGTTTGTGCGTGTGTGTGTGTGTGTGTGTGTGTGTGTGTGTGTGTGCGTGCGTGCGTGTGTGTGTGAGTGAGTAATGATGGGACAATATATATATAAAAAAAATTTAATTTTACATCAATTTAACCTGGACATCTGTAATTCTGTTTCCCATTCTTATGGATTATCAATTGACTTATTGGGATTTATCCTGTTTCTTCCCTCTTTTTCAATGGATTTTTACCATATCCTTTTATATTTTTCTTTGTTCCTGCTTTCGTAATCATTATGAATCTTTATCAACTTTCACTAGCTGTAAAAACATTTTATGTAAATATCATTTAATTAATATTTGTAGTTTCTTTTCATGCATTAACCTGTAAAATGTATTGTATATTTTGCAAACCTCTTTCCCCTTACGAGAAGAATTACATTTTTCGAAAATCTGCGGAATAAGGTCTTTTAAGTTTATTTGTACACCATTGTTTGATAATTAAAAAATTCTGTACACCTCTTTTGCAGGTTTGTAATGTCTTTTTGGAAATTTGAATTAATTTTCAATAATTAGATTTTTCTATTATATATATATATATATATATATATATATATATATATATATATATATATATATATATATATATATATATATGTATATATATATATATATATATATATATATATATATATATATATATATATATAGAGAGAGAGAGAGAGAGAGAGAGATTCAGGACTATTGTCAAAATCGGCATACAATTTCCATAAAAGTTTAATTCTAAAAATATTAAAATTTATTTGTGCCAAGACGCATCATCAGTCGAAAACATCTGACGATCCAAATTTTATTTCTTCTTCTTCTTCTTCTTCTTCTTCTTCTTCTTCTTCTTCTTCTTCTTCTTCTTCTTCTTTCTCTCTCTCTCTCTCTCTCTCTCTCTCTCTCTTAAAATTTTTTTTTATATTTTCTAGTCTGTCAGTCGTGGGTAGTCAGAGAACGCGCCAGGTTTATTCTTGTGAAAGTCGGCATAGTTGCTTTATTTTAGGATTGTTTTAAAAATAACTCAAGCACATCACGAGTGGGAAGAAACAACAAAAAAAAATCTATTGAATTTCTACAGAGGCGGTTTCTTTATTTCCTTTATTTTCTTTACCAAAAGAAGAACGCACAAAGTTCGAGTCAAAATGAGGTCAGGATTAGGACAGAAAAAAATATTTTTTCTGTTAGTTTTAGATTTCTCCAATCATGTTTATGAGGTGCAATGTCCGTCGCTACGAATGAAAGCGACAACACCGAATTCAAATTAAATCGGATTGCGTTAATACTGTAGGCAAAGGTATAGATATGCACCCCCTCACAGAGGTAAGATAAGAGCCCGTGTTCATGTACATCGGAATAATTGCAAATTATATCACATTTCGTTATCAATTTTTGCACCTATACAAGTAACAACAGTTATGAACATGTCCTTATACGTCTAGTACCGAGCATGATCGTCCCATTGTTGTGCCGGTTCAAAGTTATTGTCCAAATATTATTATTTTTTATGAACTAGGATTAAGATTTTTGTTTTGAACTAGAGTCAATCCTGCAACAAAGGTATTTTCCTTTTGAAACAAAAATCACTACTCGAGTTCATATAAAAAAAATAATAATGCTTATTTTTTTATATTACAAATGGTAATCACTTACCCAAGGCTGAATGGACGAATTGCAGAATAAGGAGTGTATGATGCCATATGTGATGACGTCATATATAATGGCGTCATATATGATGATGTCATATTCTGACAGCATAAATAATGACGTCAAATGTGAAGGCGTCATATATGGCGTCATAGCAAAAAAGTTTCAAAAGAGTCGGGCAAAAATTAAATTATATATGAATTATTATAGTAATAATAATGTTAGTCCCTTTAAAATCTCGGTCTTATTGTGGAGCACTTTAAAGTTGAAATAAAAGTCGGTTACTTAAGCTCGCATGCGCAGATCATGATGTTATAATCATTAAATCACTCTGAACGGATATTAAAAAAAATTGTTTAAATTTCAACGATATTTTCTGCGGTTGAGGTTGGCCGTGAAGTTATGTTCTTTGCTAATGGAGTCAGAGATAGCTTCGTGGCCGGGTTCGAATCTTTCGACCGGCAGTAATCGTGTCATTCTGCATTGATGATTTCCAAAAGGATGAAACACTAGTGTCTCTAAAAATTGTTATAATATATATTCCTAAGTTTATATAAAAATATATATTTTAAAGTATATATCCCTTATAATATTGTCTAAATTTTTCCAAATAACAAGCTCAATTAATTGAAATCCAAGTTAACACACGATTGAACGTCACTTCGTTTCATATGAAATTTTCTTTTAAGTCTTGGTATCACTTTATTCCATCATCTTCCATTTATATCTGAGCTATTTCAGCCAAATCGCAGGCAGCATAGCTAATGCAGGTCGAAACACACAGTCTGCAGCTATATTTTTTATTACGTATAATATATACTATGTCAGCAATATATTCAGCACGTACTGAAAAGGGTAGTTGCTATAGATCTGATTTTGCCGGTGTCTGACTATAAAAGGCTCCAGTGACTACTGTTACTTGATGACCCTCTATGAGGTTACGAAAATGTACCACTGAAAAATAAGCTACAAATCTGCCAAATGTTAAATATTTGGTTTGAACTTGTCAGAATTTCTTAGAAAAGAAGCTTATAGATACCATTTTTTTTAATCTATCAGCTAGTGTAATGCAACAGCAATTTCCATATTAACTGTTATCCCTCCATCCAGTGCGGCCATAGCCGAGATTGAACTCACTACACCAGTTTGTAGTGTAATTCAAATCTTCTCGGTAGCTGAATACTTGATGCTTCGCCAGGGCTATTAAGGGTATTATTTTTTTTATCGTGACGCCATCACTACATGGGGTGCCTACCATGGCTTAAGCGAGTCCCATCTACCCTCGAGAGAAGGACAGACCGCACCAGTTTCTCAACCTGGTATTTTACCTCGCGGTAAACTGCTATCTCTAACTAGGTGGTATTCAGTGACTGAAGAGTGTGAATGGGCTAATGTCATAACATTCTGACATATCATAGTTATGTTCTGACATATCATAGTTATGTTCTGACTTATCATAGTTACGTTCTGCAAAATAGAGGTTTGATCTCTTTCATACATTTGATCTTTGTTTATTTTATTATAAGGGCGTAAACCTAGCGGAGTCGCCTCGTGCTACTTTGATTTTGCTGTTTATGGTGGTAACCTGTAAGTTTGGCTGTCAACTGAATTTTATATGCAGAGATTATAACCACCTTGTTTGTATCCGCCTGGTTTGGGTTGTTTACGTATTAACCCGTTGTACACAGGATTGTAAGGGAGACGTTAAATCGATTGGATTATTCTATTTGACTTCAATCAGATGATAAGCTCACTAAAACGCAGTACACAACAGCGTGATCAATGGCGATTAAAATAAATTACTGCGTTTGTTATTTCATACAAAAACAGCAAAATTATTCTTGTCTTTCCGTGAAAATAGATACGTAAAAATCGTGTCGAATTGATGAGTGCAAATAAATCGTAATACTTGACTTTAGCTTGCGAACTTTAATTTTAGTAAAAAATGATAGAAACTTGGACTGCAAGACAAACTTCTTTACGGATAATAAAAAGTGGATCTTGCGTTTACTTTTGACAGACTCGTAACACTCGTTTCCGCTATTTTGTCCTTTAGTCCTCGTGTTTCATGAGCGATATTTCTGACAAAGGAGAAAGAATTGCTGCTTTCTGGATGTATATATAACATTTATTGTTGTTTTGTCAGTTTTAGATCATATTATGCCTTGTCTGGAGCAATTTATATATATATATATATATATATATATATATATATATATATATATATATATATATATATATATATAGAGAGAGAGAGAGAGAGAGAGAGAGAGAGAGAGAAACTGACGATTTCCTATCGAGATGAAATCCGGGAAATTTTGTGTTGCTTAATTGCCATAAATATATTTTCATAACTTACAACCCATCTCTACTCACGTATTAAGCACTGTTGAAGTAAATACTGAAAATTGATAAATAGGATATTATATCTACTTATAATATTTTATATGGACATACAAAATAGTTATTTCATTAATAATTTCACCCATTTTTCATTAAAATTGATTGATTATCTGCTCTAATCAGCCCTCCCCCCCTTTTCCACAGTGTACCAGGAGGAATCTTCACCATTGTCCCCGCAGTGACTTAGTCCACAATACATAATAGTTTAAGCTGCAGAACCTACTGTGGATTTTATAAGATTATTTCATATAATGGCTTTAATTAAAGTTTAAAATGCAAAAGACAAGTATCATTGTCCAATTGTTCTCTAAACAGGAACATTCATTCCAAACACACTCTTATCTTATTAAAGAACCTACTGTTGATTTTATATGTCGGGTTCTTCTGCCTGTGTGGTGATAGAACTTCTAAAATCATCTTGCGATGTTATAGGAGTGTTAGTCTTGATAAAAATCGAACTGTTCATTCTTTAATCCGATTTGTTTGACTATCGATTTTCGATAGTTATCAGAGGTATTCCGGCACATAACTTATCCCTCCCAGACACATAACTTACATCTGTATCAGATTTCAAAAAAAAGGCCCATCCGTTTCAGGTTCCATAGGAAACGAACTCACACAGAGACACAGACACACAAAATGCCTATATATATTGGCTGATTCCAAGGATTCGAAGGTCAATGGGAAAATTGTCCTATATATATATATATATATATATATATATATATATATATATAGCTTCCTCAGACTTTTACGGAAATGTTCGTTATGATGGGATGAAAGAGTGAATGATGTCAGGGGAGGGGTGCGAGAAGAGCGGAAAAAAGAGGAAGGAACAAGGGGGGAAAGGTGGGAGGGGGTGCTTGGTATGTCGGTAATGTTTTAGTTTTGGAGTTTAAGGACATTAGGTGGTTGTGGGGGAGGGTCTGGGAAGTTCATTTCTGGTGTGGCTGAGGGCATAGGAATACAAGGAGGGGGGAGGGGGATATGTGGGGATAGGGGGAGGGGTACCTTTATATGCACATATGCACGCATGCATGCATACACACCTGTACCACTCCTGCAGACGCCAAATTTTCCTTAAGGTGTTAAATTGAGTATGTGTGCATAATCATGGATGCGCACATACATAGATGCACACACATCGACACCCATACCCCCAAGGAGGCGCATATTGATTCAAGCATACCTGCACCCACACGTATACATGCAAGCACATGCGCACATACAGATACTAATACTCGTGAACACATACATCGATCTATACACAGCTGTATGCTCTCACACACGTATGTGGACAGCAGGCAGCGGGCACATATACTCTCACATCCACACACGTATACATACGTACGTACACATATACATCGGTACCCCATGTACACATGGACATACACATGGATGCACATGTGCGTGCATACACACACATACACACCCAGATATGCAGATAGTTATTGGTATAGACATATTCGTCTACATAGATGTAAAGCGCCGGAAAACAAGCGCCGCAGCAACAACAACAGCCACTGCAGCTGATACCGCCCAAGTGACCAGAACACAATGACCAGCAACCGCCGCAGCCAAAAACGTCACAACCGAAACAGCAGCAGCAACCACAGCAGCAGCAGCAGAAGCATCATCACCAACAGCAAGAGGAGCAGAAAAAAGACACTCCAGGAACAACGACTGGCCCCCGGACGAACTGAATCGGGGACCAAGAGAAGGAAGGACTGCTCTTCAGAAGATGAGTGTGCCTACTCCCTGGTCCATTCGAGGAACAAAAAAGAAAGAAAAAAGAGTTAAAAAGATGGAAGGGGAAGAAAAGGTAGCCCCCATCTCCTGTGAGAATACACCATCCCAAACAACAACAACAAAACCCACCCCCACTCCCACCCCCAAACCAGACCCGCATCAACACCAAACACCACACCAACCACCACACCAACACAGCACCAACACCAGACACCACACATACCACAACACCGTACACCTGGTACTGCACCAACACCCCGCCCCACATCAATGCAAACCAAACCAACACCCCAAAGAGAAAAAGAAATGAATGGACCCGGGAGAGGGAGGGATCACTCTGCCTCTCACGGACCAACTAAAAGGCAAAAACTTTGTAAAATTGACCCTCTGACGGTGGCAAGGGCCCTCTCACATCGTCAGAGGAAGACTTTAAAACCACTGCTAGATTGCCAACAGATAGAGGGAAAAGATGTTAACATCCCCTCCAATTTCCCAGATGCCCCGCTCCTAATAACTTTTGTTAGAACTCCAGAGGTTTGCAAGAGCAACTTGTTGTCACTTCTAGAGGCAGCTGAAGAGGCCTCTCCGGGAATAGAACTTTTTAAAAAAAGCGATTTGACGGACTGTCAAAAAAATGCAAGGGAAAGGTTTCTCTACAGGGCCCTAAAATTGACCTTTCCCCTGGACGTTGGAGGCATTGTGAGAGAAGGCCAGGACTTGAAGAACTTGACCTTCTTGAGCATCGCGTACAATGTCGGCATCCTCACACCGACCGACTTTGGAGCCAAGTGCGACAAACCCTAAGGTAGGTACCATGTCTTTAAATTTGGCCAGTTTGAATGCTAGGGGCTTGAGATCACCAGGCTGGGCGGCTCGTCTCCGGCATGCCCTCTTGTCCCTGGGAATGGATGTTGCTGCGATCCAGGAGACACATTTTGTTTCTTCTGTGGACTGTCAGGTGCTGACCCGGGATTTAGAAGTTTTCTCGGCATATGGCAGCCCGCGGGGGAAGGGAGTCTCCTTGCTAGTGAAACGAACACTGTCCGTGACGGTCGACGTTGTTCATAGAGATATGGTGGGCAGGCTGGTCGTGGCCGATGTTACCGTAAAAGATTCTGTGTTTCAGGTGGTTGCAGTTCATGCACCCAGCACTGCTCGTGAGAGGGTTTTATTCTTCGGTCAGCTTTTGTAGATTGTCAGAAGCGGGTAGTGCTAATGGGTATTGGAAGTCATCTTAGACCCAGAGTTAGATAAGGTAGAAGCCTGGCTGACCTGATAGCTAGATGCGATCTAATCGACAGGTTTCGGGTTGAGCATCCAGGGTGGGAGATGTGGACATGGACCAACAGCCTTTCCTCTTATCTGAATACCTATTTGGACAGGATACTAGTTAGAAGAGGCGAAATAGATTTCCTATCTTGCCCCACGTTCACTTGGTTAGGTCAGTCAGACCATACACTAGTTATGGCCTGGCTGAAGCTAGGAAATAGGCCTAAGTTAGCGGGGTACTGGAAGTTAAACATCTCCCTTCTGGAGACACAAGACTTCCAAGACCAGTTAAGAGAATTAATCAAAAAGGCACTAGTGGGGGCGGTTACCGGGAGTAAGTGGTGGTTAGGTCTAAAAGCCAATATTAGAATCTTCTCTGTCAAGTATGCCCAGCGCCTCGCACTAGATAAGGCCAAAACGAAGAAACAGCTAGAGCAGAAACTAGCCCGGGCTATGGGGGAGGGTGATAGGGTTAGTCAGGAACTAGCTAGGCAGGACCTTCTGCGCAAGACTAGCAAGTGCTATGAAGGTCAAGTAGTCAGAGCTAGGCTTAGAAAGATAGGCAACGAAGCAGTCAACTCTGACGCTGTCACATGTCGTTAGATTTCTAGGCGTGGCTCGGACAAATACATTGCAAAAGTTAGACATCCGGATGAACGCACTCTCGAATCAACTTGGGAGATCTGCGAGGGGTTTCGAGAACATTTTGAGGAGCATTTTATGGAGCAGCCCGATCTTCCGGTCCTTAAGTTTAGCGAATATTTGGCCGACTCTCCCCGTCGGGTGACGGAGTGGGAGGTCTTTACTGCACTGATGCAGGTAATCTGTGGCAGATCACCGGAACTCGATGATCTTCCATACGAACTTTATTTAAGGCTGTCGCCTATGTTTCTGCCTTTTCTGATGGATATGTTCAACCATTGGTTTGCTCAGGGATCAATCCCAGGGCAGGTAACTAAGGGAGTGATCACATTGCTGAGGAAAGGTGATGGGCATGGTGGGGAAGAGTTAGACGATTACAGGCCCATAACTCTGCTTAACACAGAGTTGAAGATTTTGGCTAAGGTACTGTCGAATCGGCTGCAGGTTGTTATCGAAGAGTTGGTTGAACCGGAACAGAATTACGCTGTGAAGAGGAGATCGATTCAGAACAACTTGCACCTGATCCGCATGATCCTAGAGGGGGGAATAGATGACGACACAGAAGCCACGCTGATCAACTTAGATCAGTCCAAATCTTTTGATAGGGTCGACCATCATTTCCTGGCATCTGTCTTAGAGGCCGCCAGTTTTAAACCGGACTTCTGCAAGTGGATCTCCATGATGTATCGACAGCCCACGGCTGTCATGCAAGTCAACGGAAAGTGCTCAAAACCCTTTGTTATCTCTCGGTCGGTTCATCAGGGTTGTCTGCTATCGCCCCTGCTTTATTTTCTGGACTTGGAGCTTCTGCTCCGCAAGCTGAGACGTGGGGAGAAAAATTCGGCCCTGCACGGAATGGCTCTGCCTGGCGGCTCAGCTGCCAAGGTATCCGCGTTCGCCGATGATGTCATGGTCTTTGTATCGGGCTTCAGAGACATTGAGATCATGTCGGAGGTGCTTGCACAGTATGAAAGAATCACAGGGGCCAAGATAAACTGCAGCAAGTCGGTTGGACTGCAGTTGGGCGCCTGGAGTGGCAACGCAAACTTCCCGGCGCTTTTCAGCTGGATGGATGGCCCGATTTGGATCCTCGGCGTGTGGTTCAGACCGGGTCTCCAGCTTAATAAGAATTGGTCGGAGGTATGGTCAAAGGTGGCAGCTGCGGTCAACATGTGGCTTCCTAGGAAACTTTCCTTAAAGGGTAGAGCGTACACCACATACATCTTCCCTCTAATCCTTTACCGACTAGCCGTACTTCCTCTGCTTGCACAACATCTAACAGCTCTTGTCAAAATCTTGTCCTCACTCCTTTAGGACAGAGGAAGACACTGGGTGAGCAGACAGGTCTGTATTCAACATCTGTGTGAAGGAGGTTTGGGAATGCTGGACTTGAAGTGTCATCAAGACGCCGAGAGGCTGGCCTTCCTTAGCCACTACCTTCAAGATGATCACTCGTGGCACCCCGCGATCACTGCGACCTTTCCCGACCTCATTCTCGACCCCGCTATCGAGAGTCGTCGCAGGCCGCAGGGAGATTCAGCCCTCCTAAAAGAGTGCCGAGCCACGCTAAAAGGACTACCAGGGTCCAGCGACCTTGTGACTGCCACCCGTAGGGAACTCCACAGGGATCTAGTGAGGGGGGCTGCCGACGACTCACTATGCATGTGTTTGGGTTGGCAGCAGAGTTCAAGTCATCTGGACAATTCAAAGTTCTCTCTGACCTGGCGATTGGCCCAAAACGCACTTCCCCTCAACAATATACAATGCAGTTCTTGTTTCTTGGAGTCGCCGGCCTGTCCCCGTTGCGGGACGATGGCTGCAGAAACAACTGATCACACATTTTTCGATTGCCGCAAACTCCGCCAGTACTGGTCGTATGTTGGTGAGGTAACAGCTCGCATCGACCCCGAGCATCCTCGCTCGATTACTGTATCCAACGTAGTGGACAACATGAGGCCGCTGTGAGACCAGGAGAGACAAATGGTCTACATCGCAATCTTGGCCGTGGCGAGAATGGTGATTTGGACGTCGAGACTGCAAGATGGCTGGGGGCTGCTGCCTTTTTCTGATCAGGATCTGATTGCTTTCTTTAAACACCAACTACGGGTAAAGATCAGATGCGACAGAAGAAGGCTGCATCGCGTGGCTTTGAAAGAAGATGGATACAGTTAGCAAGTCTGTGTGTACGAAGAGAGGCCAAATTTGAATGTGTGTTCCGAGCCTAGGTGTGGAGCGCTCGGTTCTAAGGTTTCTGTTGGATCCCCGTCCCTTTCCAATTCTACTTCCTTCAGCCTCTCAGCCAGCCGGATAAATCTTGTTTCCCTTGTCAGAAAGCCTCCAAGACCCCCAACCTCCAAAAATAACAATTTTTTTCTTTTGCCCCCTCCCCCTCCTCTCGAAATTCAACCCAACTTGGAGGAAATCAAACCAAACACTAACCCCCCTTCCCGGCCTCACCGTCAAATTTTTCTTTTCTCCCCTATTTAGGACATAACCCCTACCCTGCTGCCCGTGAAACCTTGGTTTCTTTACAAACCAGAGTGAAACGGGTGGTCTAGCATTTCAGATAGGGTTGGTAGGGCCTTACTAACCGGGGTCTCTTTTTTTTCTTTTTTTCCCCCATGTCCCTCGACACAAATGAAATTTTATTAATATTGTTATATTTTTTGATATTAAAAAAAAAAAATTTTTTTAATCGGGTTTAAGTAGGAAGATCCCCCCCCCTCCCACCACACACACACATAAATACAAGTTTAAAAGGGTAACCATGATTAAAGATGCTGGCTGAGAGAAAAATCATTTAAAATTTCCAATAGAGACGAGTTGAATCAACCAACCTCACCATCCCCACTTCTTTTTGAGTTGGCCTTGTGCCTAAGTTTTTTGTTCATTTTCCCTATTGTATTTTTTTCCTGTGAATAAAAAATTTAATATCTCAAAGTGTAGTATCTGTTCCGGCAGATACTGCAAGCAAAGACCATATGTGGGGGAAACCCCACATATAAGACCTTGGTCAATATAGGAGCAACCCTTCATACCAATTGTCACTATCCAGCTCCCCTACTCCCCGGGGAGTTGGCCCCCATTTCCCCTTCACTCCTCACATTAAAAATCGGCCTTGTGCCTAATTTGCTCGGTGGGGAAGCAAATAAATACCCTTTTCTTGGCCTTTTGGCCAAGATCAAAGTGTAGTATCTGTTCTTACTACATGCTGTACTTATGTTTGTAACTTTGTGATATAAAGTGGGGAATCACTTTTCTGTATTAATTTAATGTAAAATGATCACCCACTTTACAACTAGTCAGTCTCAAAGCCATTCAAGTTATTCTCCAGATCATTCAAGTTGTTTTTGAAGGATTCCAGTTATTTTTTCAAGCATTCAAGTCATTCTTAAGATCATTCAATTCATCCTTAAGTTCATTAAAGTCATTCTAAGTCATTTACTTTTTATTTATTTAAGTCATTTCAGCCCATTTTTCGGTCATTTTAGTTTATCTTTAAGAATTTCATTTCAATCTTACATTTACGCATTCATTTATTACACGAGAGCACGCGACTAATGGCTATCGGACTTGTTCTTTTTAAGATTTAGTTCTTCGTGTGACGAGTTAGGTACAGAGTCTAACTTCAAGAGTGCTTCTCATGAATGCGTGCTTCATTGGCAGGGGAGAATCTGTTTGCTGAAATACGAAGACCACCGGTTTACATGGAAATCTCCTCAAGAGGGCATAGAACCGGACAACATAAAAGTTTGTTAAGTCTTTAGTCTTTTTACCAGTTCCACCACCTAAATATCCTTCATCAGTGCATTCGTCCTATTAGTTTACAACTATTTTAAAATTGTGACGTGGTTCTTGGCTTGAGTATGGTCATTTTCGCCTTTGAGTATGGCCAATGACTACACCAACATTTAATATAAATTGGATATAAATGTTAGGTTTTGACAAAGGAAGAAAATGAAAGATTATAATGATTAGATCACTCTGACAGACGTTAAAACGCATTTTAAAAATAAATGTTTAAAATTCAACAGCATTACTGGCGGTTAACGGTAGCCAAATGGATTAGGTCCTTGCTAATGAAGCTAATGAAGGGATGGCTTCTGTCGCCAGGTTTGCATCTATCAACTGATGTTAATCGTGACACTCTGCACTGATTATTGTCAAGAGGATGAAACACTAGTGCTTGTTGGTATTTTATAATTATTATAGTAAATAATTATATATATATATATATATATATATATATATCAGTAATGGTAAAGGATATATATATATATATATATATATATATATACATATACAGATACGAACATGCATATAAAATGTAAATAAATGAAACACTGAGAGAATAGAAGGGTCACCAGTTAGCAAGTGCTACCTAAAACATAAACAGAGTTTTAGCAATGAAAAATTAAGAAAACGAATTTTTATATGGAAGCATTTATATAGAGGAGATATGAATATAAAGTCATTTTCATGTTAGTATATGTTCATAAAGTAAACACGTATTTGAGTTATGAAAGTCGGGTTAGTAGTCACAAGTCAAAATATTTATGAGGACACTAAAAAGAGCTCTCGGTTAGTTTCAATAAAAACCAGGGCAATATTGGCAGCTGGTTTGGCTGCCCTATACCCAGCTTTACAATCTTCAAAGGAAGAAAAATTTTTTTTAAAAGGCGCATATGAGAAGTACATGCATGTGAGTATTTAGCTGCGTAGCATTGTGTATGTGTGTGCGTTAGTTTATCTTGTTCTTGTTAATGCGTATGAATGGGCCTCAATTCGTTTCTGTTTGTCTGACACCGTTTGTGTGTAGGAATGCGTGCAGGACACAGAGAAGACTTGTACTTGAGTCACCGAATCGTTTTCGCTTCCTCCGTGCCTAGCACAGAGAGGTATACTAAGGAGGCGTTCTGGAATCCTGTTCAAGGTGAAGTCGGCTTAAGAATTATAGAGAAAACTGATTTTGTTAATCACGGCTGAATTTCTGAACTTACTATTTTCACATAAGATTAGATCACTCTGACAGACGTTAAAAAGCATTTGGTGATCTTGAGTGATTTTCATCAGTTGAAGATATTTTGAGTTCACTCGTTTCTGTGAAAACTTCCTTGGCTTGGTGGAGAGTAAGGAGGAAAGCGAATCAGAGAAGTAAAGAGTGTAAGGAATTAGAACCATTTGATTTTAGCATTCGTATGAATAACTTCTTAGTCTTATTATAAATATGTGTGGGACATTGTCAGGATTAGTAAGGGGAAGGGGTAATGGTAACACGAAGTTTGTGTTATCGCTATTCTACTCTGGGTTTAATAAAATTATGTTAGCCAATTTTTCTAGTTTAATCCTTACCGAATTTCTTACTAGCAGTGATACCTGGCGTTGTCTGAGGATGGATCGATACGAGCATGGAAGAATAAAAGAATTAGAAACAACTGTTAACTCTAAACATCCTCAGTCACATGACATTACTTTTTACACCCTTTTTTCTCGTAAACTACAGCAACTGATTCAATATAATAGTAAGAAAAGAAAAATCATCAGAAGCCGACCATGTTACCTAGTTTCAGTGTTCTTTTGCAAACATGTAGAAGAAATAATGAAAAAGAATTGTTGTGCTCCATGCACCAATTTAGCTAGTCGAGTATTTTTTGTGAAAGTTTGGCAAAGGGGACCATAGATTGGAGTTTAATCGAATATCTCGTTCCCCTGCATTTTTAGTGCATTTTGTCTAGGGGGCTAACCTTTGAATCTCAGTCTCAATCACGCCACCTGCAGCTGGGTCAATTTCAGTTTGCCACCAGGTTCTCCTGTCATGTAGTAATGTGACCCTCGCCAAAATTCATACTAGTTAGAATAATCGCTATTTATTGGCGTAAGGTCTCAATATATAACAGATTGCCAATGCATTTATGGTAGTTTCTGAGTTTGGATAAACATACACAGACAAAAATATATATCATAGATTCATTTCTCGTATTCATATTTCAATTAATATTTTATTTGATTAACTCATACATAGTACCGTTTTTAAAAGAATAGTATGTTTGACCGTGGGAAATTCCAATATAATTTTGAACTTTTTTAAAATGTCAATTCAAGTCCATCGGACAAAGTCGAGTGTTATTGTTCATTTGTGTCCATCTAAGCAAATGATAAACATTCGCATTATTTGGATTCTTTGGACTACTATTCTCATCTTGGATATTATTTTCACAATATTTCGATTGATATAACCTTCGACCTTCTTCAGGTGTATCTTGTCGAACTTTAAAATCTTTTTGTTGAACTCCGGAATCTGCACAGAATTTTGAATGGAACAGTTTATTTAATCCATGGGGTAGCGTGCTCTCGTTTTGTCAGCCATCACTGGGTAAGAAGCAGCGCACATGCTTGGCAACATACAAATACTAACTTTGAAACAGACTTAGTACAGAATTTAGTACAATTAAGTACACACCATTAATTATAGATCATACTAGCAGGAGTACTCGACGTTGCCCGGGATTGGATGATGATCAAGGAATGTTTTACTTTTCTATATTTTTTGTCATCGAAGTGATGAAATCGCACATTTTTCAAACAAATCGATTGATTGTCTGCTCTAGTTCAGGACTCAGTGCGGTGCACTGGGAGGAAGATCACGTTTCCCCGCAGTGACTTAGTCCCCAATACATTGTAGTCTACATTGCACTGTAGAGAACCCACTGTTTATTTTATAAATTTATTTCAAATATATAATGGTTTGAATTAAAGTTTAAAATGCAAAATCGAGTATCATGGTTCAATTGTGCTCTAAACAAAAACATTCATTTCAAACCCGCTCTTGTCGTATCAAAGAACTTGTTGATTTTAGATGCCGAGCCTTTCTGCTGTGGGCCAATGAAACTTCTTAAATGCAATTATGATGTTAGGCTGTATAACGTACTAACTTTCGTCACAATCGCCAATTCCTTTTTCCATCGTTTTTTTTTCAGTTATCGATACTTATCAAAGACATTCCATTAAAAACACTATCTAAGAACATTGCCAGAAATATAAAGTTGTAAAGCACATTTGTGTGAAATTTCAAAAAATCGAGTAACAATCTAAAAACGTCAGTGACCAGCATGACTCACCATTGAAGACAAACAATTTCATTTTGGCGCAGTCCAGAGGTTCTGCTAGCTGCCACTGCCAGAAAATGCCAAAAAGTGGAAGCCAGATGATTTTATTTTGACTACGGTCACCAGTGTTCGCTATAGCTGGGGTTATTTGCATTTATCGGTCAATCGGTAGAGCTGCTAATTATCAACGCGATGGTTCTAGGTTCAATTCTTGGCTTGAGAGAGGTGCTAGTCTAGCGACACTGACGAGCTGTGATACAACGAAACACACACACACACACACACACACACACACACACATATATATATATATATATATATATATATATATATATATATATATAGCTTCAGCTACTCTGATGAGTCGTAGACGACGAAACACGTGTCAGTGAATAATTATATTTTAAAAAAATATATGTATGCCGCTCCCCATGTGGGATTACCAAGTTGGTTAAAGGGAAAATTATTCCCAACTCGCATTTAGGTAAAAATGCACTTTCATAGATATTTGAAATTTGAATTCATTCAAAACGTATTGCAAAAACAAAAACAAATAACATATATATATATATATATATATATATATATATATATATATATATATATATATATATAAATTATAGTTTAATTATTTTATTTTAATACCTACAGACGAGTGTTTCATGCTTACACAATCATCAGTGCATCAGAACTCCATCATGCAATCACTTTGATTCCATTAGCAAGGAACATACCCAAGGACCATCGTTCATAGCCACAAAATTAAAGGAAATTTAAACATAAATGAAGTATAATGTTTAATAAGTAACAAGAAATCATGATCTTGCACACAAGCCCAGCTGACAGACTTTTTCAATTTCCCAGACTGTGCTCGATTCTAAGAAATTTTATTTCTTAAAGGGGAGACAATAATTATAAATTATGAATAATTTTTTGAATACTAGTGCTACATGCTTACGCAACCATCAGCACAGTATACGACGATTAACGCTGGTCGAAGGATTCAAACCACGTCATGAAGCCATTTTTGTACTCCATTAGCAAGGAACGTACCCTAGAGCTACCATTCATAGATGGTTGTCCTAACAAGTTGTCAATAAAATTTGATATATTTTTTTATGGATAGATTTTTTTTTACATTCTTTCCTTTCATATCTCCCTTCCCTTTACACGATCCATATTCATTTTTTTTTTCATTTAAACACGTGATGATAACAAAAATGTAATTAAAATAAGACTTTAAGAAAAAAACGCAGTACGAGCAAGAGAAATCGTGTTGCATTTAGACAATCATTATTTCCCATCCAATCTTTAGTTTGATTTCCCCACTTTAAAAACGACTCTATTTACTCTGCCCTCGTGAAGAAGCAAAATGCAGTTCCATGCTATGATTAAACTTATAATTTCACATGAGCCGGACGTTCTCTTTCTCTCAGACATCCTATCTCCTTCACCTTCCCTCTCTCTTTCTTCCTTTTCTCCTATCTTCTCTTTTAAAGCTAATTGTCCCCCCCCCCTCTTCTTTGTTCAGTCGCTGCACCATAACAACGTGCTTTGCAAAGCACGTGTTATTAACTTCTTCTTCCTCTTCTTCTTCTGCGATCTAATTTCCAAAACTTCGCTTCCGGCAAAATTTGAAGAATGAAGATCATCATCATCATCATCATCATCATCATCACAGCAGCAGTAGCAGCGGATGTCTATGATGACGAATAATCCGAAAGAGGTTTTTTCCTCTTTTCCAATTATTTATTTAAAACATTCATTTTCTTCCCCACTCGTTATTTTGATTTGTCTTTTCCCTTCCTTTTCTTTTCCTTCTTTTCCTGCCATTTTTTTTTGTTTTGTTGTTTTGCATAATTAACTTCTTTTAATTTTAAAAAGGGGAAAAGTATTTAAAAATAACGAAAAAACATCTGTTAAATATTTTCGTTTCTATTTTAGTTTTACACACACACACACACACACGCACACGCACACGCGCGCAATATATATATATATATATATATATATATATATATATATATATATATCACTATATCACTACTCGTTCAAGCAGCCGCCAATAGCGTAATGGTTAGGAGCCTTGACTGCCGTACAAACGGTCGGGTTTCAATCCTGGCTTGAGGTAGTTGCCTGTCTAGCTGCACTGATGAGCTGTGAAACAGCGAAACAGTACTGTATGTGGATGACTATATATATATATATATATATATATATATATATATATATATATATATATATATATATATATATAGCTTAGAGAGTTAGGAGAATAGAGGAAATTCAATTCTATAAGAGGAGACTTATCGGGATAATATAAAACTCAACAAATTTCACTGGAACTTTTATAGGGAACAATAAGAGTGCAAAATAAAGTCACAAAACTATATATTGGTGAATGTAGAATGGTTCATTTATTTAATAAAGTTATACAAACAGTAAGTTGGGGGATAGAGGGGACTCTTTATACCAAGGTATTTCGAAGTCTAATGCTTCTCCTCAGAAGAGTAGAGAAGATGCTACATAACATAATGGAGATGCGACGTCTAGTGTGGGATTCATCAGGAATGAAATAGATCAATGAAAATATTGATGTTGTTAGGGGGAATTATATCGAATTCTAAGATAAAGGAGGAGCGTATTACACTTTATATAATACGTTCCTCCTTTAACTTAGAATTATTATTATTATTTCCTGATATTTTTAAGGCTGTTAACACACACACACACACACACACACAAGGAGGGGACCATTCACTCAGATAGCTAAGAACCTAGTTTAAATGCTTGTTTTAGGGGTCTGGAATCCGATAGGAACTGGAACTGTGTAGGCCATACCCAAGCGGGGAACACAAACTTCAACTTGGTACCTCTACGCATGCACGCACAGACTCACTATCTTTATCCCTCTTTTGTCAAAGGCCTCTGAGTGTAATCTTTTCCTTTTAAATCTGATCTTTACTTTCAGCTGGTGAAGAAAGGAACCAGATTCTGATCAGCAAAAGATTCAACTCTTGCACTCTTGAACTCCATATTACCATTCTAGCCATGGCCAGGATCAAAAGACACATCATTCGTCTCTCCCTATTCCACAGCTGCTCTGTGCTGTGAACACATCCAGTAGGCGAGGCTGCTCGGGATCAACGCAAGGTGTCACCTCGTTGACACACGCCCAGTACTGTCTGAGTCTACTGCAATCGAAGAATGTGTGTTCCGGCGTTTCCTCAGCTGGGGTCCTGCAACAAAGACACCCTGACGACCTCACCAGTCTGGCACTTTTCAGTATAGCGTTGAGGGGCAACGCGTTTTGGGCCAATCGCCTGGTCAAGGAGAACTCAGAGTTGTTGAGATGACTCGAACCTGGCGCCCAACTCCACTGGAAGCAGATCTCCTCCTTCAACAACCCTAGATGCTCGACGAATTTCTTGTATAGTTCATTTCTAGTCAGCTGTGAAAGGGCGCTGGACCTTAAGAGTTTCTTAAGCACGGCTCTACTGAAGAACTGCGTGTCATTCCACAGTTTTCGATGAGCCTCGACATTGTAGTCGAGGATGAGGTCAGGAAAAGCGGCCTTGACTGTGGGATTCTATGCAGACTCTTCTGTCAAGGTTCAGCTCAGGAAGCCAGCTTCTCAGCGTCTCAATGACACCTCAAGTCAGGCATTCCCAAACCTCCCTCACATGGACGTGAACACAGACCTGTCTGCGAACCCAATGTTTCCCTTTGTCCCAAAGAAGCGAGAACAACTTGCTCTGTAGAGATTTTAGATAATTCTCAGACAGGGGAAGTACAGCCAGTTGGTAAAGGATGAGCGGAAAGACATAGGCAGCACATGTCTCTGCCCTTCCCTTCAAGGATAGTTTCCTTCGAACCTACACGTTCACTTTTATATATATATATATATATATATATATATATATATATATATATATATATATATATATATATATATATATATATATATATTCCTATAAAAATGCGAGCATAAAATGTAATATGGTTAAGCTTAAACATGGAAAAGTAAAGAGCTAGTTGTTAAAGCTGGAAAAGAAAAGAACAAGATATTCTAGTAAAAATATAATAAATTTATAACTTAAAATATTGCAGCATTAAGAATTGATCATATAATGTTATAAATTGAATTAAAAAAAAAAATTTAATGCTGCAATATTTTTCCAGGCTTCCAATAAATTCACTTGTTCTTTGTTTAATTTCAGTCTTATTTTTTTTTGGGGGGGCCCTCATAAATACATATGTAATAACAATGTACGACACTCGTCTGCTTTCAATAAGATCACCCAATTATCTCTCTTTCATGTTTTCATTCTCTCTGTTTCACTTGTTACTTCTCTTTCCGCGACAGCAGTGAATTAGTAGCAACAGCAGACGCTGAAGCGACGTGGTTGCTATGGAAACCAGTTATAAAAAACATCGCTCACCTCCTTACATATTTTTAGAATTTTGAACACCAGAAAATTCATCATAACTTTTATTTTACTGCACGAAAATTGAAAAAAAATCTTTTTCTTTAGAATATAGCTGAGAAGGTGATCTATGAACTGTAATAATTGTTTGAAATTTGGTCGAAAAATGAGTGAGCGATGAAACTTTAAAGCAAGTCTAAATGACTAAAACTGCCACAATATATATATATATATATATATATATATATATATATATATATATATATATATATATATATATATATATATAATTCAAACACGGTAGTGCTTGAATATATGGTTATATATTCAAACACTACAGTGTTTGAATTTATATATATATATATATGTATATATATATATATATATATATGATTACTTTTTTAAATTATTTTATTTTTATTTTTAGCATATATATGAGGTAAATTTTTATAAATTTATTTAATCTACTTAAATTCATTTTTATTACAAAAAAATTGAAAAAAAAAAATTCTTAGATTAATAATAAAAGTCCTTTCTTTGGATAAAATAACCCAAGTTCTTGGTTTTATTGGATTTGAATTTCGGATGAAATTTATTTATTATATTATTCACCATTAAAAATAAATCTACATAATAACACTAATAATCTTAAATTATTATATGTTTCTTAATTTTATTGCTTTATTATTGGTTATAATTTCTTTTACTCTAGCCATAGTTAACGATTCTTCTTTAAAAACTGATCATACATTTATGGCAAACAATTAAAGCTAAAAATAAATATTTTTCCAAGCGAGAAACATTGTCTAATTAAAAGAAGAATAAAAGTTAATTATAAAGCAATGTTCTCTGCTCAGCAAAGTAACAACTGATTTAATCTCCTGCTAGTATTCTCTAATGTACGGAAGCACTTAATGGCTAAAATATATTGTTTTTTTTTTTTAATTTGATTTGTTTAATGTTTTACTTTAAATTAAGTTTTTATATAGATAAAGAAAAATATTTTTGATTTTCAAATAAATGCGAAATGAGAGAATTCAATTAACGTATTACAGCCATAACAGCGTATGTTGAAAGTAAGTGCGTAGTTTTCTAGGTATTTTGAAAATGATGGGTAATATTTTACATATAAAACGCCGTTGTTTTAATAATTTTTAAAGGTACTTCTACAGTTTATCGCTGAAAATGGAGACGCTATTTTATTTCGAGCACTTGTCGATTAGAATCAGAGGGAGAAATCAGTGTTTTAAACTATGGCCTAAGTAGGAAATAAAAAAATTACAACTTTGACAAGGTTTGAACACTTTTTCTGCAGAGAGCATGGCGAACTCACTGTCAGATTTTAGATATAACCCTGCATATTTCAAAAGGTATGAGACAATTTTTACAAAAGGTGTCACTCATGGTCCGATGAAGAAAATATGGTATTATTACAAAAGTTAGGCGCTCACGAAAACACGAAATATGCAAATTAAATGTTGCCGAATAAACCGGAAGAGATGTCGTTTGAAGAAACTGTAGAAACTCTATCCAAAATGTTTGCAGAAAGGGATAGTTTGTTTCATACCAGTTATAAATGTTTGAACATAATTACGGAAGTGTCAGTGTCACGAGTCTCAGTTCTACTGCGTGTCGACGTATGGCTCTCTTATACCTAAGAGACGTTCAAATTTAACCCATGTGAGACATCGTCTCTGCAACCCAGTTCCAGTTGACAACATTCCAATCTTTTCCTCATTCAGTGATGGAATTCCAGTTCTACTTAGCACCATTGATGTCGTTCGTATTATTCCAGCTTTGTCTGATTCCACAAAAACCCTCTACTCCAATTTCTCACGGTATAATATTTTTTATCGCGTTGCATCGTTCAGCTGCTTTTGTCTCTGTCTCCTTTCTTAGTTGTAAGGTCGGTCATCTCCCACGATCTATCCTGCAAGAAGTTTAACAAAAGATTTATAAAGTTGTGGTAGATTATGGTTTATAGGGTCAAGGAATTCCAGTGATGCTTGAAAATATTGCATTTTGTAAAAATTGAAATGCATAACAATTATATTATGTATGTGATGTGGCCCGAAAGGGTTATTTGGACACGGATATGATTTAGAAAAAGGTATTTGTATATACAGCAAGACAGAATACGTAGAGAACGAGAGTTGTAATACTTAGCGTCAATGTAGCGTACTAAAAGATACACACAACGAGAGTTGTATTTCTCGGTACATTTATACTGTTTGGGAGAGTTCATGTATTGTGTATGCGTCCCCACAACAACCCCATCCCAAATCTTTTTTGCATCATAAAAAAAGCTTTTAATATCTGTTCTGCTTCCTGTCGGTAGATGATGGGTCGATAAATTTTCTCTTTCTGTCTGACCCTCGCTATTCTGGTGTTGGTTCGGGTGAGTCGAAATAGAAGTCTAAAAAATGGCGTCTATCGGTTTTTTCTTTATGTGTAATGTGTCGCTAGTATCATCTGAATGGCGTTATTTTAACTTGTTTTGGTGCCATTTATGAACATGTCTCAAAACTTATATGATGTACATCACATCATATCGCCAATCCTTTTGCTAGTCGTAACCAATTCCAAAATTGAAGCGTCGTTTTTAAATCTTTTTCTCCAGGATTAAAACGTCTTTTGATTACGTACGTGGTCTTATGCAATTTTGTTTGTTTTGGAAGGAGTTTATCAAAAACTGATCTCACCTTCCATGTGCACATCGTTTCAGCAGGTGAGACTACTGTCGGATTGTTTGAATTCAGCGTAATTCTATATACTTGCAAGAGTTGTTGTAAGTTTTCTTGGCATGCACATTTGACCTAGGGTGATGTTGAGGCGCAGTGATATGTTTAATCTGCAGGTATGAACTGAGTTCTGTTATCACTCACAATGCAGTCTAACACATCAAAACGAGCGGATAGTTAACGTAAAAAAGATGATTGTTGTGTTATCTGTTCTTATAAGAGTTTCTAACCTTATGTTAGCTTATTACTTTGACATAGACTGGTTACCTTGAGGCATTGAAACGATTCTCAATGGTTGAAAATGCTTTGAGTTAACACGGTACTGAGAAAACTTACTTGCTTTTGGAAGGGAGGAGGAAAGCGGATCCAAACCAGAAAGAACAAGAGTAACAATTAGAGTCATTTTTATTTTATCTTCGTTTAAATCACTTCGCGATTCAGTCACCACAGGCTGCTGTCTGCAAGAAGGAAGGAATGTCAGTGTCCATAATCGCTACATATATATTCGCAGATTACAGATGACTGAAAGATATTTTGTGTGGAAGGAGTGTTCATGTCTGCGTTTGAAACGGTTACATGTTCTCGTTGGTAGAATTTTTTCAGTAACAAAAGAGCAAGTATTGGAGAGATGCATGTATTTGTTGAGATTACCATTGTGTGCGTGAACATTTTTTAACACCCCCCCCCATACTTGTAGAGAGAGCGGGCCTTTAACTCATAATACGTTTTGTTACCTGTCATTTATTTACCTAATTTGCGATTCAATATCCGGAAACTTTGCATCAGTATCTTCCGGCAGATTACATAAGCAGCCAGAAAAATGTCGAAGCGAAAACTGTCCGACGATTAAGTAAAAAAGGTGGTGTTTTCCCTTCACTATGTCAAGAAAAACTTTCTATTTTGAGGAGTAAGGAACGATTTCATATTGATATTAGTGTGTTAAGAATCATTTTCGGTTTTACAAATTTCTTGATTTAATGAATTTCATGCTTTCATTAAAGCTTGTCTTCTGACAGCCGATTAGCTAATCGTTTCGCCATCTTCGTGCTGCCTATGTAACCTTCCGGAAGATGCCGACGCGATATTGTTGGAGATTTGAGTGTAAACTGAATAAATCCTTCATTTTTACATCTGAAGCTTCATAAAAACTGAAATGATGTCCTAATTTTTTTTTTTTTTGCATGGACTATTAGTTGTCCGTGAACAATCGTTTTGTGTCCACTAACTTAGGAGTTTCC
The DNA here is from genome assembly GCF_053919585.1 of Euprymna scolopes. Lineage (NCBI taxonomy): Eukaryota > Metazoa > Mollusca > Cephalopoda > Sepiida > Sepiolidae > Euprymna > Euprymna scolopes. The sequence goes on along the minus strand of NC_136511.1, from coordinate 83,986,873 downwards.
TTACTTCTACATAATTCATTTGCAAATACTTAAATGTTATGCATTTCGCCTTAAAATGTATTTTCCATTCAGTTACGACTTAAAATAAAAACAAACAAAAAAAAACATTCGCAATGTTATTCCTACTGATAATAATCTTAATGAGTTTGGATTCTTGAGAGAAGAAAGATTGTACAAATAATATAAATACTCCACGTTCTTTCTGCAACGAAAGCTAACAAATTCAGATCCTTCTATAAAATGCAATGATTACATAGAATGTCTTCTTCTTCTTCTTCTTCTTCTTCTTCTTATTATTATTATTATTATTATTACTATCGTTGTTGTTGTTGTTGTTTACTTTTGTTTGGCATTTAATAACATACGATATGACGTCAAACAAACTATTCTAAACCTACTTAATGGGCGTTAACTTTTGTTTTTCTTTATTGCGAAAGTTATTCTTTATATTTGAGGAATGGCTGAGAAATAGATATTCAACACACACACACACACATACACACACGCATACGCGCACGCACATACACACACATTATAGTTCACAGATAAAAAAAAATTATGACATACTCATATTCGTTATATGAATTCAACGGTTTGGAGTCAAGATTGTCTGCATTTTTTTACTTCCAGGTTCTGTTCCAAAGGTGGGACAACGTTAACAAGCAAGATGGTCCCTTCTGATTAATGATTATCTTTCAGCTTTCTTTCAGATGACGTGAAAGCTCCCTTTCCCCATTTTAAGAATGGCTTTCTCGTCCACCTTACCATGTCTAATTATCCAGTCATATTAAGAGCAGAAACCGGAAGTTAAAAATAAAAGTGACAATCTATAGTATAACCAATTGAGCATCAACGATTGTTTGTATACGATCATTTCCGGGGCGATATGGACCTTTATTGACATCAGGTCTCTTCATTTATAAAAGTTATAGACATCAAATTTCCAAATCAACCAAAACAGCAAAAATTATAATATAATACATCCTGAACTGCATTACAATTCGAGGAGAAGTAGGAAAGAAGGGATATATCAATTTCAATGCTCTTAGAAACAGCATATATGACAATGAAACCAGTAATACAAAGTGGCACAATTAGGAGAAAAAGAATATAAGTATAAGAATAGAAAACCTAAGCACAATTTTTAAAAAATACTATAAAGAAATTTACAAAAATTTATCAAAAATGAAAAAATGAAAAAAATGAAGAAATTGTTTATCAATTCTTCCAAATAAATTAAATCAAGAAAACAAATTTAAGAATAGCTATATTGAAAAACAGCAACATAAAAGCACAAATAATTATAAATATGTTAAATATAAAACAAAAGAATAAAAACAGGAAAAATATATATCTAATATATAAATCTCACTATGTGCGTGTGTGTGTGTGTATCGAATTCAACTTCAATCGTCACCAACGCTCGCAATAGTAACACAATAACCTCATGACTGTAAACGACACTGTCACTTCCTCTCACTGAAGCTTGCTTTTTATGCAGTTTTTCACCCTGTATCATTTGTATGTATGCTCTCTGTTTTCTCGTGATCTTGCGATCTCGTGAGACCACAGTTTATAAAACACCAGGCGCCATCTTTTTTTCTCTTTTCCCACCCAACACTTCCCTGCGGCAAATCCATCCCTCCTCCGTCACGCCATCGCTCGTACGCACATACACGCAATGCACAAATATGCGGATGCTTGCTACTCTGGTGAGTATTACACTCCCCCCTGATCTGATGATCACACAGAGTGCACTGCAGGTTTGGTCTCCTAGTCCGCTTATTTCTGCGAAGGGGCACATTCATAGGTTCTGGTTGTGGATCTGGTTCTGGTTCTGGTTCTGGTTGTGGATCTGGTTCTGGTTCTGATTCTGATTCAGGTTCTGATTCAGATTCAGATTCAAATTCAGGTTCAGGTTCTGATTCAGATTCTGGTTCTGGTTTTGGGTCTGGTTCTGATTCTCTTTCCATCGCATCAGGTGAACTATAATCATCATTTTCTGGTCTGTTGATTTCGTTCATCAGTAGCTCATCACTTGAGGATTCATTGCTCTCCTCTGTAGTTGTATGATGCATCTCAGAAGCCGGGTGAAGATCGCGCACATGACGCGGGGTTCCGTCAACTAGGACCGACTGCTGGCTGATCACCCCAGAGATTCGTCCTTGCTTGAATTTGGTGGTGCACCGGTTTCCAGGTGGTCTCACTCAAACTGGATCCCCTACCTCATATTTGGCATGTTTTTTCTGGTTGACTGGCTGTGCAGCATCAATTCCCTTTAGTCTAACACGATATGTGTATATGGCATTGGCTGGCGCAGTTGTAGGTAATTTCCCATCCTTTGGCGTGCCGTTATACCAATACATGGCCTCCGTAATAGTACATTGCTTTCTGGCAGTAATTCTCTTAATGCTACGATGGCTCCTCTCAGCAATGCCATTCCCTGATGGCACATGAGTGCATCGCAGCAATAATCGGACGCCCCATTCATCTAACAGCTGCTGAATTTGTTGGCTGCAAAAAGCAGCATCATTATCCATCAAGATCTCTTCAGGCACACCCCGCTCAAAAAAGATGGATGACAAGATGCGAACAACACTTGCCAAGTCCTGTCTAATCATGTGTCTCCATACCGCAAAACGTGTGGGTCAACAATCGATAAGAGTTAAAAAGGGTTTACTATTGTAATGGGTAATGTCCATCGCCACCTGCTGCCACACCTTCTTGATGTCCAATTGTCCTTTTCGCCATTGCTCTGGTGCAGGATCAATAGACTGACATGCCTCACAGTGCCTGACAATCTGCCTGACATCTGCCTTTGTCACTGCTGGGTCCACACGCCTTGCAAAATACACTGTTCTCTTAACACCTGGATGTCCGCTCTGTGCATGAATCTTCTGTATTTGACATGGGCTAATCATGCCAATTGCAACTGCGCGAGATCGGGCAGTGTACTCCACACCCATCTTCACGGCTCCATACCATCTGTGAAGGACACGGGTTAGTTGGTCGCCATGATTACAAGATGATGTTACCAGCGTTACTCCCACTATTAGTCCATACTCAGAGACTAGACTCTTCAGCATGTCTAACCTTAGCTGGATCAACATCTCGCTGGCCGCCTTAGTGCAGATTCTTGTCCATCCTGAAAGCGTGTCAGACACCCAGTGGTAGACGCAGAGAGAATCTGTGTACAGGTGCAGTTTCTTCGATTGCCATCACAGTGCAAGATTTATTCCCTTTATAACAGCATCCAGCTCTGCTAGGTTGATGTGCTGAGCAGCACTCACGGGTCGCAACCAACATGCGTCTTCAAACACATTCCCTCCTTGCTCTAATGTGACTCCCAATGCCAATGAACTAGCATCGACCCACACATTTACATGGTCTGCATCAACACACCATTTTCCATGGGCAGGGTCCTCCTTGTTGACTCTCTCCAGGGTCTCAGTTACCATCAGAGTTAGAAGAGCATCGTCAAGCACATCATCCCAACCTGTAGTTACCAAATTCACTCTGCGTTTGATGACGCCCACAGCTACACACAGTCAGCCATAGGCTGGTAAGTGTCCAACAAGTTTCCCACACCAGGAAAAAAATGGTCCGCCTCATAACAATTTCAGGGATGCCTAGAATCCCACTGCCATGCCTCGATCGTAGGGTGCCATCTTTCTCACAGACGTCTAATCCCAATACACACGCTCCATCCCTCAGACGTTCAGGATTCTTTCACTGCAGACCTAACTGAGCCAATTTTTCCTTGACACATGATGCAGATTTTATGTCCCCAATGATGTACACATCGCAATGTAGGCTGATGTTACGTCCTCAATGGTCTTTTCTTGAGACAACACCACATTCACAATGGTCTTCATGATCTGTAATGCCACATTCGGACCAAAGTGTTAGGCAGTACCTCTGACCCTGAAACCACACTGTCTGGAACGCCCCCAGTGTCTCATCTACTCACACCTGTAAATAGGCCTTCCGCAGGTCTAATATTGACACATTGGAGCCCTTCTGGTGCCATTCCCTCAATTTTCTGATGCACACATCAACATCGGCAGTGTAAGCCTCAATGTACTGGTTGAACTCATGATAATCCAGCACCGGTCTTACTTTTAACTTGTTATGCTGGATAACCGCCATTAAGGGTATCAGACCCTTGGGCGGACCAAGCTTCTCGGGGTAGGGGATCAGCCATCCATCTCGGATCCATGCCTCAAGCTCTTTCTCGTATTCATCATGAGCCTCGTCAGGTATAGGGTATTCTGCGATGTGATTCTTTAATTCGGTTGGTGCCCTTCCCTCGGTCCACTTCCATAACGCAGTTCAGGCCTGCTGGCTATAGTCATAGTCCAGCTTAAAGTCAGGGCGATCGATGTGGATTGCAGCATACACCGGGTTTTTTAAAAAGCGCACGCTCCTATCTCTTTAGATGATCACTCCCCCCAGTGCCTTGATAACATTGTAGCCCAGCAAATCCCCTCATGTCGCCAACACATTAATTTCCGTGGCCACACCAGAGTCTGTGTGGACCTTCACGGTTCCGGCTCCACAGCATGCTTGTGTCTTGCTGCCTACTGTGGTGACTTTAATGTTCCTTTTAGTCCAGGTCCGACACAATCTGGCACTCATGATGGTATGTGAGCAGCTGAGCAGGGCACTCGGTTCACACACACAGTTATCGTAGGTTGCGCATCACTTAGATCTTGTCTGGGGAGCAGGATGGCACTGACATCTAACGTTTCCCGCGCAGTTTTGGGCTAGGTGCCCTATGCCGCCACATTGGAAACAGTGTAGTCGCCCCCCCCCCTTGTCAGTGTAGCTTCTCACAAAATGACCTTGCCGACCACAGCGGTAACATCTTCCATTAGTTGCGGGGCTCAGACTGGGAATCTCCCCGGCATCTTTCTGGGCTGCCTTTGTCGCCATCACAACTGGTTCAGCCAGGTCCTCCTCATCTCTGATGATAGCCTGGGCATGTTCCATCAAGTGCTCCATAGGCGTTGTGGACACACTGGTAAAGGATCTCAACAATTGCTTAACACAGGTGGGAAGGCCGGCCACAAATGCATATGCCAATGTCCTCTCCAACACTCAATTGCCAAACAGCACAGCAAGTTTCTTCAATTCTGTAAAGAACACATCCATGGTTTCCCCCGACATGAGCTTCCTAGAGGTGAATCTTTCATAAGCCATGCAAGGATCCATTGCAAATGCCTTGTACAGCACATTTTTTATAGCGGTCACATCAGCCTTCTCGGTGGCACTAAGTTGCTGATACACGCTCAGAGTGCCCCCAGCTAATCTCAGGGGAATCACAGTGTGCACTTTCTTTACCTCACAGAGATTGCCGGTCAACTCGACCCTCTCAACCCAGTCAACGAGAGATGTGGACCTATCAAACTCTGGAATTAGCTTCAGATTAAACTTTGAGTCAGTGATTTTTCACAGCAATAGCCGAGATAGCTTGTATCGAATTCAACTTCAATCGTTACCAACGCTTGCAATAGTAACACAATAACCTCGTGACTGTAAACGACACTGTCACTTCCTCTCACTCAAGCTTGCTTTTTATGCAGTTTTTCACCCTGTCTCATTTGCATGTGTGTCCTCTGTTTTCTTGTGATCTCACAATTTTGAGAGAGCACAGTTTATAAAACACCAGGCGCCATCTTTTTTTCTCTTTTCCCACCCAACACTTCCCTGCGGCAAGTCCATCCCTCCTCCGTCACACCACCGCTCGCATGCACATCCGCGCAAAGCGCAAATATATGGCACTGGCTATTTTTCAAATTGTATCTCCTCCTAGACGGATGATCGTTGGACGATGTGCAATAGCTCAAAAGATTGCATTTTTGGTGCAGAATTTTATTAGAGGTGTTTAATTGATCAAAATAATTGCTAAGAGCTTCAAAAAAGGGTTTAAACTTGAAAGCAATGACACTTTGACGAGCGTAGCATAATGGCATCATTCTGTGCATGCATACATTGAGTAAAAGAGAAATGTATCTATTAAGATATTTCACAACGTTCATAAGGCGGTTGTCCCTTTGGTGCAATGGATAGCACGACCGATTACATTCCGATATGCTTGATTTTTAAATGTTATGTAATAAATGCACAAGAACACTTTTATTAAAAAAATACAGAATGTTTTTGATTTGCGTAATGAAAATATCTTATTCAAAATGTATATGATATATCGACTTATTTGTTACATTCTAAAAATTACGTAAATAGATCAAGTAATGGCATTTGTATTGGATTTACTCCTAAATTAATTGACGGATCATTATGAATATTAATTATGTGTATATGATTACATATTTGTATGTATTGGATCCACTATTAAACTAATTAGCCGATCATTATGAATTTTAATTATGTGTATATGTTTATATATTTCTATGTATTGGATTCACTCCTAAACTAATTAACCGATCATTATGAATTTTAATTATGTGTATATGATTATATATTTGAAAGATGTTATATGAAAGAGCTCTCGAGAAATTTCCGCACATTCTATTTAAATGATTATATATTTATATGTCTGGGATCCACTCCTAAACTAAGTAGCCAATCATTCTGAATTTTAATTGTGTATATGCTTGTATATTTTTATGTATTGGATTCCCTCCTTAACTAATTGACCGATCATTATGAATTTTAATTGTGTATATGCTTATATATTTTTATGCATTGATTCACTCCTAAACTAATTAACCGGTCATTATGAATGATTAGTATGCGTATATGATTATATATTTGTATGTATTGGATTCACTCCTATACTAATTAACTGATCATTATAAATTTTATGCATTATATATGTTTGTATATTTGTATCGATGTCATATTCCAAAAATCACATACAATGATCACTTACTTTTTAATGTGTTTATGTGTACAAGTAATTCTATCAAAGTAATAGGGTACTTGTGTAGTCATATGAAAAAACAAAGAAAATATGACCTGTGACATACTAAAGTTACTAAAACTGGAAATGACGTTTAATATTCGAGTAGTATGACTTACATATGAGAAATAAGGTGCTTCTTCACTATAGCACCCAGATAAAAAAAAAAAACAAATTCTTACCCCTTGCGTACAGAAAATTTAGCTCAACAGAAAATTACGTAATAAACGTATAGAGTTCCTACATCTTTAAATTAGAAAAAAGGTACTTGTACAGTATCCTACCCGAGAAATAAGGTACTTGTACAGTATAGTACCCATATGAAAAACAAAAGAAAATCTTACCTGCGACGTATATAAAAGTAATCCAAACCGAAATTTATGTAATATATTCAAGCAGTATGACATTTATATAAGAAATAAGGTGCTTCTTTAATATAGCACTCTAATATAAAAACAAAGAAACTCTCACCTATGACAAACGGAAAAGTTTGCATAACAGAAAACTATGTAAAATCATCGAGTAGATTCATCTATATATCAAAATAAGGTACTTGTACATTATCCTACTCAATAAATAAGGTACTTGTGCAGTATACTACTCGCATGAAAAACAAAGAAAATCCCACCTGTGACGTGCATAAAAGTTATTAAAACCGAAAATCACATTATATATTTGAATAGCATGACTTTTAAATGAGAAATAAGGTGTTTCTTCAGTATAGCACCCAGATCAACAACAAACAAATTCTTACTCTAGACGCACAGAAAATTTAGCACAACAGAAAATTACTTAAAAGTATCGAGGTTCTATCATTTTTACATTAGAGAAAAAGGTACTTCTACAGTATCCAACCCAGGAAATAAAGTACTTGTACAGTGAAGTACCCATATGAAAAACAAAGAAATTCTTATCAGTGACATACATAAGTTATCAAAATCGAAAATCATGTAATATATTCGAGTAGGATAACATTTATATAAAAAATCCGGTGCTTCTTCACTATAGCACTCTAATATAAAAACAAACTCTTACCTGTGATATACCGAAAATGTAGTAACAACAAAAAATTATGTAAATAATTTTAATATGTGTTGTACATTACCCACCCTTGGTAAGGAAATTTTTTTCCACATACATGCTGTAAATTTCCTGTCCTAGGGAAGGTAGAATTATTCCATACATATGTTGTGTAATACCCGTCCTAGGATAGGTAAAATATTCTTTTGCTCAAGATGCCAAATGATACATAGGCATAAAAACTTCCTCACTAGATTCAGCCACTCTGATGAGTCATAGACGATGAAACATGTGTCAGTGGATAATTATATTAAAAAAAAAAAAACCAATGCATATCCCCGCTACGAATTTCGGTGTACCAAATTTGGCCAAAGGAAAAATTATTCCCAACTCGCATTTAGGTAAAAATGCACTTTTGTATAAATAATTGAATTCATTCAAAAAGTATCGCTAACAAAAACAAATAAACAAAATCTCTCTCTCTCTCTCTCTCTCTCTCTCTCTCTATATATATATATATATATATATATATATATACTTATGCTAAATATATATATATATATACTTATGCTAAATATATACATATATATATACTTATGCTAAATACATACATATATATATATAATTATGCTAAATATATACATATATATATATACTTATCCTAAATATATATATATATATATATATATATATATATATATATATATATATTCTAAATATATGTATATTCTAAATATACGGCATAATATTGTTGACAAACCGGTTCTCATTAGATCACCAAAGTTAAGCAACGTTGAGCCAGATAGGTGACCATTTAGGAATTCTAGGCACTGTATGTACTCTCCGCTTATCTCGGCAATTGTTTCCAGTCGTCCTGTACATACACTTCACTTGCCACTGGTATTTAACAATGTCGACTAAGGAGAGGTGTGGTTGGAAATTGCGCACCTCCTGCCACAAAAATTTCATGTGCATGCACTCTTATGTAGGTACCCATAGTCTGTCAAAGACTGAAAGAGTATGTCATATTATATATATATATATATATATATATATATATATATATATATACATATATATATTTAAATGAAGGGGGTCACCAACAATGTGTATTTTTTAACATTATTTTATTATTCTGTGTTTTGGTTTTTCATTGAAAATTATGTTTGGATCATTGTGATAATGTTTTTCTGGAACCTCAACCCCCAACAAAAAGAAAAACTCACCATTAATCTAACACAAAAACAAAATCAAGCACTTAAAAAAATCCGACACAATAACAACTTTGTTATAAAGGAAGCAGACAAAGGTAGTGCGGTAGTTATCATGAATAAGGACTTCTATAAAACAAAAATTTTAGAATCACTAGGGAACGAAAATTATTACAAACCAATTAACTCTAACATAGACGACACAACCATATCTAAAATAACAACACTCTGCACAACATACAATAGAACATTAACTAAAAAAGAAAAAGACTTCCTTACAAACTTCACAACAAAAACAAACACCTTCTATTGACTACCCAAAGTACACAAATCTAACCAGGTAAGACATGCCATCAACATACAAAAGTCAGAGTACATAAGCACCCCAAACCCCAATGACCTCACATTCAAGCCCATAGTAGCAGGACCATCATGCCCAACAAGCAGTCTTAACAACCTAATAGATATATTATTACAGCCCTTTACCAATCTAGTCAGAAGTTATGTAAGAGATGACACACACTTCCTTAGCTCCCTACCACAAACAGTAGATGATGGAACAATACTAGCCACATTCAATGTTAGCAGTCTATACAGCAATATCCCACACAACATAGGAAAAGAAGCTATCTCATATTGGATTGACAAACATACACAGACTTTACACTCCAGATTCACTAAACAATTCGTGATTGACAGCATTGACATAATCCTCAATAACAACTCCTTCCAATTTAATAATGATAATTACATTCAAATACTAAGCACAGCAATGGGTACTAAAATGGCACCGACATATGCCACCCTTACACTCGCCTTCCTAGAAGAGACCCTTTATGAAAGGATAGAGCAGAAATACGGGCACAATATAAAAACACTCTTCATAAAATCTTGGAAAAGATACCTAGACGACTGCTTTATCTTCTGGAAGACCACATGGGGGGGATATCAGAGAACTCCACACTTTGCTACAAAATCTACACCCAAAAATAAACTTCACAAAGGCAAAGCCCCACAGAACTACCTTTCCTAGACATCCTAGTAACAAAAAAAATCAACAATATAATTACAGACATTTACCACAAACCCACAGACACTCAACAATACCTCCACTTCAAAAGCCACCATCCTAAAAACTGTCAAAAATCAATACCCTACTCCCTAGCATATAGAGTCTGCACCATAGTAACAGACAGACACCTCCGTTCGACTAGACTAAATGAACTGCAAATAACCCTGCGGAAAAGAGGATATCCACTACCATTAATACAGAAAGGTATTGAACTGGCAGAAAAAATTCCAATAGACCAACTAAGGATCCGAAAAGAACACAACAAAGAACACATTTTAGCATACGTCTCCACACACAACACAAACAACCCAGAACTATTTACACAGATAACAAAAAACCTTATCCTTCTCAATCAGAATGACAAACTAAATAACATACTTAAAACAACAAAAATAATAAAAAGCAAACGCCAATCCAAAAACTTAAAACACATCCTAACTTCCTCAAAACTCGTTCCACACACTACAAAAGGGGTTACAAAATGCAATACACCGCGATGTGGAGTATGTGACATAATAATAGAAGGAAACACATACACATTCAAAAACCCAACACAAACATTCAAAATAAAAAAGGATCTAAATTGCACCTCCAGAAATGTAGTATATGCACTAAGATGCACAGCATGTGACAAATCCTACATAGGCGCCACCAAAAACTTCAGCAATAGAGTGGCCTTACATGAGAGCAACATGAAAATTGCAGATAACAGACACCTCTATGCTTCAAAACACGTACACACATGCAGTGGAAATAGCTTCAAAATAATGCCAATCTTCCAAACAGACAATTACTTTCATTTACTTACACAGGAAAAAAATTTCATAACACGATTCACTCCCGAGCCTAATATCAACACACAAAAACATGAAATGCAAGGCACCACACTCGCATGCACGTACATATACATATACACACCCACACATAAATCAGAACCGACACATTAAACACACACACACACACACGCGCACACACACGCGCACACACACGCGCACACACACACACACACACACACACACACACACACACACACACACACACACACACACACACACACACACAACACCCCTGTCTCTAATACAACACATTGAACAATACCAATCCTACTTTACCGTGAAGCCAACAACACTAGGAAATACCTTGAACCATAGTGTAATATCTGTTCCAACACCTCGGCCCCCTCAGTCAGTGGAGGAGAAATCTTTCATGACTGAGATAACTATCATCCTTCCTCCCATACCTGTACCTCTCCAAGTGCCCCCTCCCCTCTGGGGAACGAGACTTTCCCCACACTAAGAACCGATTCTGGATCTGGTCATACCGACATGGGGAGACAAATAAATATAAACATCAAAAAATCCCCTACGTCTATTTATAAATACACCTCTTTATCTAAACAAACATAATATTAAGAATGCCCGAACAGTATAAGACTGAAACGAAAAATCATAATACTCAAATCTAGGAATCCAAAAAATAAATATCAAAATTGAATGAAAACACCCCTACCCTTGTTTCAGAGGAGCTGTTCCCCCCCTCTTCACACACACACATTAGAAATGACCTTGGATCACAGTTACCTTAATAGGGAAGCAAATAACTTTATAATACTATAAAACAGAACGCACATTCTACAGACCAATGCAAGAAAACACACACACACACACACACACACACACACACACACACACACACACACACACACACACACTACCCTACGCACCTAGTTGACCAAGTACCAACGTGCCCTCATCTCCACCCAAGTAAGAGTAAAAAAGGAAAAAAAAATGAGAAAAAACAAAGAAACATAAGTAGAAACACAAGAAGAAAGAGAGAGAGAGAGAGAGAGAGAGAGAGAGAGAGAGAGAGAGAGAGAGAGAGAGAGAGGGGGGAGACATAAGACAGCAGTGATCACAGTCTGACCCCAACAAACCAGTAATAAAATTTGAACATACGAATGAAGAGTAGAATCATTTACACATGTTTCCACCGCTCGGAAATATTTCAAATGAACTACGAAAATGCTATTTTACATTTTAAACACATCTTACGTATATTCTAAATATTTTACATTTTAAATACTATTTGAAGGGGACGCTTCACAGAACGTCTGAAACGCGTTAAAAACTATTTCAATGATTTAAAAACATTATTACAATGATCTAAACATAATTTTCAATGAAAAACCAAAACACGGAATAATAAAATAATGTTAAAAAATACACATTGTTGGTGACCCCTCTCATTTAAATATACATCTTTCTCTCGTTAGAATTTCTTAACCCATTTTATATATATATATATATATATATATATATATATATATATATATATATATATATATATATATATATATATATTTGTACTCCTTTTATGTTCTTTTACAATGATTACAATCAAAATATAATGATACTAAACAATATGTCTTGAACCCTTATCCAAATTTTAATCAAAATTATGATTTTATTTCTAGATAAAGTTAAAATTTAACAAAGAAATTGAAAGACAGTGAATCTTTCACTTCTTGGCTCAGTGGCGTAGCTACGGGTGAGGACCGCACAGGAGGAACCCCCAACGAAACTTTTCAATCCAGCTAAGGTGTCAAAGATAGTCTGAAAACAGGAGACAAAGGGTTTCGCATGTAGCCACATGACCCTCTAGCTTTGTTCCCTACCCCCGTCAGAAATTTACTAATAAATTTTCGGGAAATGTGTGAGTAGAGAAAAATAGCAATGTTTTAATCTTTCATATGCTTCAGTTGCTGCAATCTTGCTTACTGATAAGAGACATTTTTGTCGCATTTTATCGGATGTGATGTTTTAACTCTGCACCATTAATAACAACAAAGCAAAATACGAAGTTAAAAGTGCAACAATTACAGTCTTGCATGTGTATTAATTTGCTGAGATACAATTTTCCATTGAGTGAATGATATGCTTTTGAATATATCTTTTAAATATATATACTTTTGGATATATATACATTTGAATATATCTAATCGGGACGATTAATCAGAATCTGAATCGATAATAGGAAAAATCAGAATTTTATAGGTTATCAGAACTGTTATCGAAAACATTTTTTAAAAAATTCTTGGAAATTTTTAACTTAATTTTTCATTATTGATTCTAATGGTAAATATTGTTTTTAAATTATCACTAAAACTAAAATCATAGTAACATCAAAACACGATGTAATTTTATTTTACTAGTATAAAGAAAAACAAACAAAAAATAAATTTTGCACCAATTCTCTAGGTTACCTTTGGAAGAATGCAGTTGGTTTACAATGTTCAAAAAATGCTTAAAAATTAAAGAGAACATTTTTGTCAAGAAAAATACTTTCAAACATAATAGTTTGATAATGAATGAAATGATAATTAAATGGTATACAGAAAATGATGCAACAGAATATTGGACACCGGAAAATTAGCAACAGAAAATTACGTAATTTTGGGATTGTAGTAACATTAAGCAACTATAGAACAAATATTGATTGAAAATAGATTTTAGAATCGTTTTATATGGGGATATAATTTTAAATAGAAACTGACCACCCCCAGCCCAAATAATATTTAAATGACTTTCTATACGATAGAAGTTTCGAATAGTCACAAAGTAATTGATTTTTTTTCGAAAGATTAGCCAAATATTAAAATCTCTAACATATTTACAAATAAACCGAAATGTATTAATTTGTTTATTGCGAACTATTATCCTCATCTTTCTTAGTTGTTGTTTCACTACGTTTCGGCCAACTATTCCTCTGGCCGTCGTCAGGTGGTAACCGTGACGGGATAGGAACTCTGAATCTCCTAACTGCATCCTCAGCAATTACTGCCATCCATAGTTGTTGCCTCACCACGTTTTGGCCAAGTAAACCTCTGGCCGACTTTGAGTAGGATTGAAACCATTATCTTCAGACAATTCTCACCTCGAACCATAGAGATTCAACGTCTCTATCCACTGCACCACGAGCCCCAAAGGGCGATCAAAGTTGGATTTTTTGATCTTATAAATCCACGTTTATTTTATTATCTGATCTTTCATAATCGGATCCATACTGAATGGTATATATATTATTTAATTGGAATTCATTATTGAGATGAGTGTTATTTATTAATTTATTTATTGTGGACTATCCTCATCTTTATTAATTGTTGTTTCACAATGTTTTGGTCGACTATACCTCTGGCCTTCGTCAGGTAGTAACTGCGACGGGATAGGAACTCCGAATCTCCTAACTGCATTCTCAACAATCACTGCAGATACTTACCTGGCTCCGGTCCTTCAGGGCCGGGGCAACAAGTGTCAAGCAAAGACCAAGCAAGGCCGCTGGAAAAATGGTGGGATCTTTCTATCGATCCAGTAGATATCTCACTGCTGATGCTATTCTCTACCTATATAAGAGCCAGGTACGTCCAAGGATGGAATACTGTTGCCACATCTGGGCAGGAGCTGCTAGAAAGGACTTGTCCTGCCTTGATAGAGTTCAAAATAGACTTCGTAGCCTCGTAGGAGATGTCCTTTTCTCCTCCTTGCAACCTCTATCTCACAGAAGAGATGTTGCGAGTTTGTCTCTGATGTATCGTTATTTTCATGGAAAGTGTTCAACTGAGCTTCAATCTATGGTCCCCCCTCGCCAAACTTTCACAAGAAACACTCGTCTAGCTGTAAACACTATCAATAATTTCCCCCACTCTTTATCTGTGCCTAAACCTAAACGTAGATTCCATGAACAAAGCTTCTTTCTTAGAACTGCACGCCTGTGGAATTGTCTTCCGTTTTCCTGCTTTCCGGCTGACTACAATATGGTTGTGTTCAAGTCTAAAGTAAATAAGTTCTTGATGAGCCGTTCCATATAAGTTATTAAATTTACCAAATTTTCATTACTAATGATTACTATATTGACCAACTGCTACTGTACACTCTTTAACCCTTATCCTTGAGTGGCCTCTTGGCCTTGATAATGTGGTGATGCCTTTGTAAAAAAAAAAAAAAAAAAAAAAAGACCATATGTGGGGGCAACCCCACATATAAGACCTTGGTCAATGTAGGGGAAACCCTTCATACCAATTGTCACTATCCAGCTCCCCTACTCCCCGGCGAGTTGGTCCCCATTTCCCCTTCACTCCTTACATTAAAAATTGGCCTTGTGCCTTATTTGCTCGGTGGTGGAGCAAATAAATAGCCTCAACAATCGCTGCCATCCATAGTTGTTGTCGTCTCACCAGAGGAATAGTTGGCTGAAACGTTGTGAAACAACAACTAAGAAAAGATGACGATAATAGTCCGCAATAAAATAAATTAATAAATAATACTCATCTCAATAATGAATTCCAATTATATGATATATAAACCGAAATGTATTATGATGGATTTAATTTGGTTATTTTAATAAACTACTTTTTATTGATATAATAATCGTAAAAGATGGTGGGATCCTTCTATCGATCCAGTAGATATCTCACTTCTGATGCAATTCTCTATCTATATAAGAGCCAGGTACGTCCAAGGATGGAGTACTGTTTCCACATCATTACTAATGATTACTATATTGACCAACTGCTACTGTACACTCTTTAACCCTTATCCTCGAGTGACTTCTTGGCCTTGATAAGTGGTGATGCCTCTGTAAAAAAAAAAAAAAGAAGATAATACAAGAACTGTGTTCTTATCATGAACATTTAGAAAAATCGATTTATTTGCTTTAAAACAAGAGTAAATATTTTGACATGTATTTTTTGGCATTTAAATCTTATTTAAAATTACATCCTTTTCAAGAAATGTCCTTCAATTGATATTTATCCCA